>NW_017306274.1:2139924-2154924 GCF_000935625.1 Nanorana parkeri
TATATATATATATATCTCAATGTATAAGTTTTCAACTGCTAGAACATGATGGGATGTACTTATAGAGCAGTGAACATGGAATTCTGAAAATATTGACTGCAGTTGCATCCTTTTGGTTCAAGTACTATACATTACCATGGTTGATTCACCTGCACTAAATGTTTGGTGAATATCACATTCACTGCTTTAAACTGTACTGTTTAGAGCAGCTGCATGATATATAACAGAAGATAAAACAAGGAAGCTGAAGTACGGCTTCTCATTTGCATTGTTTGTGTTTTAATTTTTTTTTCTCTATTAATGTTACTATTACTAGTATAAAAAAAAAATATGGGGTGATTTATACCGTCACCATCTCATAAACCTCCTTTGTAACGGAGCATGCAGTCAAAAGCTCAACATGGCATTGTCTCCTTTTGACTACATATCTGTGGAAGAGCTGCAGCTGTTCTCACGCTTACAATAGCAGATTAATTAACACAATCGTGTTGTCTTGGCTTGCACTCAATGAGTGGGTCTGTGGTGGGATAGATAGGTAAATCCCACAAATGTGAACCAGATAAAGAATTGAGTAGAGTTGTTGAACGGCGAGATGATGTTTTTTTGCTTTTGACTAGTCAGCCCTGACGGGGAAGATCGACTAGAACGCCATTGCGGTGACAGTTCACTAATCACTACGCAGACACACCTCCTACCGGTGACATGTTTGTAATGACAATGGGGTTTTTTTTGTCGTGGAAGGCGATCTGCCGGTGTCCATGTGTCCATTTCCTCCAGTGCGTAGGGAATTATGTCACGGTTCTCCCAAAGTACGTGATGACATCACTTCTCTACAGCGAGGGCACCTCTACTCCCCAAAACCAACTGGCTGCATCACTGCTTTCCAAATGTACTAGTTTCCAAATAACACGGATACAATTACTCTGCAGATTCCTATTTTTAAAAGCCAAACTCCAGCCAGAATTTTTTATCTTGAGTGTAGAAGGGTTAAGTTTACGTGCCCCCATTTGGCAAATTTCTCCTTTCTTCCTGTCTATTGGTGTCAATCAGAACAGGAAGTGAGGGAACATTTTCCCAAATCCTGACTATGTATTGAATATCACAACAGAACAGGAGCCAGGGAAAATCTCCCCAAACGTGTCTATTTGAAGTGTCAGACAAAGGTGGAAGACAAGGAAAAATCTCTCCCATTCTTGTCAATTTGATGTGTATCCAACAGAACAGGAAGTCATGGAAGACCCTTCTAAAGCTAGCCATACACCAGTAGAGTTTTATTAGATACAAATCTGATTTTCTAATAGTTGAAAGAGAACTATTGGGTAAGTGTTTTTTTCCCCATAGTTCACTCTATGGTTACCGGAGGTCATATACTAACCTCCTCCCGTGACCCAAAGCTCAGTATATCGCAGGCTGTTGCCCGCAATATACTGAGAGCGCCGCAGTCGGGACAGATCCCAACAATACTGTCTGGATCCACCCAGCTGGCTGATTGACAGCTGGCTCTGCCTATCTAGAAGCAGAGCCAGCTGTGCCCGACCCTTCCCCTGTTCATTCCTCCACTCAGCGCTGGAGGGGAGGAGGGGAATCCCTGCTGGGAGCCGGGACTGACAGTCACCGCAGGGAGACGATCGGGAAGGCATGTTTCTGCTCACTTCCCGATCAATAGAGCCGACCTGTGACAGCTTCTTTGTCACAGGTCGGCTCAAACTATGAGGATGAGTGGAAATCACTCACCTCAAAGATCTCCTTTAATGCGTTCAAATCGATCATCATTTTTGACCATAGTGATAAAAAATATCAAAGAAGCCAGTGGAAATGTTTTTGCGATGGAAGAGGAAGTTAGGGAAAATGTCCCTAATCCTGTCTGTTTTATGCACAGAAAAAGGATGAAATCAGAGAAAATCTCTCTAATTCTTGTCTATTTAATGTGTCAGACAGAACAGAAACTCAAGGAAAATCTCCCCAATTCCGTCTGTTTAATGCATGTTAGGCAACGGAGGAAGTTAGAGAAAATCTCCCCAATTCTTGTCTGCATGATAAGTGTCAAATGTAAGGGAAATCTCCCAAATCCTGATTATTTGATGTGTCAGGCATATGAGAAAACAAGGGAAAATCTCCCCACTTCTTGTCCACTTGATAACAAAACAAGGATGTGGCTGAAAACATCAAAACACAACAGAATTGCCAAGCCCATTGGTGAGAAAGAGTTACAATTCCTTTAATGGCTCTTTGTGTAATAACATAAAACAACCAACGCATTTCAGGAGCAAAACCACACCCCTTCTTCGAGGCTTGGAAACTTTATCAATGCTTAAATGGACTCAGTAACATAAATTACCAAACAAATCCTTAATATATCTGGATAAGGAATTTATTGAGAGGGTAAAGGGTTATAACAACAGCATCAAGAATCCATTGTCATAACCATTTTACCTTCTCACTGAATTCTGTGCAAGATGTGTTACAGATGTTTGGTAATTCATGTCACTGAGTCTGTTTAAGCTCTGATAAAGTTTCTAAACCCTGGTAAAGGGGTAGTGGTTTTGCTCCTGAAACGCTTTGGCTGTTTTATGTGATCAGACTGTTAAAGCAGTTTGGACTCTTCCACCGTTAGGTTTGGTGTTCCTGTTGTGTCTTGATGTTTTGAGTCATATTCTTGGTGCCCACTGGAGGAGAACCTTACCTCATGTTAACAGAGCCAGTGAGCTCACCAAATAAGTTCTTTACACTTCTTTGAATTTGTACATTTCGGAGTCCCAACACCTCTGGGATATCTTTTTCTGGATGCGGAACAAGAAATGAGGGAAAATCTCTCTAACTTCTGTCTGCTTGATGTGTGTTAGGCAAAAGAGGAAGCCAAAAAACCCTCCCCACTTATTGTCTATTTGGTATTGGTCAGACAGAGCCAGAATTAAAGGAATGTCTGACCATTTGTTGCCTATCTGATAGTGATCATATAGAGAAGAACGTGAGGAAAGTCACCCAAATGGGGACACTGAAATAAAACAAGTTTTCTAATAGAGTGAAGACGGTTTGGATCCTCAACTGGGAATTTATTGCTGTCTGTGTTCCAATTAGGGAAATGTCCCTAGATGATTGATGTCACAAGGAACAGGAAGAGAATAATACTTGGCTCTCTTTCCCTGTTTTTTTGTGCTGGGAGTAGATCAGGTAAGATGAACAACAGCCGGTACAAAATCCAGTTTGATTTTTGGATTTCTACGCTGGATGGAAGGGTTATAGATCAACCCCTAAGTGTTTGAATGTAACATATCTATGCATCTGTAACATATCTTACACAGATATGTTACAGATGCATCAGTACAATGCAAGGGCAAAGGTGGTGGACCATCACACCTATATGAACACGCTGGACATCCCACTCCAGAATTATGGGCATTAATATGAAGTTGCCCACTCCCTACATGGGTGTAACAGCCTCCACTCTTCTAGAAAGGCTCCCCACAAGATTTTGGAGCACGCACGTTGGGATATGTGTACATTCAGCCAAAAGAGCATTTGTGAGGTCAGGTACTGGTGTTGGATGAGAAGATCTGGCTCCAATTTATCCCAAAGGTGTTTAGTTGGGTTGAGGTCAAGGTTCTGTGCAGGCTACTCAAGTTTCTTGACACTGAACTGGTCAAACCATGTCTTTATGTAGCTGGCTTCACGCACAGGGGCACAGTCATGCTGGAACAGAAATGGGCCTTCCCCAAACTGTTCCCCCCCCATGGTTGGAAGCTCATAATTTGTCTTAAATATCTTTCTATTCAGTTGTTATTAAATGGAGATTGCATGGCTTTGTGCTTGATTTTATTCATATAGGTGCGATGGTCAGGTGTTTAAAAGCTTTTTTGCCATATTGGGGAATAAAAGGTTAACATCATTTTTTTTTTAAACACGTCAGCTCTTGTTAATAATATTTCTGTTCTTCAAGTAAAAGAATACATCTGATATGATATTTTACATATAATCCCTGTCACTTGTATAACACGTGGGTGGTATTTTGTCATCCTTTGGCATAGTTTTCTGATGAACCAGTCACTTCCCATTCTCTAGTTTCATTTCTATACGGCAGATGTGAATTTTCTGCTCGATGGAACCGAAAGTCAAATGGAATTTTGCTAATCTTACAGCAAACTTCACTTCTGTAAACGAGGGGCGGGTCCCTCGCATCCTCCAGATGTATTTGGCTTCATGTCGTGTATGGAGCTCCATTGTTTTTGTTTTATTGGCTTGGAGACCATAAAATAATGCAAAATTTCCATACGTATAGGTCAGTGGGCATAAACTTCTTACATCAATAAATGATGCTGCGGCGATGTAGACACAGAACCTCCTTTGTGCTGGCGATGAGCAAGATGTTCTCTGCACTCTTTGAGAATTAATGGATCTTTTTTTTTTCCCTTGTCAGAGAATTTTGTGACTCTGTTTTTTGGTAACTGATTTAAGAAAAGGTCATTTTTACAAAGTGCACCATTGTAATATAAAATCCTTTTACATCGAGCAATTTTGAGCTTTTCATCCTGTTTCCTTAACTCTTTCCTTTCATTGGAGCTCATGAAGTATGCTTTGTAAACAGTACTGGCGGTGACTCAAGAACCATTTACACTTCCACGCGTAAAAAAAAAATACATGCACTTGTAAGTAGGTTTTCTTGCATTTTTCATGTTTTGCAGGTTTTTTTTTTAATGTGTTTTCTGTAGGCCATTTCCAGGGAATTTCCTACTTTTGTGTGTGAGGTTGTTTAGTCCTGTGATGTGCAGTTCTCATCAGCCCCGTACCTGGGAACATTTGTAAACCTCCTTGTGTAGGTACTACACCATAGCATATAGGGGGCATGGCCAAAATATTAGTTTGGGTTTGACAAGCCTCTATACGGGGGAGTCAATTACAGTAATATGATTCCCAAACCATACTCACATAGTCATACTTAGCCACACACTCACATATGGTAGAGGGTACCATAGCGCTGGACTGTTGCAATACTCAAGCAAATATAGCAATACACTGGTGTTTGTGGCAATACTTGGGCAACACACTGACAATCATAGCAATATGTGGCATGTTGTGGCAATAGGATTCCTAAACCACATTCACATAACCACACTTGGCTATAAACTCACATAGAGGCTACCATGGCACTGGATTGTTGTAATACTCAAACAAATATAGCAATACCCTGGTATTTGTGGCAATACTTGGGCAACACATTGACAATCATGGCAGTATGTGGCCAGTTGTGAACACATAAGCATTCATGACAGCACTTGGGTAACAAACTTAGAATTTTGACAATACAACAAAGGTGTGATCGTGACAACACATGAGCAAAAAATGTGCAGTGATTGTGATACATGCGCAACAAATGGGCAGTCATTACAGTACATGCACAACAAACTGCTGGGAATTACATCGGAAGCCCAGAATGAGACTGCACTGGGTGTCTGCTGCGGGCAGGCACTTTCACTGGCTGCTGTCATGGTAAAGTGGAGAGAATCTGTCACTGGGTGCTGCACAGGAAGAGGAATAGGTGCTGTTAAAAAAATATGTCAGTGATTGGAACGTGGTTTTGAAAACCAGTACTAGGCCAGGCAAAATGTTGATGAGTTGGCTGGTGCTGTTGGGGTATTCACAGGCAGTCTAGTTCTAAACTTTATTGGCACAGGTTCACAGTCAATGCATGAAAGGTGTCACCCATTATAGTAAACCTGATATGTTGTCAGCCAAAAAAATGTTTACCTGCACTACAAATCTAATGATGTCACCTTTCTTGGGGCTTCTCATGTTGACCAGAACCATTGGTGTAATGACCAGCAGTAGGCCAAGACAGTAACCTTCAAAGGTCAGTGTTCTGTATCAGGAAAGGTCTGTTTGTTCACATCAGGTACATTGACTTTTTCAACATTTTGCAACATAGGAAAAATGCATTGAGAAACTAGTTTTTTTTTCTGCAGGACTCGTTCTATATTACCTGCCTGCATAGAAGCACATTGAAAAAAAGTCCTGTGTGCTGCATTTTGCTTTGAAATTTTAGCTTCTGTGGTCCCATTGCAGTCTATTAAATGCGATTCTTTGAACTTGTGGTGCAGTGCATATCAAAACACACGGCAACATGCGGTACAATGAGAATGTGTCCTAAAACTCAATCAGTTTGAAGGTTTGCCATGCAAAAATGGCAGAAGTTCATTTTCCTTTTAGAAAGATCTTTTTCCCTGTTTTCCGTGAATGTTTTGAAAAGCCTGTCTATCAAAAACTCTTAAAGGAGAACTATGGGGTCAGGGCTTTTCCCCATAGTTCTCCTTAGGGTAACGGGAGGACACACACTAGCGTCCTCCCGTCACCCTAATCTCAGTATACCGCGAGCTACAGCTCGCAGCATACTGAGACGCCGCAGCCAGAGCGGATCCCGACATCGATGTCGAGATCCGCCCAGCTGCGTGAGTGACAACTGGCTCTGCCTATCTAGAGGCAGAGCCAGCCTCCCCCGTCCGTTCCCGCCAGTCAGCGCTGGCGGATCGGAGAGGGGGGAATCCATCCCCTCCCCTGTCATGGCAGAGAGCCGTGACAGGATGGAGAAGTGAGCGAACGCCGGTATATGTTCGCTCACCTCCCGATCTACTGAGCCGACCTGTGACAGTCTCATTGTCACAGGTCGGCTAGAACTATGAGGTGAGTGAAAAGAACTCACCTCATAGTTCTCCTTTAAGTATAGGTGGACTTGGCGGCTCCAGTGGTAAGATTGCCCTAGCAGAGTTCCCTGTTCTGTGACCATCATGAAGTCTTGCTCACCCTGATATATTTTCAATAATGTAGAAATAGGTTTAAGGAGGGGGCTGAGACTTCCTTGTGATGGCAGTGACTGGTGGTCAAAGCTGGGAACTGAACACCAAGAGTTTCCAAGGGCTATTAAAAAAAACGGTAGGGAAATTATTCCATACCATCTGCTCAGCATACTAATACAAGTTTTAGATAGACCTTCTAGAAGCATATGCTCTGATAACCATTCATTACATGTATGCTAAAATATATTCCTCCCCAGTCGAAACTTTCAATCCATGGGGCATGCATTTGTTTACTGCAGAGCTATAAATGTCTGCCTTTTCAAATAACTGCGAATGTTGATAGTCATACAAGTCCTGACTCTGTTTCAGAGCCCAGCCAGCATGGGATATAAAATCCCGTTGCCTAATATTCAGATGACCTGGAAGCTTTCGAATAGTTTTCCGATAAAACCGCCATTTGCTGTTTGTATGGATTTGCATTCATGATGACTTCTTGTTTGTACACGGGATGGATGGCATTTAGCAAGGTTGCTTATGTGCTTCTTGTTTCAGTGATGTTTATGAAGATTTCTAAGTCAGATGGTTTTATTTGACGTCTCTAACGGGTGACATTTAGAGTGTGGAACTCTTCAAGCAAACTGTGTTGTTTAAAGAGAACCAGTTCCAAAAGGGAAAATGTAATAATCCGAATGTTTGTTCTTAAATAGTTACTATGCAGCCTTACCATTCCGATTTTTGTGGGCTTCAAAGCTCAAAAAATGTTAATGGTCCTTGACTAGAGTCCTATGGTATCGTACAATACTGCTGAATGATCGCAAATCTCTATGCATTTGTAGTGATGTGTTCTCCAGCAGCATTGCTGTATATGTTTTGCTTCGACTATTGCAGGCTTTGTCTTGCAGAGCATTGCACCAAGGGATGATCTGTATGACATCACCTGCCAGTTACTCTGTTGAGGAATCCTGTGACAGGGGTGGAAACAGAGAGCCCAGTCTGTTTTTTCAGCTGGCCAACCCTTGGTGAGCTTGTCATCAGTGGGTTGGAACCTGGCTTTGACAAAGCATTGATGTAATCTTCTCAAAGGGTCCTTTTTAGCGAAAAACCTGTTGAGAAAGCTGTGTGTTTGTTTTGAAGCCCTAGGGCTGGAGCCTTGGCCTAAAGGGTATGACCCCTCCCTTTAAGAGGGCAGACCATGTGGACCTAGTATCGCCCTTTCTTTACTAAGGCGGGCATGTGGGCCTTAAAAGATGTGAAGTGGACTCTGATGTGAAGGGGAGAATAAGGACTCTGATGCTTAGGGGGGTCTAAAACTCTAATGTGAAGGGGAACTGAGGATTCTGATGTAAAGAGGGGCTCCTGGTGTGAAGGGGGGACTTTGATGAGAAGGGTGCTCATCAAAGTCCCCCTGATAGAAAGGGGGCTTCTGATGTAAAGGGAGGAACACCACATAATGTTTTTTAAATCCATACTAGTCACCCTACCAGGATAAGGGGTTGGTGTAGATTTTGGGAGGAACCATACATCATTCTGAAGTTCTTTAGATTTTAGACTGGGGTACCTAGAGATTTTGCATGCTATTAAAGGGTGCCATGACTGAAAAATTCATCATTACAGACCTAAAGAAAAACAAATCCAGGTCTTTGTACCCTAATAAGTATACATCTCATGGGTGCTTTCCTTTAAATAAACATGAGCTTCGCTCACCATCAGAATAAATCAATCGGACCAAAATTAGCAGCAGATGAGACCCTTGCTCACCTGCTTCGGCAAACCTCTGGACATGCGGTAGAAACGAACATTTAAATAAAGTTTGTTTTTATTCATTTTTAATTTTTGTTGCATTTAAATCCTCGGGCCAAGAGGATAATTCTGCAGGAAACAATAAAAAATAAATAAATAAAAAAGGTCAAATGCAAAATGGGGACTGATATTTTAAGTCGGTTAAGGAAAGGGCAAGCAGCTTATCAGCTGTCAGATTCAATGTTTCCCGGCCCCGGCAAATGGACAAGTTCTGATTATGTTGCTCGCCGCTGAATTGACTTATTCCAGCCTCCTCACAACGCTAGTTAAAGATGGAGGCAAGATTATGTCTCTGCGACATTACTTATGCCTCGGCGAGGCAATCAACATGTTAAGAGGCCAGCGCCTGACCTAAGAAACACATTATCTGACAGCCAATGAAAAATAGGCAAAGTAATTTGATACAAATGATGTTCAGCCCATTAGTGCCGTGTAACTTATTATAGGTGAAAACATATTTATTTCCATCTCAATGTTCTATTACATGAAAGATCCATCAGATGACAGTGAAGGTCACGCGGCCGGCTGGAATTATTTAAATGAAATGGGAAACTTTTTATTCTATGTTGTTTTGTTTTGCTTGAGCACATAACTAGCCAACTCATGAAACATTCATCTTTGTTTTTTTTTAAGTAGATGTACTTTGTATCATATCTACAAAGCATGCAAAATAGGCTTATGACTAAGACTGTTGTCTTCATGAGACATATATGGTAGGGGTGGACAAAGTGACAAAATAACGGAAACGCTAACTGGACGACATCTAGTTTGCAAAATGAACTGTGTATCATTATATATATATGAATTTCCTGTATGTTTTGTGAACTGAGGAGCTCATCCAAGTGTTTTTTCAAAACAGTTTATGTTTCTCGCTGATACAGCTATCTGTGGAAGTGAATTCCACATTTGTACCACTCTCAAAGTAAAGTACCCCTTACACTTTTTATGATGATTATACCTCCTCCCCTCCAACATCTTGTTGTGCCCTTGCATCTTCCTCATGGTACTTGGTTTAAGAAGTGCGTTCCCAATATTGTAGTCCTAACTGATAAGTTTGTAAACTGCAATCATGTCACCTCTTAAGCGCCTCTTCTCTAAGAAGAACAATGCTAATTTTTGTAGGTGTTCTTATTAACTCAGACCCTCTTTCCCCGTTATTAATTTGGTTGCCCTTCTTTGAACCTTTTCTAGCTCACGGACATCCCTCCTGAGGATTGGTGACCAGAGTTGGAAGTTTTGGCTAAATAGACAAAACTTCCCACAGGCATGCTTCAAACTCTTAATGGATGACTGTGCCCCAGTGTACAAAGCCATCTTCATAAGGACATGGTTTGATCAGTTTAGCGATGGGTGTCAGGCAGGGCCGGATTTACTTTCTCTGCTACCCCAATGCCATGTTCCTCAATGTGCCCCCCCCCCTTGTATGGAGGCTGACATCGCCGAGATCACTTGTTCAAAACAAGCAGCAGCTTCCCCGCTGTACATTTAGCCCTGCTTGCCCAAAGCAGGGCGAAATGTAGAAAACAACTACCCGCCTGACGCCCAGGACTGCATGTCCTGTACGCCGGGAGAGAGGAATTCCACACCCCTGCTGCCCCTCTACTTCCTGCTGCCTGATTTTGCCTTCTGGGAAATCCGGCTTTTGTCTCAGTGGTCCTGTTCAATGCTATTGAACAATTATGGGATGTATTACAATGGTGATTGGGAGCCAGGTCTTCAACCCTACTGATCACCTTTGGGATGGGTTGGAACGCTGATTTTGAGCAAGGTCTTCTCATCCAACATCAGTACCTCACAAATGCTATTTTGGCTGAATAGACAAAACATTCTGCAAGCACACTTAAAACTCTTGAGGAAAACCTTCTTCTCCCCTAAATGCATATTGAACATTTGACTGAAAAATAACCATTATGAAAATTTAAATTTTTCTGGTTAGGGAAAAAAAAAAGAAAAAGCACAAAAAAACAGGCATGAATTAAAAAAGGGGAATTTTTTTTAGCAGAATATTATCCAATTTTAATCAATGTTTCAGGATAGGCGTAGAGAGATGAAGCCCTCGAAAAGCGCTAATAAAAATAAATCTGTTTCCGATTGCTATCTATGCCGCACAGGTGCTTGTTTGTTACGAGAGAGGCATGTTCATTAATTTTCAGCTATGAAAAGTGCACAGTGCCATAAATATACAATTCAGAATGTGCCGCTGATAAATGAACTCACAGATTGCTAATGTACAAGATTGTGCTACTGCACATAAAACACATGCCAAACAGAAGTACATTGGTGAGATGCAAGCATTTTTAAGCTGGGGTTTAATGTAAGCATGAAAGCCGTTCCTCTTTTCACGGCAATAACTTTCAACATAGATCAACAGAATATCTACTTAAAATAAATCCTTTCTCTTGCCTTGGAACAAGGCGAACAATTGAATTGGACTTATGAGGGCAGGGTCTCGACAACGAGATGCAAATGATCCTACGGTCTTTTATTTTTGCTGCATGTTTCCTGTCTGGGTTTTATTGCATGCAAAGCTTTTATTAGATAATATCTGGCATTGATGTTTTTTTTTTCCTCTTTGTTCTGCATCTTTTTTATTTTTTGTTCAGGCTGTAATGACAATAGTGATCAAGTATCTAATGGAGGCAGTTCTTTCATCTAGTGTATACTTTGGCTCTGTTGGGTCAGGAAGCAAGGTGATAGATGCTTGTTCAAATTGGTTTTCCTCATAAAGCAGTCATTTTTAGGGAGATCTAAAGATCATTGTTTGGTAACCTTACTTACCTTACCCTATCTCATGGCACGTTAGCCCTCCAAGAGCCAATTCTATCAGAATGCATTGAACTGATTGCTGACACTGTAGTATGGAGTGTTGTCATCTGAACACATTTTAATCTCACAGCTTATGTTGCATTACTATGTTCTACCCACCATTTGGTCTGACAGTGAACCAAATCAATATATAGCATTACCCCTGTAATATCACATTTACAAAGTATCATACCATTTTTATATTGCCCGGAAGAATGGAGTGATCTAATTCCCCAAACACTGGCTTTATATATTTTATTTGACTGCCAATTTTAATCACCAAGTTGCACAACTTTTTATGCAAGATACCGTCTACACATCAATGACACTTTGTTGAAGAACCAGCATCCAGACTGGTTGCACCAGGAGTCAAGCAGATGAGGAGCAAATTAAGCAGATGAGGTCCCAAACAGAATCACTATCTGAACTACTAATCCAGATCCCAGACAATTGAATCCCAGTACCACCACACACATCAAAGACTTATCCCACCTCTTGGCACTTTGGGCTTTCATTATGCTGTTTTACTTTTTGTGTCATCCACATGTGCAGGCTGAGTCTTGAACCAAGGGGGCAGAGGGTATTGCCACTAAATGGTCAGTTCACTCAAAACTGATTAGTGTAGAACAAAATACTCTGAAATTTTTTTATGCTTCTTGGGGACATTGGTGGAAAGATTGCTTCCCACCTGCCATGGCTGTTACATCTCCCAGTTGGGTTTTTAAAGTGTATCAAAGGCCCAAACTTGTTTTGGATAGAGCTGGACAGCTGCTTAGCTCAGAGATCCACTGATTATACTTCGCATTCCCTGGGCTCTGATTGACTTTGACTCCTACTTTTGAGTTTGAGAGATTATGTAAAAGTTGTCAACGCCCTGATAAAGGAGGATTGTTTATTCCCCATAACGTTTTGGCTGTCTTTTGTTACCATTACACCTGTGGAAGAATAAAATACAGCTCTGACTCTTGCTATGTGTGTATTGCCCTTTTTCCGATTTGACTACACAAAGAAGTCTTTATTGCTGTCTGTGTCCCAGCTGAAAACATTCCCCCTGTTGACGAAGGTCAACAGGGCAGAAAGTGATAGGAAATCAGCTTACAGTTGTCATTGCAGCAGGAATAGAGGAGATCTTCCACTGGGGATACTTGTTAGGGTGATACTGTCGTTAAAGGGATTCTTTCCTCACTGTAGAGAACTCTTTCCTCACTTCTATTTGTGTCTGCAGGACAGAAAGTGACAGCAGGTCGTCCCAACGGACCGCAGAGTGCAAAATAATAAAAACCTACCAATTATTTTAACTATTCTTTAAATGAAAACAGAGCATGTGAAGGAGGGCAGGAGCATGACAAAATCCAAGGTGTGCAGTAATAATGAGGACATTAAGATCTTTCTAAGAGATATTAGCTATCAGTTAGTCACGCAGAACACCAAAATACATCTATAACTTAAAAATTGACCCTTCAAGTCATGGCACAAAAAATTCCTCTACCCATAATCTTTCTACCTAAAATACCAAATGAGTGCTGATTATCCTGTCCTGCCCCTGTTACGAACCTCTGAAACCCGCAAAGGCTGATCTCCTGGTATTAATAAATAGTTTTAGGGCCAAATTGATACAACACGGGGTGATGTCCAGGGGTGCCTTAGGAGAAACATACAAATCAACCAGCATCAGTGATATTCTAGAACGGCATGAATTCCGGATCCTTATTGAGAAGTCACGGGACGCAAATTCATTAAGATTCAGCTCGCTTATTTTTGCCATCTTCAGACTATTCTTGTCTTTAATCAGTGTTTTTGCTTCTTCATTTTCAGATAAATTTAAATTAATCAAGATCTTTAATAAACGCTATTAACCTACTTGTTCAGATTGAGGTGACTGGAAGGCGGCGGCACTCAGAAAGCATTCAACACCCTTCTCGAAAGCGCTTTATTTTATAACGGGAGTGTTATTTATTTAATATGTTTTCCCAGATCAACAAAAATCCAATTGTCAACATTGATTTTATTTATTTATTTTTGACTGCATGTTAAAATAAGGCGGTGTTTCTTAAATTAATGCAAAGGGTTTTTTTTTTTAATTGTCGAATATTATGAGCCGCGACTGACTTCTGTTGGAACTTTGGCTGATACCATGATGGGAAGACTTGGAAAGTCAAGCCAAAGATTGAGTTGCTCAGTAGTTAACACAACTGCCTTGAAACTCTTCTTTTCGGTATTAATAGATATCAGATTGGGGCACATTCTAGTCACTAGTGGTGTGTCACAAGACTCAGTACGTGGTACAATATCGTTCATTTAAATTTGTTTTTCAATATCCAGGAAATCAGGAACATTTTTTGCTTCTTCCATTATCTCTAGCTTTTTTCTGGCATTGACAGTGAGGTTCTATGAGATGACTACTGAGTAGAGAGCCTGACCTGGCCTTAAAAGTGCCTAACTGTAAGAAAGTACTGTATTACTGTATGTGGTGCTTGCAAGTGCATGTGTTAGTCTCAGCTTGTTAAATTTTAGACGTGGACAGTAATAATCTCATAGAACCTCTATAAAGTTCCTCAAGTATATATCCTACCTCTCCTGATCCTAATTCTCCCCCTCCCCCCGGACATTTCACTATTAAATGTAAGTACTCTTTGCTGGACTTGCTTCTACACTCTAAGGCAAGTGAAAAACCATTCAGGAATGGGAAAAATGGTGACTTGTCATGTGACTTGACTCTCCTCCTATCATGAAGGACTTCCACACTACGCCTTGTATTTTATGAATGGAATGTACAACTGAGGCACCGTGTGGAGTATTTACTGCGATGTCCTGCAGATAGCAGTATCTTCTCTCCATTATTAATCACCCCCCTACTGGGCAGTAGAAGATCTGGCAGTTGAGAATTGGATGGCAGTGTATGAAACTTAGCACTAGGATAGGGTGAGGTTTAATCTCAACTTGGAAAAAGCCAAGGCATTTTATTCAGCCTGGGCCCCAAAGGAGAACTATGAGGTGAGTGAAAATCACTCAACCTCATAGTTCGAGCCGACGTGTGACAATGCAACTGTCACACGTCGGCTCAATAGATCGGGAAGTGAACGAACACATACCGTCGCTCACTCACTTCTCGATCATCTCCCTGCAGAGAGCCGTGACTGTCAGTCACGGCTCCCTGCAGGGATTCCCCACATCCCCGCTCCGAACCTCCGGTGCTGACTGGAGGAACGGACGGGGGAAGGCGGGTACAGCTGGCTCTGCCTCTAGATAGGCAGAGCCCGCTGTCACTCACACAGCTCGGTGGATCTCTACAGTAATGTTGGGATCCGTCCTGGCTGCGGCGGTGTCAGTATACTGCGAGCTATAGCTCGCAATATACTGAGCTTTGGGTAAAAGGGAGGGCGCTAGTATATGTCCTCCCATGACCCTTAAGAGAACTATGGGGAAAAACACTTATCTCATAGTTCTCTTTTAAAATATTTTTAAGATGCCAGTCTTTGCCTTAATTAACCATAAAGACCTGTACCTCTCTCTAATTTTGTTTCACAGACTCTTCCCCTGACTCAATGGCTAATCTTTACTAATTTCAGTCTACCTGGCTGGCCAGTGCACTTGTTTGCTGCTGAGGCAA
>NW_017306274.1:2159924-2172900 GCF_000935625.1 Nanorana parkeri
CCTGTGACCATTCAGATGCCTTCATTGATATATGAGATTTGATAATCTCATTAAAGGCTAGAGCAAATAAACTTTGCTTTCAGGAGCCATCATCTCAAGATTTTTCTGAGTTCATTTACAGGTGCTTCTAACCTTCTTCTGACTTGCTTCTAATCTGTATCAAGCTAATTTTGCATTAGGTATAGGGAGAAAATCAGTTCTAACGCAAATAAAAGGCCCAAGTATACAAGCCCTGCAATGGGTGCATGCGATCTGTCCAATTTTCTTCATCCTGAAGAGAAGAAACAACATGCGTCTCATTCGTTGGGTCAGAAATATCATGCTCCACATTTATGATTGGCCATGATACATTGGCGTTTAAAATTTCAAATGACTAGTACTTTTTCTAACCAGACCTTGCCATTAGGAAGTATATGTCAAGAGTACCTAGAGAATTTCCAGCTGTCCATCATAAAAGATGGCAGATTGACTAAGACCCATTCAGTAGGAGTGGGACATTTCCGCTTAAGAGTTTATGTAAAACTCTATAAGTGTGAGCAGAAGCTTGAGAAAGATGTATGTGATGGCAACTGCATGCTACCCATTGGTCTCTCCAGATCTGACAGAGACCACTCTTAAAAAAAACTTGGCTGCTAGCTTGATTAAGACAAGTGAGGTTGCATTGTTGATGCTTTATCTACAAAAAAAGAGATTTAGAATGACACACAACGCTACAGCCTAGAAGTACTTTCTGATGTAACGGTACCACAAGGTGTTAGTCAACAGTCCCTTGAGCATCCTTCACCAAATAAAAATTAGACACAATAGAAAACATTGCCCAGCCACTAAGATTAGGCCAGTTTGAGATGGCCTGCACATGTATACCTCCCCTCTCCTCCTTTGCAACCAGATAGTTAGGGCACAATCTGGGCTGATTGTATGTGTATGTCCAACTGTCTACTGATAGCTACAGCTTGCTTTATCCAGATTAGAATTTCCTGGATATGATTCTATTAAGTCAAAATATATTTATCTGTTAGGATAATGTGCCTCCACTTCATCATTTTTCAGACAGTTTGATGGAAATATATCAAATCTGACATTTACAGCTTTTATTTTATTGCAAGTAATTGATCTGAAATATGTTTTAATGCGGGTAGTGTAAAATGACAGCCTCAGTCGCAGTCCAGTCTCAGGGTTTTGGTCTTGTTCCTTTCAGTGATGTTGTCTTGTGATAAATGTATATGTAGCATGTAGTGTTTTTGAAAGCCCAAATGCCACTAAAAGCGGTATTTTAGTTTTAGGTGTATGCTGGAAAACTGAGGGATCTTCTCCCGTCTTTTATCTCTTTTAGAGGTCAGTGGAAATATCTCTTCGCCATTTTTCTAGCTTTGGTTCCCAGCCGTCAGAAGTTTGAGTGTTACCATCTACCTTGGAATATTCCACACCTCTATTCCATTCTCTCCAGCAGTCTTTCTCAACTTTTTTACCATGGAAGAACCCTTGAAAGACTTTTCACTCTTAATGAACTCCTGTTAAAAAGTATTGCCTCTACAGCTCACAGTATATTAACCAAATACCTAGGTTGTAGATATAATAATAAAGAAAAAAGAATGTTGAGTACTTAGCGTATTCAACAACCATGTAGGATAATTGTTTTTATCACCTGCTGATCTATATTACAACATGTTTTTAGTAATAATTTATTTTAAAATGAAAAAGATGATTCTAATAGATAGAAAAAAAAACTCAGACAGTAAATAATGGTGTTTCCCTTTGCACAGGTGGTCTTTGGTTAGGGGCCCCTTACTTCAGTGGTTAGTGTAGTGCTCCCTTAGATTGGTGGTCAGTTGTATAGGGTCCCTTACATTGGTGGTTACTGTAGTGCTTCCTTAGATTGGTGGTCAGTTGTATAGGGACCCTTACATTGGTTGTCACTGTAGTGCTCCTTTAGACTGGTGGTCAGTTGTATAGGTTCCCTTACATTGGTGGTCACTGTAATGCTCCCTTAGGTTGGTGGTCAGTTGTAAAGGGTCCCTTACAATGGTGTTCACTATAGTGCTCCTTTAGATTGGTGGTGAGTTGTATAGAGTCCCTTATATTGGTGGTCACTGTAGTGCTCCTTTAGATTGGTGGTCAGTTGTATGGGGTCCCTTACGTTGGTGGTCACTGTAGTGCTCCCTTGGGTTGGTGGTCAGTTGCAGAAGTGCCCCCTTGAATCACTTGCCAGTATACTGCTCTCTTACATTGGTAGTTAGTTTGGGAAGACCTCTTACACTGCTGGTCAGTGTAGTGCTTTCTTATATTGGTGGTCAGGGGAAATTATACTCCAGTACATTGATGGTCAGTGTAATGATCTCATACATTGGCAGTCAGTTAGTAAAAAAAAGCCCTCATATTGGTGGTCAATAGAAAAGGTCAATAGAAAAGGTTACATTACTGGTCAGTTGAAGAAGGACCCCTTAGGGCCTGTGTTGGGCATTGCGCTTGTGTCAAGTGCATAACTTTGACATCAGTTTGAGATGATTGATTGAGATCATTCAGATATAATTGATAAGTGCAGTTAACCTCATTCTAACCTGCACTTGATACAGGTTTTGCATTCTCATAGGCTCAAATGAGAATGCAATACCTATATGAAGTGAACAAAGGCCTGTCGACACAGGCCCTTGCCTTGGTGACCAGTTGAAATAACATCTTGTTACATTGGTGGTCCCTGTTAAGAATGTCTCCTTTACAAACTTCTAAAAAGTTCAGTGTTTTCCTTTCTGAAAGTAGAGGCTCCACTAGTCCCATTCTGCTGACTCTTCCGACTGAAGCGTGTACCGGAACTTTGCAGGCACATACTGTAGATAGATAGATACATAGATAGATAGATAGATAGATAGATAGATAATTACATATTCCATAAAAGTCAAAACTGAGCAGAACCGGTATAGAATTGCAAAATGTAAATAAAATACAGTAAATTAGCAGCTTCTTACTGTCTATTTCAGAGCAGCATCAATAAACATTCAAGTTAAGCAGCGATTCACTACAGTAAATCTATTTTCTATACAGTTTAGCGTGTACAGTAAAACACAAAACCCAGCTAATTAAACCAAACGTTTCTTAATCATCCAAAGAAGAAGAGAAAGTCGATATACATAGAGGGATATGTGGAAGAAAAACATGAGTAAGGATCAAAAGCTTCTGTAAAACCACATAATATCAGATTATGTGTCCTTGCCCTTTTTTTTATGATCTGTAGCCGTACCTGCACTGATTACCGTGAGTCAGTTTCTTAGAAGTAGAACACAGTTTTTTAAATGGGATTTTGTGGATTTATGGAGGCATTAGTGGGTGGGATTTCTTGGTGTGCAATTTTGGGTGAGCCTTGGTGCCTGCTATGTACAGAAGGAGTTTACTGTTAATGAGAAACTTTATAATTGAATACATAGTTATTTTACTTCCCTTGCAGCCTCAAACAAAAATGTAGGCTTGGGCCATTAGCTCATAGCTAATGTATTGCCTATTTTTGTTTAGTTTCTGTTCTTTGTAGGATAAGTGACCTGTTATGAAAAAAAAAAATGGTCTTGCTTTAGAAGGCCACTTAGCTGCCAAACCTTAGGCCTCATTCACAGCGTTAAGTCGGGCTGTACACGTCGATGCGGCGTGCATTCCCATATCGGGCTGTTCCTGGGAGGGACAGGTGCTGTGTGTAGCAACCTCTTCTTCCCTATAGGTGTCCTTATTTAGACACAGACAGGATGGATCCTGTCTGCATCTGAGCACAGACACCCAGGCCCACATAGATGTGCAGTTCAGGTGTGCGTAGGACAGAGTACGGACACGTCCTCTAATAGGGAAGAACAGGCAATCACACACAGCACCTGTCCCTTCCAGGTACAGCCCGATATGGCCATGTATGGCCCGACTTAACGCTTTGTGAATGAGGATTTAAAGTGAACTTTTATTGAGAGACCTATGGGGGCTTCCGATATATACACTATGTGGACAACTGAGCATCAAACCTACATGAGCTTGTTTGATATCCCATTTCAAAATCAAAGGGTTTCCAGAGTGTGTGTGTGCAAGTTTTAGCCAGGAGAGCATTTCTGAGATCAGGTACTGATGTTGAAAAAGAGGTCCTTGCTCGCAATCAGTGTTTGAGTTCGTTCCAAGATGTTCAGTATGGTTACATCAGGGCCCTATAAGTTCCTTCACACCAAACCCATCAAACCATGTCATTATGAAGCTGGCTTTAAGGATAACAGAAAACTGTTGCTGCAAGGTTGGAAGTGCATAATTGTTTCAAATGTCTCTGTATGCCGTATCATTAACAGTACCCTTCACTGGAAACACCTGAAGTCAAACATGTGTTTGGCCACACCTGAATCTCATCCAAATGGTGCCTTCAACAGGAAAGTAGAGTGAGACAACCTAAAGCTGTTGCCTATGGCAATGCCTTAATTCCTTTTGGAATGCTGTAACAATATTGTTGTGAACTTAGAAAACTGAGAGTCCTGCAACTTATTTTTCTTTCCTATGTTGGGGTTGGCAGAGCTGTGACACATAAAGATATAAGAAACTTGGGAAATGGTTCTATCATTTTGACAGTAAAACAACTACACAGGATGGAAAAAACTAACATACCAACGACCAGTTATTTACATAAAAATATTACAACTGGCAGCATTAAAACAAGTAACATTTACTTTTCGAGTGTTGTATTTAAGGAGAAACAAAATAACTAAAAAGCGATTTGACCAAATCAAATAACTAACCCAAAGGTAGGAAGAGAAGGGCTTCCGGTTTTTCTGAAAAGCGGTTATTCTCTACGTGCTCGGAGCCTCTCTACCCTCTAGTACCGTGTTTGGTTCACATGTGAGATTAGGCACTTTGCTGGCTCCATAGTGGTTCTCTCTTTCAGAGCGAGCTGGAGCCTGAGGCTAGCAGAGGGAGGCTTTATATCGTAGCGGTAAAGCTCTTCTTCTTTTTAAAATATGTAATTGGCATTGGGTCATCGGTATAATGTATGACACAGTGAGACAATGTTACTGCTCAGGAGACCACCTTTCATCATTTTAAACACACAGCAATCAGCAGCAAAGGTTTCAGCTTAAGAAAAGGAATTAAAGAATGAAATAACCAAAAACCTCCTCACACAATCCTGCTGAAAAAATACTTACAGACAGATTAAACTCTGAATATATGGTGTAGGTGCAAAATACATTTGATACACATGTTGGACAATCTGGTGTCAAGTAAGCAAACAAGAATTGGTATTGTTAATGTAATGAAAATGATCATGTAAGATATAAAGCTCTAGTGCTCTACTAGTGACCCCGCAGCCATGTGCACCTCTCCATTTGATCCTTGAAACCTTCTCAGTCTACCTTTGAGGCCTGAAGCTCACTCAAAGGCTGTTTATAACTTAACATGCAGATATGGTACACTTTAACCCAGTTGTGTAGACTATAGGACCAAAGGTTAGTGGACACCTGGCAATGACAACTGCATAAGCTTGTTGGACACCTATTCCAAAACTAGGGGCATGTATATTAAATTTCCCACCTCTCCCCTTTCTTTGTGGCTGGAGCAGCCTCCACTTCCCATACATTTTTGCAGTGTGTCTGTGGGAATTTGTGCCCATTCAGCCAAAGAGCATTTGTGAGGTCAAGTACTAATGTTGGGCGAGAAGACCTGGCTCATAATCAGCATTTCAGTTCATCCCATGTATTGTATAGGGTTATGGCCAGGGCTATGTGCAGGCCACTCGAGTTCCTCTACATCAAAGGAGGAGATTACAAGGCTTAGTGCAAAGACAGACTGGGACACTTTTTAAAAATACAATTAGTTTATGCCTAACTGCACTTACATTTCATTATGTTATATCTACCAGCAGTTATACTCTATAATAAATCTGAAATATAGGGGTTGCTGTTGATTACCTCCTTTAGAAAGCATACTGAAGCCAGAGACAGCTAGTGGGATCAGCAACGTCAGCCTACACAATTCTCACCCCAATGTAAAGCAGCATTATCATGTACTATAGGATGCCAGTAAATTCCTTCTTTAGGCTAAAAGGATCTCTATGGTGCCAACAGATCACTCTAAAACCAGGAAACCTGTGACTTGCAGATGCTGGATTTTCTGTAAATCACAGTTTAAAGCCCAATTCCTGCTTGGGCCAAAATTACATTTGGATCCACCAGCAGTAGCTAGAAATTAAAAAGCAGCTCTAGTTGCTATACTCACATGATCTTTGGTGGGTCCAGAGCAGCAAGGCCACTCTTCTTCTGGGTTGAATAAAGCCCAGCATCATTAAACCCATTTCCTATTAGTCAACCCACTTCCTAATACCATCCATCCTGGACTGACAGGAGAATGCTACAAAGTGTCATTACATGGTGCTGTACTATGCAGTATTAAGGATCTCCGCCCATGGTGAAAGGGAAGAAGAGGGCAAAAAGGACCTGTGATGTCATGGACATGACCAAACAAACTTGTAAAATTGGTAATTGTAATTTTGTTTTCTCATGGGTGTAGTGGGGCTTAATTGGGGAAGGAGGTACAATGTGGAAGGCCTCACGCAGAGTTGGGCTTCATACACATCTTCACAGCTCACCCACATCGCTTTGTGTAAATCTCTGCAACATTTACCTATAGTTCCAGTTAGTCAAACAAGAGGTTTGTGGTGTTGGCAGTTCCATGCTCTGTCTGACCACAGGTTGACATTGAGGCTTTTCGAGTCACATTGTGCCTTTTTATCTGCTGAGAAAGTGCTTTGCTGCTTCAGAGCGTAAACATCTCAAAGGTTCATCACATTTACCGTCTTTATCATCCAACGGTTGCTATCTCCGGGAACATAGAAATATATCCTTCCCTTTGAGAATGAATCATCTACAAAACTCAGCGTTTGTCACACAGGAATGTCATGTTTTCTGATGCCTGTCAAAGAGACGGAACGCCACAAGGGTAGATCCTTAAACAAAACAGCAAATGTGAAAGGGTTAATGGGAATATGCATGAACACTTAACTACTTGTCTTTGAGATGTCTCATAACAATGGTCATTAAACTACTGTAATTCTGCTAAAGTCTCTTTAAAGTAATTCTGAGGCTCTAGCAGCTGTCAACACAAAAGCGGGCCAGCCGATAACAGGAATTAAGCTTTTTTTTTTTTTTCCTTCTCTTGGTACATCTGCATTGGCATGTTTTCAGTTAAAGGACAAAACGAAGGATTTGCACACAATACCAAATGTAAAGATGAGCAGGTTTTTTTTTTTTTTTCATCTTCCTAATAGAGCTTCATTCAGGAGTATTATAGATTGGATGACATCATGGTTGGTGCACTGTTAATGATGTCATCAAGCTTTGCCCAGAAAGCTACCTTGTCTCTTTTGGGGTACCCCAGACAGGGGTGGCCAGTCGTGACACTACAAGAAGCTTCTGTTCAGGTGGTAACTCATATTCCCATGTGTTCAGTAGTGGGTAGAGCTAGGTCCATGGAAAGCAAGGCAGAGAGCATCAGCGGTCACCTTGTAACAAGGTGTGGCACGGGTAGAGATGTTGGCACAGTAAGGCCTCTGAATTAGTAGTTTACATGATCAGTCATGATCCTGCCGATATGATTTCAGAGCACATACTGAAGGTTGGGTCTTTTGGTCCTAATCAGTGCGGCAGGACATCACTAACCTAAATGTTAGCCCTCTTGTTGGAAGCTTTGAAGATTGTAGTCCCATGGGTGGCAGAAGTACTCGGATGCACTCTCCCAAAGACAAGGTACAGGATGGTTGGCAAGACTCCTTCTTGACAACCAGTGCTGCTCCTGCTTTGTGCTTTCTCAGTGGGATAGCATTTCCTAGCACCTCTACCACCCCTGGCTACCATAGGTTTCCCCTTACAGAAGCTTGTAAGGCCGTGGAACTCACATTACTTATACTGTGAACCTGCAGGGGCTAGAGAAAGTGAATGCAGCTTATGTGCATGGGAACTTTAAAGTTAACTTGTCCTTTGCCCCCTCAAGGGCAAAGCAACAGACTTACGTTAAGCATTATCCAGCGTCATATACTTACTTTTGTTCCCTCTCCACTCTGTTCTGCCGCCAGGAACAAAAGGAAGTCCTCTGTAACTTACAAGTCACGAGTCGTAGCTTACACAAGGCTATAGACTACCTATGTGACATCATTGATTGGTGCAGTGTTGTCATATGGAGCACATCCCATGTTCCCCCCTACTTGGCCAGGTTTTAGCTATGACTCCCAGCACTGAATGAGGGGGAACCATGGTTGCCATTCTGGATTGGCTTCAAACATGTCTACCTTGCTTTGTCTTCATTACGTCACATGAGATAACATTGATTTATGCTTCTAGTTCCGCTCACAGGAAGTGACATGGACACAGCAGTTTTGGCAGGATCAATAGATATTTCATGTACTTGCTGAAAATGTTCGTGGCTTATAATCTAGTCAACACATCTAAGGACGGGTAATGTGCAATATAATACATTTTTGTGCGTGGATTTAGATATCCTTCAAAGCAAACTTGTTGCTGTGCCCTGAATGGCTAGGCTTCTGGAGATATAGAAAATAAATTGGGGAACTCAGGTGGAAAAGACCTTTGTTATGGCTGCTGGAGGCACAAACTGCTGTGGTTCAATCCCGGCATTGTCACCCTATAAACATCTGAGAGATAGTTGGAGCCACCAGTGCCCTGCCAGAATTGAAATATCAGTTTTTGATACAATTACCCTTTTAGCTTTTTATTTTTATATATGGAGGCTCCATTTGGTCTTTGTTCAACCAAGTATTCTGGTGTTTTAGAAAACAGGGTGACAATAATATTTAATACTGACTCCTTTCCGAGGCAGACAGGAGCCTCAACAAAATGTTTCTCTCCATTAAATATACTTAACCTTGAGGACGCTGCTGCAGCTGAAGTTTATCTGATTGGACGTTTCCCAATCCCATATTGTTTCAGCACCTCTGCTAGCGCCAGTGGGGGACCTTGTGCTGGGAGTGGCTGCGTGATCTTATCATGACAGGACCCATCTGGCAACGAAGCATAATCATTACACTGTCAAAGCATTAGCTCCTTTTTATAAAAAGTGGTATCCGAATGCCAGGCCGATGACTAGATTGATTAGAGGTGACTGTATACCCATATGGTGGTATGTACTGTCACAATGGGCAGAGGGGCGGACAGCTGTAAAATTAAAATAAGCCGCAGTCAGCCATAATCATTTTACGTTTTTAACTAGCTGCTGTTGTCACCCTAGCATTACACTTCTGAATCCGACTGCCTTGCTAGCTAAGCCCCTATGGTCACCAGCATCCTTTGTAGGATTCTTTAATAGGGGGTAGTCAAGGTTGTGGTCTTTCCCTGAAGCATTTTGAAGGCCCTGGCTTAATAGGTTCAATCAAGATCAGATTCAGGTGGACTCTAGCGTTTGCTGGCTAAGGCGATCTGCTGGTCTTACTTGCCGTCTTGAGTAGCTCCTTAAAGGAAGCCAGTCATAGGAGAACAATGAAGGCCGCCATGGTTAACCTTTTCTTTTGACACATGCTAGCTGTCTGATTGTTCTATGGCTTCAATACTCGGTGTCATGATCCAGAACAAGTCATCTCACCTTCCAGATCTGCATAATTGCTCTGAAGGCTCAGAATGATTGAAGCCAATGGGTGAGTATAACAGCCATTCAGCCTGCATTTTTAGACAGAGGTCAACAATGCCGTCAGAGTCTTGCAATGCCTTGTGGGATTTGTAGTTGCACCACATTTGGAGGGCTGAGGTTGCTTACCCTTGTCTTGGAGTAGGGATGGGAAAACTCCGGCCCTCCAGCTATGGTAAAACAACAAACCCCATCATACATCTGCCTCTGGGAGTCATGCCTGTGACTGTCATAGTCTTGCAATGTCTTGTGGAATTTATAGTTGCACCAAAACTGGAGGATTGAAGTCACCTACTCCTGTCTCTGATTGTTCAAGAAACTGATCCTTTGCATCTACCTACACTATAACCAACTAGATAGCACAGTGGCTTAGTGGTCCTTGGTTCAAATCCCAGCCAGGACACTATGTGCATGGAGTACGCATGCCTCATTCTCCCTGTGCTTGTGTGGTCCTCCATCCACCCTCCAAAGACATGCTGGAGGGTTTTCAGGTCCTAGTGTATGTATATCTAATAGGGATATTGTGGGCAGGGATTGATGTGCATATACAATGTGTAAAGCACTGTGTATGTTGATGGTCCTATACAGGGGCGTAAGTGCAGATCATGTGGCCCCATAGCAAAAATGTGATGCCAACCCCCCATGTTGTATGTTGTTGATGGTACTTTACAGGGGAGTAAGTGCAGATAATGTGGCCCCATAGCAAAAATGTGATGCCAACCCCCCATGTTGTATGTTGATGGTACTTTACAGGAGTGTAACTGCAGATCAGGTGGCCCCATAGCAAAAATCTGATGCCAACCCCCCATGTTTTATGTTGATGGTTCTATACAGGGGTGTAACTGCAGATGATGTGGCCCCATAGCAAAAATGTGATGTCAACCCCCTTGACAACCATTCTCTGAGGTGTAACTAATGACATCAAGATCCCAAAGACCCCTCTTGTGCATCTGACGTTAGGGTTGTCATCAAATGCAACCGGTCCAACCCTTAATGATATAGTACTGCGTTATTTTTACATGTTCTATGTTTGGTTTGCCTCAACAACCTACTGGGGCCCCCTACCACCCCCAGGCCCCCATAGCAGCCGTCTGGGCCGCTATGGCTATAGTGACGGTGCTGGTGCTATATACAGCAAATGCCTATAATAAATTATAATAACTTGCTGCTCTTTACACATTCAATGCAAGGATCACTGCTCAGTGTTCATTACCCAATCTGAATCCATCGAATACTGGTTCGGTTCCATTAAAGTGATTTCTGATTGGTTTCTATAGTTTGGGCCACCCAAGAGGGGCTCCTCTGTGTACCAAGCGGGCGGAACCTTTGGGAAAAAATGGGAGGAGTCTTTAAAAATCAGATGTAACCGTACACATTAGAAAGGAGTGACAACACATACAAAGGGAGAAAAGGTGAACTTGGACTTTAAACTGCATGAGCAAGTCCACAAAAAAAAAAAAGAAGCCGAAATTGGAATTTAGACTATAAGAAATACTATTTGCAATGTACATAAAAAGGTAATTTTCTGTTTTGCTTTCCTGCTTATTTTTTTTTTTTTTCCGCTGGTGTGTTAACGACTCAATTTGGAGAAAAAGGATTTAAACAATAAAACAGAAATATGTACGTACAATTACCAGTTAAAAAATACAGTGAGAGGCGAGGGAAATATGCTTCTTTTTTAAACAGATTGTGTATTTTATGCTCCCCGAAAAGATAAAAACCTCCACATCCCATAATAAATTCATCAGAATATTTATTTTATGGACCACATATGTGTTGTTGGAAAGAAGACGAGTCAAGTCGTAAACATGAGAAGCAAATTTATGTCCTGTGTGTGCGCACACGCAGGGGGTGTGGAGGGAAAACTATACACACTCATATACATACACACACATGCTCACACTCATACACACACCACGCACACAAACTCATACACACAACACGCATGCATATATTCATTCACAGATACACATATTTATACACATAGCACACATTCATGCACAAATTACATGCACATACCACACATACTCATACACACCACACATGCATACGCTCATACACATGCACACTCACACGCAGATACTCACACACACCACACATGCATACATACACACACACAAACACGTATATAATCATACACACACATGCACATACTCACACACACACACCACACATGCTTATACTCATCCACACATGCACATACTCATAATATGCAGATACTCACACACACCACACATGCATACATACATATACACACACACACACATGTATATAATCATACACACACATGCACATACTCACACACACACACCACACATGCTTATACTCATCCACACATGCACATACTCATAATATGCAGATACTCACACACACCACACATGCATACATACACACACACAAACACGTATATAATCATACACACACATGCACATACTCACACACACACACACAGCACACATGCTTATACTCATCCACACATGCACATACTCATAACATGCAGATGCTCATACACACCCCACACATATACTCATACACACCCCACACACATACACACCCCAAACACATGTATGTACTCATACATACCTTACACATATGTACACTTGCAAATATACATGCACACTCACACATAAACACATTACACATGCACATAATTATACACACCACAAGCACCCAACCATGTATACACCACACATGCAGTTATTCATGCATGTACTGCTAGCAACACACACATACACACATTGCTCATGCACATCCCACAATCATTCACAGGAATGGACTGGCCTAGGAGGGCACGGGGAAATTTGTAAATGCAACCGCACAGATCTCATATAAGTCTTGACAGCCTGATTTCAAAAGTAATTTTCAATATATTTTCATTGCTGCAGCTGTCATTAAAACAATCCCTGATGATCCTGCCAAGCAGGTCTTTGCTCCGGCACTTCCTGTTATAGGGTGACAACACTCTGTCCTTGTCTTTTACTTGTGCTTCACACGGTCTTTGTCCTCTCCGATCCCTACTGCTCTCCATTGCTTGTGTTAGGAGAGGCAGTGGGGATCGGAGGGGGACACAGAGTTGATCGAGCTGTCCCAGCGTGGAGGAGAGAAGTCATTCAGAATCGAGAAAGCTAGTCAGATGACCAAACAAAACGTCTTCAAGAAAAAATACAGCAAGTCCAGTTGCTTTGATTTCATCTTTGTTTACAGGCATACCACGAGAACCTTCACCAATGTTTGGACGTGTCTTTTAAGTAACAATTTTCTTTAAAAATATCTTCCGTGTCGCAGTTTCAGAGCCGAGCCCTGCACATTATTTTTAGCAATCTGCTTTGTTACTATGTTAATA
>NW_017306274.1:2172999-2179781 GCF_000935625.1 Nanorana parkeri
AATACGGCACAAATAGCAGAAGTGATTGCTGATCATGTATCTGTGTCGCAGACACTTTTATAAAAGAGTATGTATTATGTATGATGTGACCTTCAAATGTCATGAAGGCGTCGAGCAATAAACTGTCAATATTTGTGGTTATAAGGGCCTGGATGACTTTTACAATAATTGGTACAGCTATATTAAAAGCCCGGGATCAGTCGGCTGGTTAAAGAGAGACACGCGGGGCCGGGGGCTCTTGTGGGAATCCTCGTCTGCCAATTTTCGAAGGAGCGATAAACACCAAAAGGACTGTCAGTCATTTCGGTGTCACCTCTCCAATGGTGGCACCCGGGTGCGGGCCGCACCTCCCCTTGTGACGCCACTGGTACCTCGGTTCACGAACGCTTCTGTTCGCGAACAATTCGGTTCGGCAAAATTTTGCTTACGTTCGCGAACTCCGCATCGGGTGACGAACACGACCGCGGCCATCTTCCCCGCTCTGACACTGGTCGTAGCTTCCTCTAGTCGAGATCGCGGTCTGATCACAGTTTGACCAATTCGGTTCACGACCGGATCCGCGGAACAAATTAAGTTTGTGAACCGGGGTACCGCTGTATATTTAAAGTGGTCTTGGCATTGGATATTCTTTTATACTAAAGAGATCTTCTTATTCACTTGCAAGGTGCCTTTGAACTTGGAAGAACCTTTGACTGCTCCAGGAAGAGTCAGTTCCCTAGCACCGCCCCTTCTTTGCAAGTCACAGCCCCCTCCTCTTCTGGGAGTGTCTAGTTACTGTCTGTGCTGGCTCAGCTCCTTCTCCCCTCCTTACATAACCTTTTCTGTAGCTGCTGATGGAGGAATAGAGTATGGTTAGCTCTGTATTGCTTCTAGAATCTTATACTCGGGTTTTACAACAGTAGTTTGTCAGCGGGCCCGTTAAGAGGCTTTGCAGACCCGGGGCTAAGTAGGGTTTATGATGTTTCTACATTCCATTCTAGCTGATCTACTTGGTGTCATTGTGTCCTAAGCTGGACTGGTTTTTCTTATTTCAGTGTGTGATTTTCTGGCTGCCAGACACGGACATGAGATTTAAAACTGACCAACGTTACCCAAATGCATATCGTGGGGGTGGCACTGTCTTCTGTACATGCCCCCCTCCCCCTTAGCCTTTACTTCTCATAGTTTGGGGCTCATTAGACCTTTAGATAGATAGATATAGATAGATAGATAGATAGATAGATAGATAGATAGATAGATAGATAGATAGATAATGGAGAGAAAGATAGATAGATAGATAGATAGATAGATAGATAGATAGATAGATAGATAGAACGATAGCGAGATAGAGAGATAGATAGATAGATAATAGATAGATAGATAGATAATAGATAGATATAGAGATAATGGAGAGATAGATAGATATATAGATAGATAGATAGATAGATAGATACATACATACATACATAGATAGATAGATAGATAATAGATAGATAGATATAGAGATAATGGAGAGATTGATAGATAGATAGATAGATAGATAGAGCGATAGCGAGATAGAGGGATAGATAGATAATAGATAGATAGATAGATAGATAATAGATAGATATAGAGATAATGGAGAGATAGATAGAGTGATAGAGCGATAGAGAGATAGATATATAGATAGATAGATAGATAGATAGATAGATAGATAGATAGATAGATATAGAGATAATGGAGAGATAGATAGGGCCATAGAGAGATGATAGATAGAGAGAGAGAGATAGAGTGATGTATCTATCTCTCTATCTCTTTATCTATCATCTCTCTATCTATCTATATCTATCTATCTATATATAAATCTGAGCGGGCACATGCTGGCTTTCAGTTTGTATCCGTTAGTGGAAGGCGGATAGTTGGTAGGATCAAGCACCCTCAGGACCCATACACGTATCAATGCAATCGTTCCATGGAATCTTTTGGTATCACAGACTGCACAGATAGTCAGAGTCGATCTAAACTCACAGAGAAGGGTTGGATGATACCGGCGGTGAGTTTGGGATTGTTTTGCCCGTTTATGTTCGGTTGTAATTTTATAACATTGTTGGGAGGGGGATTCATTCTATTGTTCCTGTTGTTATGATGTCACTATGTAAGGATCGCAGTATCCGCCTGCACCAGGTGAACGATGTTTTCCTCGATGGTCACAATTGTATCAGAACGGATCAGAGCAAAACTGACACATGGGACCACATAACGCTTTTATTTCTGTTTTTTTGGAAGAAATGATTGTTTTGTGTTCCTCCTCAGTATCCGTCATTGAGTGCGGTCATCTTACACAAGACAGGCACCTGCCCTCTAACTTAATCTTCTGGCCCGGCCCCTCCCCTTGGCAGCCTATTAGGAGGCATTAAAGGGCAGTTATGAGCCTGGGCCACCGTCTGCTCATTGTCAAGGCCGCACAGAGCTGCAGTATGTTGTCTGCTTTTTTTTTTTTTTTTGGTGCGATAGAGATTTTTGGCATCATCACTCGGAATCACAAACAAGAGTGTTTGATTCTGATTAGCCGTTTCCTTCTATTTTTTTCCCTCTCAAAATAGAACTTCTCTTAAGCAAATTTGATGGCAATCCATAATCAAGCGGAGTTGTTTAACTCGGCCTCATATGGATTCTTTAAGGACAAACCGTTGATTGTAGTATATGGAGGATCCTTTAATGTATTAAAGTGGAACTGCCTGTCTGTTCAGCTGGTCTTGTGATTTGTGTTAAGACTAGATTGTGTGATAGTCAGGTAGATGGACACAGAACAGTGGCTGGTCTGAGTAGATGTAGGTAGATGAAATAGGTTCTGCAGGATGCTTCGTAACAAGAAATGGCACAAAGGTGGATCAAATGTACACACATTACTGTTTATAACGGTGCTAGTTATGAGACTGTAGTCCTAAAATTTGACACGCATCACATGGGATGGTTGGCAGGTCCCCCAAGCTCTGTACATGAATGAGACTCTAAGTTACGGTGTTAGGATATCAGCACTCTAGGGTTTCTTTTCAGGACAATACATTTGCTTTCAGTGCCACCGATTCAGTGCTTGTGGTTTCCAGCACAGGGGTTTCAATATTAAGAGTAATCCCCTATTATGAGTCCCCCTCACACTAACCCACTCTGTTTCCCTAACCCTAAGCCTTCATGTGGCACTAACCCTCCCTGTAACCCTAAGAGTAACCCTTCTCATAAACCTAAGACTAACACTCTATGTAACCCTAAGACTAACCTTTCCTTCATCCCAAAGACTAACCCTCCTTGTAAACCTAAGACTAACCCTTCCTGCAACCCTAAGACTAACCCTCCCTGTAACCCTAAGACTAACCCTCCCTGTAACCCTAAGACAAACCCTCCCTCTAACCCTAAGTCTAACCTTTCTTGTAAATCTAAGACTAACCCTTCCTGCAACCCTAAGACTTACCCTCTCTGTAACCCTAAGACTAACCCTCCCTGTAACCCTAAGACTAACCCTCCCTTTAACCCTAAGACTAACCCTCCCTGTAACCCTAAGACTAACCCTCCCTGTAACCCTAAGTCTAACCCTCCCTGTAACCCTAAGACGAACCCTCCCTGTATCCGTAAGGCTAACCTTTCTTGTAAATCTAAGACTAACCCTCCCTGTAACCCTAAGACTAACCCCCCATGTAACCCTAAGACCAGTAAGACTAACCCTCCCTGTAAACTTATCACTAACCCTCCCTGTAACCCGAAGACTAACCCTCTCTGTAATCCTAAGACTAACCCTCCTTGTAAAGCTAAGACTAGCCCTTCCTGTATCGCTAAGATTAGCCCTCCCTAAGACTAACCCTCCCTGTATCCCTAAGGCTAACCCTCTTTGTAAACCTAAGCATCTCTGTAACCCTAAAACTAACTCTTCTTGTAACCCTAAATCTAACCCTCAAACCAAGCCTCCCTGTAATCCGAACACTAATCCTCACAATAAGCCCCCCCCCCCTATAGCACTAATGCTATCTCTTCCTGTAACCCTAAGACTAACCCTCAGTGAACCCCAACATTAACCTCTGTAACCCTAATACTTACTCCCCTTGGAACCTCTTCACTCAAACCATGAAACTGAGCAAACTTCGAACCATAATTATAACCCTATCACTGCCCCTCCTTGTAACCTTAGTTCTACCTCTCACATTAAGTTTCCGTATAACCCCAACACTAACCCTCACATTAACTTTCTTATCCTCACACTAGCCCTCAATGTAAGCCCAACACTCATATTAACCCTCGTGGATGTAAACTAAAAGCAGAACTCCACTTTTACTTATTGGGTGGAGGTACACTTTAACAGTTGTGGAGAGTTAGCTGGCACCACTTAGAGGAATCTGTCTTCCACAGTGTCAACAGAGCATTTCCACTTGACTACGTGCTCACTTCCCAGGGAAGCAACTGCATCAGCATCAAGATACATGGAGTATTACACTGTCCTCGGACTTTCACTGCATACTTCTGGCTGTTGACCTGAATGACTGATCAAAGCAAACTAAGCACTACACTTGCCTACGGCATGGCTTCTCCCTTGCAGGAGAAGCCCTTTGTTATGGCTGCACAATCCCACCCAACCCCATACAAACATTCGCCGGTAATGGTGACACCATCAATCCCTATTTCAGCTTCCTTTCTCATCTTTCTATCTATTGGACAATAAAATATCATCACACTTGACATGTCACATAGGTATCCTCTATACATCTTTCAAGCTGCCTAAGCACCGCCCAGTCTTCCAGCAGGTAGCATTCCCATTATTCACCAGGTTGTGCTATATATATATATCAGTGCCTGGATAAAGTTGAAGCATTGTTTGCAGTTGTTACACTAAACATAGACTTAAATGGTAGAACCATCACTCTCAACTGTCGATTCACATGGAGAAAGAAGGGATGGTGTACTCAGAGTTCCACACCCTATAATGGTCAAAAATTGACCTGATTTGAGTAGTTTCTCTCACTGGCTAGCAAACAACCCTCAGCTGCTTATATGAGACAACAGAGAAAGCAATTGGTTCTATCCAAAGTGGTTATGAACCTAGTGCAGCTATACACGAGGGTCGGAGAGATCAATTGTAGTATAAATTGTAGTATAAATCAGTTTTATAACCACTTTGGATAGAACCAATTGCTTTCTCTGTTGTCGATTCACATGTCCTATCAAAAACATCTAGCAAGTGCTGGGCTTTCTTTTTAGAAAGCCAAACCTGTTCTGCAAAATACAATACATAGTTACATAGTACAGTAATACCTTGGTTTACGAGCATAATTCGTTCCGGAAGCATGCTTGTAATCCAAAGCGCTTGTATATCAAAGCGAATTTCCCCATAGGAAATAATGGAAATTCAGATGATTCGTTCCACAACCCAAAAATATTAATATAAAACTTATTACAATACTGTACAAAATATAAAGACAAATAAACCAATTGCCGGTAACTTCGTGGCTGGTGTGAGGAGGAATATTGTGTAGGACGACTTTCACTATCACTAACGGAATCACTGATATCTCTTGGCTCAATGGAATCTTTTTCATTTCGTGAAACCTTAACAAGGAATATATCCAATGTGACGTTGCATTGTCGTTAAACAGACTCACCGCTCGCACTGCTACAGCCTTATTCGGGTGGCGCTTTTCTACAAAATGTTGCTCTTATTGCAAGACATTTGCTTGTATATCAAAGCAAAATTTTTCAGAAATGTTTGCTTGTCTTGGAAAACGCTCTCAAACCAAGTTACTTGTAAACCAAGGTATTACTGTATTTGAGGTTGAATAAAGACACAGGTCCATCAAGTTCAAAATTTGTGTGTCTGTATGTGATTGTGCATGTGTATATGAATCTCTATGCGGTCTAGTTTTTAAGAGTACCTGTCATACATGTCACAAAATCTCCCTGTAACTAATGTAAAATAAAAATCTTATACAAATAAGTAGAAACATGCTTTTGTAAACATTCTATAAAGAAAAATGAAACCTTTTTTTTGTTCAACTATATATTACAATTGTTAGACACAGGGGATATTGTGTCTTTTTTTATATTTAACAAGCCAGTTTTATTTCCGTTTTACTAACCTTGGGAAGTTTGCATGCCTTCTGTACCCCCCAGTTGGAGACACAGACAGAATAACATGCAGACACAAAAAAAGAGAAAGAATTCTAAGACATTGCATTGTATACTCCTTTTACTTTGAATGTAGAAAATGGCAGGTTCAGAAAATAAAGAGGGGATTAGGATTTACCGTTATCCAGTAAGTGCAGATTTCCTGTCTCCAAACTACAGCCCTCCTCCCCTTATCCAAATGAACGGACTTTAAAATGCAAAAAAGAAAAAGAAAAAAAATGACATGGATATTGCAGAAGCATAATGAGGACGAAGAAGTTCTGAGGGGTTTTTAAGGGGTGTTTCTTTAATTTAATATTTGCTTTTTAGCAATAAGAGCCGTCTCTGTTTTTTTTTTTCTTACAGAAGTTAATAAAGTTAATGAAATATATTGAAATAAATTCAATACTTGAAATTAATCATTGACTTTTTCAGAGGAATAATGCAAGTAATTTGTTTTTATAGATTCGAGCCTACAACCCTGTGTGGGAAAAAAAAATAAAGATAAAAAGATACACATCCGCATTTTTATGTATATATGCAGAGAGAGTTTGTATATTCAGATATTGTATATATAGAAGAGCTGTGTATGCATGCCAATAGGTATCACTCACATTTTCCAACTATAAGTCAAAAAGATGTTTAAATTATATATATACATATATATATATAAAAAA
>NW_017306274.1:2180510-2183329 GCF_000935625.1 Nanorana parkeri
TATAATCTTTTTCCTTTTTTTCTTTTTTATATTTTTACTTAGTGTGAAGATGTGAGTGATATTCATAGGCATGCATACATAGCTTTTTTTTTTTATTACCTATTTTTAACATAGTTGATGCATATTTTTAAATAATCTTCCTAATTTTTTTTTCTAGAGTTTATTTCGATTATTTACTTATCTGTAGCATGCAAAAGTGGGCTATATTCATGGTGATGACTGCAGAGCTGCTGTTGACAATAAATCACACATGACTACTAAGCCACATTATATTGGTTTTCAGAATGCAACAAATTACATTGAGTTATAGATTTCTGCAAGCCATTGGGCATCACTTGCATAATTCTGGGCTAGCCTGTCTCAGGATTTGTAGTTTTCACTGGAATAAAGAATATTTTGGTGGCAAAAAAACATACTCAAACACAGACACAAACACGGGAATTGATAATGACAGGTGGCTCAAGTTTGGGCAAGATGTAAGAGATTTTGGCCGGTTGGGCTCCTTGCAGTTAAATTGAATGATTGCGGTTTGACAGGAATATCCACCCTGCCGTGCACCCTCCATGAAGGTAGAGCTTAGCTTTGCCCAACCTGACTCAACATTGAGTAAACAAATGAGACATGTCCATGGAGTCAGATGCAAAAGATCTGTAGATATATTAAAAGAAGTCAGAAGGTCCCCACCACAGCCAACACTGGGGGCGGATCTTGCTGTCTACGGGAAATTAGTCTTTGGAAATTTTTGTCACTGAGCTATGATGACATGCATTGCTCTGGAGCTTATGGTGACGTTTTAAAAGGGTGAGGTGATCTTGCATTTGGATGTTGAAAATAATAATTTGTTGTTTACTTGCTGAAAATGTAGTAACGCTTGAGGGCCCATTCACCACTCCAAGCTCCCTCCCTTTGATGGACTACAATCTCATGTTTAGTTTACTGATTTTTGTATTGAGATTGTAGTCCATCACGGGAGCGGTGACTACTTTACAACACACACAGGGACCATGGGGAACAAAAGTAGCCCCCCTCCAGAAGGAAAGGCAGTGTCAGAACCAATTCAGAGATGATTTGAGGATCTACAGCGGAATGATACACAAACATAACATACATGTATGTTCATAGTTAAGGCCCCTGAATGTATTTTTAATAGGAATGCACCAACACTAATATCGATATTGATGCCGATACTGAATATTTGGGTGAGTACGCACCGAAATGCTCCCGATGCCTATCCCAATACCGGAACTTCTGGTATCAGGAAGTCAGGCGCCGAGTCAATACTTGCTGCCCTGCTTCCCTCATCACCAAGGAGCATGGAGCTGGCTTCCTGGCCAGTCAGAAAGCCAGGGGGGCGGGTAATAACTCGCTCAATGACTTCCTGATTGGCCGGGAAACCAGCTTCCTGCTCCCTCGTCACTTGGTAAAATGACTCACCGCCCGCTTCCTGATTGGTCTGGAAGCAAGTCATTACCTGCACCCTGGCTTCCTGATTGCCCAGAAAGGCGGCTCCATGTTTCCTCCTCACCTGATGACGAGGGAGCATGGAGATGGCTTCCTGGCTAATCGGCAAGCCGGTTGGCGAGTCATTACACACCGCCCGGCTAATCAGGAAGCCGGGCAGCGAGTCATTACATGCTGCCCAGCTTCCGGTATCGGTATTCAGTATCGGCGAGTACCGAACACAAAATATCGGTACTCGATACCGAAAAACTGGTGTCGGTGCATCCCTAATTTTTAACATTCAACTCCTGAGTATAGTGTCACTTTAAGTGTAAAGTTTATTACTATAGGACGACAATGTTTTAGGTCAAAAAGTATAATCAAAGCTTGTAGATAAATTAAATTTAAGGTCACGGTGACGACATTGAAGAAGATATTTCCGCCATCTCTTTAGCGCTCCGGACTTTGGAAGTACGGCTTTGTTTTGTGGAAAAGATTCCAGAGGGCTTTATTCACAAGCAAAAGAAATAAAACTTTTTTTTTTAAGAGGCTTAAAGTGGAGGCTGCATGTTCCGACCACCCACGTACATACATGTGGACCTTTTGTTGATTACCAATAACAAGGCTTAATTGCCTATGTTATTATCATACGTAGATGGATTAACGTGGAAGAAAATGTCTGTTATTTTCATTTGTAACATCAAACCAGAAAAAAAAAAAAGCAGAACAGCCAACAATAAAACAAAATACAGACATTTCCCTTTCAATTTTTTGATTTATTTTTCATAGTTGGAGACACCTCAACGTCCAGGTGTTGGAGGTCTACAACACCCAGCATGTCCTCTGAACCAGGATGAGGCTGGTGGCTTCTTAACCGACGAATATCCACTTTACAAAAACATTTTTATGAAGAATCTTCCTGCCACCGGTTATGAACATGTTAAACTTTTAATGAGACCATCTCATAAACAATTTCTCAGGCACTTAAATGATACCGTTATGTATGTGCCTTTTGTGCTGCGTCTGTTTGTAAACCATGTCAAAGGCAGATTTAAAATGTTTACACCATATTTATGTAATTTTATTACTGCAAATTGATTCTATCTAAACATCTGAACAGAGGGGGATGGGCCGACGGTCTGGGGGATCTCGGAAGGTTTCAGTTAGTTTGTTCAGTTTGTGTCTCTTTAGCTGGGAATCCAAAACATGGCATCCAACTGTGAATAGGGGTCACCTCAATCATGAATGCGACCTGGTCCTTGTTTTTGGAGCTCTCTCAATTGCTGTCATGTGAGATCATTTGAATCTATTTGCGGTACTTCTTCTCGAGCCATATATTGTTTTATACAAACAATACCAAAACCTTCCTTTTCTGTGAA
>NW_017306274.1:2183401-2192631 GCF_000935625.1 Nanorana parkeri
ATATATATATATAAATATGGAGGTGACTTTATTATTTTTATTGAATTTATTTTTTTTATGAGTGCTTTTGTTTTTTGTTTTCTTATCTTATTTTATTTTTTACAATAACAGAAATGTGGCTGCCTTTTTTTTCCATGCAAATATAGTTCTTGCATAAAAGGCATTTTTTTTTAACACAAGTCCTAGTTAATTTTCCAGCTGTGTAAATATTGATAAGATAACAATAGAATTTGTTCCCGACACATATGGCTGAGACAATTCAATGAAGTAATGTTCCTCCACCAGCATTAATTAAACTGCTAGAGTTCGAAAGCCATTAATGATCAATACCGGCTATAGAGTGGTCTTTTTCTTTTCTTTTTTTGTCCTTTTTTTTTTTTGCCAGATCTTGTTTACACACTGTTGGCGACTGACGAGCCGGTTACGGCTACGCTTTCCAAAATGGTTATTATTTTTTTCCCAAAGAAGAACAGATTTATCTTTACATGCTGCATAAAATGAAATATGATATAATTATGCATTTCACTGGAAAAAATATACACTCTGTTCATTGTATTTTTGAGGGGTTTTAAAATGTTTGCCTGTTCTGTCATTCTCACTGCAACAGGACTGTTGTGTAGTCCAAGAGATGAGCTGTAAACATCTGGTTAGATGGCCAGACAAACATCATTTGGACCTATTCAGCATGGCATTGTGTAGTTTAAAGGAGAACTATGAGGTGAGTGAAAATCACTCATCCTCATAGTTCGAGCCGAAGTGTGACAATGAAACTGTCACACGTCGGCTCAGTAGATCGGGAAGTGAGCAAACTCATTCCGTTGCTTGCTCATTTCTTGATCATCTCTCTGCAGTAAGCCGTGACTGTCACTCACGGCTCCCTGCAGGGATTCCCTCCTTCCCCGCTCCGATCCTCCAGCGCTGACCGGCGGAACGGAGGGGGAGGTGGCAGGTACAGCTGGCTCTGCCTCTAGATAGGCAGATTCAGCTGTCAATCACGCAGCTGGGTGGATCTCAACAGTAATGTCGGGATCTGTCCCGGCTGTGGCGGTCTCAGTATATCGCGAGCTGTAGCTCGCGATATACTGAGCTTTGGGTCACGGGAGGACGCTAGTTTATGTCCTCCCGTGACCCTTAGGAGAACTATGGGGAAAAACACGCACCCCATAGTTCTCCTTTAATAAGTGATTATGCACATACAGTAGTTTAGTAACCAACAGAAAACAAATCAGAACTCCAACCTATTTATTTTACTAACTCCTTACTAATTTAACTTCCTTTAACTAATTTCACAGTGAGCTGAAATGGGACTGGTTACTATAGGTTACTGAACCTTTCAAATTTAAATTGTCCATTTCACCTCTATATGGAATATATGCCAAGTGTAAATTATACTTGAGCACCATTGTATCCAATTGGTAATGTTCCGAGGACCTTTCAGACATTACTAAATGGGACACGTGTCATGTACTACCCTAAATACTGGTTCCAGGATCTTAATTCAAGGTTACATATCAAAATGCTATATTTATGGCAAAATGACCTGAAATGTAAACGTTTACAGTGTATTTACCCAAAATAACAAACTTCAGAAAATACATTACTATTTGCATGTTAAATATACACTGCACGGTCAAAAAAAAAAAGAACCTCACCACCTGGATTTAGCTAAGCAAATAGGTCAGAGCCTTCTATTGGATAATAGGCCTAGGTTCAGCAATGTTATGTGCCCAAAAAATTAGGTCAGCTGCCTACCTGAATATACTGAATGACCAGGTTTTTCCATCAATGGATTTCTTCTTCCCTGATGGCACATTGGGTATATTCTGGGATGACAATGCCAGGATTCATCGGGCACAGATATGGATAGAGTGGTTCAGGGAGCATGAGAGATCATTTTCACACATGGATTGGCCACCACAGAGACCAGACCTTAACCCCATTGAGAATCTTTGGGATGGGCCGGAGAAGACTTTACGCAGTGGTTCGACTCTCCCATCATCACTACACGATCTTGGTGAAAAGTTAATGCAACTCTGGATGGAAATGTTCTGACAATATAGCTTATCGAAACAATGCCATGGTGAATGCGTGCCATAATCATCAATTCTGTGATGCTCACTGCTTAAGGATCTCCTAGATCTCCCTCAGAAAAACCATGCGGTTAAACAGAACCCTGGTTGACATAGTCTGGTTAGATGAGTTTTTATTGCTTTCTGTGACAACCAGGGGTATCTCTAGCCTTTTTGCCATGCGGTGCACGTTCCAGGTGTGGGGGTGCAGGGGGTAGATCATCATCACTTCCCAGCTCTGATTGGTGTCCCGCCAAGCTCACTGATGTCACTGGTAGCCAGATGCCGGGCAGCACAATGGCTAGAGTGTCCCAGGTTGCTAGGAGCTGGGCAGGGAGATGTGTATGGCCTTTACACATCTCCCCACCCAGCTCTTCGTAGCATGGGACATTCTGGCCAGAAAGGGGGCAGGCACACTGCAAGCATTGTGTCACTCCATCTGCCACCCCCCACATGACCCAAGTCGATGCCTCATTATAGGGAAGCTCCTAATGACAACCTTTCATATTGGGTGTCACCAGGACAGAAAGTGAGGTCAAAGCTCTCCTTCTTCACTCCAGTGTTGGTGTTGTAAGTACTTGTCTCAGTTGGAAAGGCTTTATCTCATTCCATTTTCTGATCACAGGATAACAGAATAGCACCCAAAATACTGCCCTCAATGATTAAGAGAGTGGAATTAACGTGGTGACAACATTGCCCTTCCTTGTATCTTTTTACCCTCTCCAATGTTCCCAGGGCCTGATGTCCTGGTAGTGGGTTGAATGACACTAGGCATCATTCATTCCAGAAGACTGGTAGCATCCTGTGGCAGAAAAGAATTACTGCGGGATGGCACCTCGTAGGTGAGTTATGCAGCCATAGCTGCTTTTTTTTATTTTAAAAAAATAGCTGGGGGAATTAGTTTAAAAAAATGTTAAACCAGAACTGGGCTGCAAATAATGTCTGTGGTGCCATGTTGGTGGAGATGGTGGAGAACCATAGGTCGAGTAAAATCGCTTAAAAAGTGTATTGGTCAGATTTACGCAACCGTATTACACTATCGCTCGTGCTGAACTAGTTTCCCTTTGTAACTTTTTTTGGTTTGGCATGTAAAAAATGACAAGCATCTGCCTCCACAGCTGGTTCAGCTCTTCTGTATCTTCGTTCACTATTAAGATACCATATGCTGCTTAAAATAATGATGAAAAAGATAAAATTATCCCCAAGAATCGCAATCATCAGAATTGGCAGAAAAAATGATACAGACAGGCTTAGTTATTTTGCCTCCCATGCTGTAATTGAAGGGCTTCTGGCTGAACTGGTGTTAGAACGTGATCGTCTCTGTGTTACAGATATGGGGGACGACACTGGAAGATGCATGGGAGCTCAGCAGCAAGCTATGATGAGGGATAGGAACCTTGGCACAGCCATGAAGGACTGCCCCTACTGTGGAAAAACCTTTAGGACTTCCCACCACCTAAAGGTGCATTTGAGGATTCACACAGGTAAGACCCAGACCCAGGAATCAAAGTAGTATTAATCTGAGTTTGGTTTTATAACCCATAACCCAACTGAGCTTTCGGTTTCAATCAGCTAAATACAGTCCAAGTGCATTAAAATAAAAGCTTGTTTTCTTTAGAAAGCAGCCACAGCTAAAAGAAAAGCCTGTTCCCTGCCAGAGAAGGACCCTTGCCCTCTGTGTGGAAGCAACGGTCTCTCTGCAAAGGTCCAGCATGCCCACTGCTGAGCACAGATATAGCTCTGCAGTCAGCAAAGCTTATGCTTCCCGCTTTTTGGAAAGCTCTGGCTCAGACTCATTAGCAGGATGTGTTGGACCTCTTCAGAGAGGCCACATCTTCCACATGGGGACTGGCTTTTCTACTCAGGCTGGGGCTGCTTTGTAAAGAAAACAAATGTTAAGACCTTGAACACTTTTTGTTCTGATGCACCTTGAATGTAGTCAGCTTGTTTGACCTGAACGTCTGAATAGGCTTTAAACATTAAAAAGGTCAGTCCACTCGAAACTGATCATTCCGTTTGTTTGGTAGACTGTTGAAGAGTTAAAGTTGAACATACACAATTTAATATAGATTTGTTTTTATTAATAGGTCATTAAATGTATATTTTTAAATGCGAGTAGTGTAAGTACCTGATATTAGCATTTTGCAATCCCCAAGCAGAAGAGCTCAGGAGGGATGTTCCTTCACTTCCTGTCTAGAGACACAACTGTAAGTGAAAGGAGATCCTTCCATTCCAAAGTAAGGTAAATCAGTTGGCATGTGTCCTCATTGACTTGACCTCTATTCCTGTTCCAGGGACAAGTTTTAGACCAGGGGGCAAGGGTCACCAGGACAAATAAGGAAGGTGAATCTCTTGAGTGGGGTCACAGGCAACAAGTCCATCTGACAGAAGATTTAGCCCTTCCCTACTTTATTCAAATGTTTGGAAACGTCCGACCCTGCAGCTTTGGTGAAACTACAAGTCCCATGATTCATCTGTCTCTGGGAGTCGTGACTGTGAGAATCTTGCAGTGCCTCATGGGATTTGTAGTTTCACCACAGCTGGAGGGCTAAATTTATGTTTGCTCAAATCTGACATTTACTGCTGGATACCCATATGTAGGACATGTGTATGCCAGTCCACTGGTTCAATGGGTGGAATTTATCAAAACTGGAGCACACAAAAACTGGAGCAGCTGTGCATGGCAACCAATCAGCTTCTCTTTTCAGTTGGTTCAGTTAAGATTTGAAAATGAAACAGAGAAGCTGATTGGTTGCCATGCACAGCTGCTCCAGTTTTCGTCTGCTCCAGTTTTGATGAATTCCCTTCTACGTCTCTATTACTCTGTTTATGCCCGCCACACACGTTAATCAGATTTAGAGTCTCCCTTCAGGGGGCATATTACTATCATTGTGGGCAGTTTACTACTTTCACTACAGAGGGCTCCTAATACTCACTAGGCCCGGCCCCACACACAACTGTTAAAAACCCCAAATGAATGATTAGAAACATCATCAGTATGTAATCTCTAGATGAATGTTTCTTCCAATGCATATTCAGTTTATTTAAACACCAGTCAAAGTTCAGAATTAAAGTTTGAGACGCATGCAGGGAGCACAGACTAACCCCTCAGCGTTTGTTATTTTTCTTTCCATCCAGGCTTTGCTGTAGTACACCAGTCCCATGGCTCTGTAATTTGTAGATCTGGGGACACCATATGTAATCCAAGGGAGGGATTCCTAAACACACCCACTGCAAGTTTCTTGCAGTTTCTCACATAGATGAAGCATGGTGTAAAAAAAAAATAAATTCAAAACTAAGAAGGTTCTCACTGCCATTAACCAACAATTACGGTGCCTGATGGAAGCAATGAGCAGTGTTTTTTTTTTAGCATATTTGTCTTTGCTGTTTAGGCTGAAAGCAGCCTTTTGTTTACAGAACTTAGTGAGTCATCAGTAGCAAATGAATGAATTGGCATTCTTGGTAGTAGTGAGTAGAAACACAAAATGTTCCGAAAATGTCAACTGAAAGCAGGTGACAAGTCATGGCTATATCTCAGCTATGAAGGTCCTCCCCTTCTGGTGAGACTTCCCCCTCATTTCCCATTTGGAACAGAAAGTTATCCTTCGATCAACTGCTTATATGATATACCACTAAATACACGATCCCCTAAGATTTTGGATATTTTCATTTTACAACCCAGGGCAGCATCAAAAGCTATCCCCAAACTGCCCTATGTGCTGCCCTGTGCCCTGTTCCATCTCGCAGTGATGGCCATTTTCAACACAAAGTTAACGGCATGGGCCTCCCAGTATTTTGTCCTTCAGGGCTAATAGACATTTTCATATGAATTTTATATATACATATAGATAGATATATCTATATCTATCTATATCTATATATATATATATATATATGCATATCTATATATATGTGTGTGTTAGGAGATCACCATGCATTGATTAGAATGCATTCTGTAGATCAAGTAAGGGCATTATTGTCAGAACAGCAGTGGGCACTGACCCTTAGATTTTTATATAGTTTGTCCTGTAAGCTTAAGCACCTCCTTAAAAAAGTGGAGAAAAGGAAAAAGCGGGGTTGATGGATGCTGGTAAATCAGATGTTGTCCTTTTTGGACTGCAAAAGAAAAATAACAGCCATAATCTCATTTGTTGCTTTGAACTACAAACACACTTTTCTCTCATCCCCGATTTATGCACCATTTCTCTAGAACAGCGTTTCTCAATCTTCCTTTAGTCACGGCACCCTTTAAAAGTATGGAAATTCTCGAGGCACCCTAGTCTAAAATGTCAGATTTTAAGGGGGACCCCATGCAAAAACACACAAAAAAGGGAGTTGCCCCCATCACCTTGAAGTGCCCCCTTCAAATCAAGATTCTTCACATCAGAGTCATCCTTTGTATCAGTAGCCCCCTTCACATCATTAGCCCCACCTTTCATATCAGATTCCTGCCCTTTCCCACCAGAGTTCCCCTTTTACATCAGGCGCCTCCCCTTTCACATCAGAAGCCTCACTTTCCCACCAGAGTTCCCCTTTTACATCAGGAGCCCCGCTTTCACATCAGAACCTTCACTTTTACATCAGAGTTCCCCTTTTACATCAGAAGCCCCCTTCACATCAGTCTTTATTGCACCCCTCACATCACAGTCCCACTGCCACAAAATTTCAAGGCACCCCTGAGGAGGGCAGGAGGCACACCAGTGTCCCACTGCATCCTGGTTAACAGAGGCTGCGCTAGAATAACCTTCTCTTTTTTTCTGTTTATGTTCTAACAAGCTCAGTACAGTTTTTCATCACTTTAGCTTAGGACAATCCATGTCTACGGACATGCACAACCAAGCTTACACGTACCATATTTTTCTACTTCCTTGAAGTCCATTGAGTGACAGGTCTTATCACCTTTCATTTATTGGGCTCCAAGGATACAACCTAACAGAAGCACAGGGGAAGAAGGGGGAAGAATAGCTCAAGCCGTTGAGTGACACTGAATTCAACCAATAGCATGTGTGAAAGAAGGGAAAGCTTGCTTTCTCATTTAACACGTTGATGTTAATCTGCATAGCAAAGCCTTGGGGAATTCAGTGGCAGCTTCTGCACAGCGCCAAAGCCTATCAAGGACAAGTGAGTGACATAAATCAGCCAGTACTTTAAGAAGAAAGGCATTTTTGTCTCATATCAATAAGCCATAAGACAGAATGTGCTGAAACTGAGCTTGTGTTTAACAGAATATTTTCATGGTAGTGTTAACTGTGAACAAAATGTGTATAAAAGCAAATTAGTCTTGATATAGGGCTTGTTCTCGCTTATTTGAATTTGGTAGTAGAATTTAGTAGTAAGGTCCAATGTTACACACGATACAGCTATTTTCTTTACTTCTTATAACAATCACTTTACTTTCTCCTATAGTCTTTACGTGCATCATTTAGAAGCTGTGAGAATTTTCTCATGACACAGTAGCTTGAATCTGTGGCCAACAGCTCCTGTGACATCGTAGGTGCAGCCCTCACGTTGTTGATAAAGGACAGATATATATTGATGATATGATCTTGTGTGTGAACGAGGTTATTTGCACATCAATGACGGTGACTCCATTTTCTTCCACGGGTTTTATTTCCTTCGTGTCTGAATAGCTCTAAAGACATCTGACCACCTGGAGACACTTGAAATTTGCACAACTCTTGGAGACAAAGAGGGAGGAAAATTATTATATTCAAGCCTCAGCTAGGCAAATAAAAGCTGCCCTCTTCAGATGTTCTGCTTCTTCCCGAGGTTCTTCTAGCTCTCCTAGTTGTTTATAAGACTATAAGATCAAGAAGAGCGTTGAGCATTTAAACCTTTTAAAGTTCTAAATATGTCATTAATAATCCTTATGGCAGTGAACTCTTTGGTGGCCGTGTAAGCGGTTGACAAATTTGGTCAGGGTTAGTTACGACGGGTCCATGATAGGGTTAACTAAAGAGGGTAATGAGCGTTTCAAGCAGCAAAAGTGTTTGTTATTGACCCAGACATCTGGGAGATCTTTGCGACTGTTGAATGTTTGTCCTTTTCTTACTATCATATGGGGAGAATCCTATTAATTGTCTATGTGCCCTAGTCATATGTTGGACAAGTTTGATTAAAAAACAAATAAATTGTAGCTAGTCCCAGGCCACGCAGTGGGTTCTCTTGGTGAGACACCTGCCTATCAATCACCACCCCATATACAAATTTAAAGGATTCATAAGTCTGGTATATGTGTGACCCAAGATCATTTGAAGGTAAAAAAGGCAGTTCATTGGCTGATTTAGTCACTCGATAATCAGATTTTCCAAAGCTGAAATCATTTTTTGCACTATACATGCGGGTTTCTGAATAAATCTACTTCAGATCTTGGCTACTTAGCAGCAGTAGTGAAAAAAAAAATGCAATATTTTGTCTGTCTGCCCCTCCAAGTGAACTGAGACGTGATTTGTTTTTAAAGGTGAATGCCCTGGGGTCTATCATGTCTGTCCCTGCAATAATTCTTAATGAGCCTTTGACCAGAGAAATGAGAACAGACCTGCAAGGAGAATGATGACAATCTTAAAACCTGCACCTTCAAAAACCAAGTCAGCCAGTGTCATGTAATGCCCCTATCAGGTTTCCTTAAAGGAAACTTGTCTGCGTCCAAGAGCGGGCAACCGGACTTGCATGGATGTGCAGGTTCAAGTGTGCATGTGACTACGTGTAGTTGCATGCATCTTCCCATAGGAAAGAAACAGGCTGCTGTGCACAATTACATGCAGCACCTGCTGCTTCCGGGATCGGGTCATTTTATGGGCATGCATGGTGTATGGACACGCACACCCATCTGAATGAGCCCTTAAGCTGAACTGCAGGGAAAAAATTAACCGTTGCAGTGGGACTCCCTCCACAATGAAAATAATAAATGCTTGCTTTTGTCTAGGGGGAGATCAAAAAGCAGTTATACGTACCTGATTCTTCACTCCTGCAGGTTTACTCCCTGCTGCATGACCATTCCCTGAAGACGCTTATCTTTGCCATTCCGTCGGTTGCAGGCAATCTGATGTCATCACTTACAATGCAGGACTGCTGGTCCTGCATTGTAAGTGATGACATCAGACTGCCTGCAGTGGGGACGCCAAGGTCTTGCCCAGAGCACTGAAGAGAGATAATGAGTAC
>NW_017306274.1:2193577-2209681 GCF_000935625.1 Nanorana parkeri
CTGTTAGAGTATCCAAGGCAATATAAGAAGCCAGAGGCTGTCTCAGCCCACCAGGATCCATCTATAACTAAAATCATACTGTAGACTGATATTTATAAATGTAAACAATTTTGTAAGCTGCTCTTAACATATAGATAGTGTAATTTATTAACTGAATTAAAGTAAAGCATTTGCTAAGATTTGTTTAATATAGCAGTAATCCCCTACTAGTGTTTTTATAGTGATCAGTAAACCCAAGAGTCAAATGTTGCTGTTTTAATGTACTTAAACTTTCCATTCCTTACATATTGTGGATGCTTTTGTTTCTTTGTTCAAGTTAAGTACAATATGTACAAGTACAGAAAAATACCTTGCCAGACTTCCAGGAGCTGAAGGCAAATAGGCTGTTCACTTTTGCAAGGGAATTTGCTCTTTACAGGGGATGTTTCCCTAAGCTTGTTGATTGTGTTGACATTAGACTTTGCAAAGAATACCCAAACAGTATTTTTGCTTGCACATGATTGGATGATGGAAGTCAGCAGATCTTCGCCTTGCATGTGATTGGGTATTCTTTGCAAAGTGAAATGCCACCACTTTCACCAAGCTAAGGGAAACTTCCCCTACAAAGAGCAAATTCCCTTGCAAAGTGAACAGCCTTTTTGCCTTTAGTAAATCGACTCCTGAATCTTCTTATGAGAGTAGACACCTATGATGAATACCCAATCACATGCAAGGAACATTTTAAGTATTTTTGCTTGCACATGATCGGGCGATTGAAGTCAGCAGAGCTGCACCTCATTTACTAAACTAAGGGGAAACTTCCTTTCCAAAGTGCAAATTCCCTTGCAAAGTGAACAGCCTATTTGCCTTTAGTAATTCGACTCCTGCATCTTCTTATGAGAGTAGACACCTATTCCGAGAGGATGGGTAGGGAGGTAAGGCTTGGCGATGGAAAGCAGGAGGCGTTTACTGACCAAATCCAGAGAGCAGTCTAGAATGGCAACTATGCTCCTCCATTGATGCATTGAGGTTGATTTACTAAAGACAAATAGGCTCTTCACATTGCAAGGGAATTTGCTCTTTGCAGGGGAACTTTCCCTTAGCTTGGTGAATGTGGTGAAATTCCGATTTGCAAAGAATACCCAATCACATCCATGGAAAATTTAAGAAACAGTAATTTTGCTTGCACATTATTGGGTGATGGAAGTCAGCCGAGCTTCACCTCATTCACTTAACTAAGGGGATACTTCTCCTGCAAAGAGCAAATTCCTTGGAAAGTGAACAGTCTATTGGTTGAATGAGTAGGAAGGTAAGGCTTGCAGATGGAGGGCAGGAGGTGCTTGCTGACCAAGCAGTCAAAAGAGACAACAATGCTCCTCCATTGATACATTACATTAACAGGGTTATTGACAAAAGGGGTGAAGAGTTTGGAGGAGGCAGGAGAAGTGAACAATCTAGGACAACATAGCTGATTTGGAAACATTCTCCAATTCAGCTCACTTTCCAGGTCAGCTATTTTGTCCTAGATTGTTCACTTTTCCGGCCTTCTCCAAACTAATTCACCCTTTTGTGAATAACCCTGTTAGTGAATGCTGTTTCCATAGGACTGGAGCTTAGTTACTGGCAGGATCACCAGTTAAAAGTAATGGGGAAAATGAAAAAAGAAAACAAATGCAGTCACCACAGCTAAAGTCTGGCAAGCTGCAATTAGTTAGATGCACTTTAAATTTCCTTTGTTATCCAGGGAAAGAACAAAGTTTACCTATTATCTGAGTTTAATCCCTTTGTACCGTCGCTGCTGCAGACACTTTGGCCATGTTATCAAAGTTCTGTAAGTTCATCTAGCTTTGTTTTTCACCCAGACTTTTAGTTTTTTTAACTTTTTTGTACTATTTTTATCTTTTTCTATCTATTTTTTCAGCCCAGCACATTGCAGTGCATGCGACTTCTGGCTTAATGACATCCCCCAAAACTTTTTGGTTGGGAATAATTGATTGAATGTAAAAATTCTTTAAAAGTTTAAAAGGTAATGTTACAGTATAAATTTCCTAGCAAAACACTAAGTAGGGAAATATCCATTAGCGAAATTAACTACAGTTTCTAGGTAGCTAACAATGTTCGGTATACAGTAGGGCATGGCTAATGAACACTGCAGTCAGTGATATTTCATTATACAAATTAATGCTCACATTTTAATGGGAAAGTCACATAATGAATCTAGGCTTCGGTGACAGCAATTAGAGGCACAGATTGTCCCCTTCTGGACAAGCCAGTGTTTAGCAATAAGCAGCTGCTGGAAAAAAACGCCAAGTTTACGACGTATATATGTGCTTTGGGGGCGAATTAGTATGCGATTTTTATTAATGGAGCAAAACTTCCGTGCAGACCGATCAGATATCTGTCTCATTTTGCCTGGCGATGTATGGCCAGAAAAAAAAAAGGATATATATGAAACGGCTCGCCCTGGGGTTTGTATGACATATACCGCGATAGCTTTTGTCACAGTCGTGTCTTTAAGTTCTTTGATTCTCGGTGCTCTCTGTGCTTGTCAATTATTGGGCGGAAGCGATACAGTGTAACAGAAGCATGAGGCATGAAAGGATGTGCCATCGATTAAGACAGCAGCCAAAAGTTGTGAGGAGGAAGGAAAAGGTCCTTATCCCCGGGATATTTTGTGGTGACACTTGGATTGGCATGGTCTAGGGCACCATTTCTCAATCTTTTTGCCGTCACGGCACACTTTAAAAGTATGCAAAATCTCGAGGCACCCCCCGTCTAAAATGCAATAAGATGTTAAAAAGCGACATGTTGCCCCTTCAAAATCTTTTCCCAGATAGGGGTCTGGTATGGATTTTAATGGGGGAACCCACACAATGAATTCATCTTCTAAACGGAACCCACCTTCCATGGATTGGCTTCATTAATTTCCAAGGTGCTAGAGGCCTGCCTGCCTCTACCATGGAGAGGAATGTTGTTTTGCAAAAAATTTTGAGGCACCCCTGAGGAAGCCAGAAGGCACCCTGGTTGAAAAAGGGTGGTCTAGGGTGAATTTGTGAATTCTTGAAGTTCATTTGGACAGCCTGCTTGCAAAAAAGGGATCCTCCCAGGATAGAGGTCCTTATTTAAGGCCTTACACAGATGCAATGGAAAGGGTGGTGGTCATGGTGGGGAAGGAGAGGTGTGTTGTGGGTTGCCTGCCAAAGGATTCGTATTTCTGTCTATGAAATTCTGAGATTTGGATAGCTCTGCTACAGAGCACAGCCCTGTCTGGTAGTGGAGGAGAACTGATTTTTATCTGTAGCTGTTAAGTAACACATACAGGTCTTGTTCCTCCCCCAGCCTGTGATTGGATATTGAAAGGAAAAGCAGCAGACCTCTGAGCTCATCCCTCCATCTCATTGTCACTCTACTCTCTCCTCCTGTGAGCTTGATGTTTGCAAAGTAGCTCACCTGATTGGCTTCTTGTGCTGCTTCTCTCTCTCCCAATTCTGAGCTCTGCTGTTCAGGGACTGCAAGAGACTGATGCCATGTCAAAGGCAGGTACCCTTACTGCTAACATAAAAAATATACACAAAGTATAAATAAATAAAATATACAATTTTGACTGCTGATCGCTCTGTACACCAACATACAGCCTCACTGGGATTGGCAGCAAATTGGGCCAATCTGGAGCAAGCAAATGGTCACCTTAGATCACTGATTCATATAACTAGGTGAACCCCTTTGACCTTTTCCAGTTCCTAGAACCTCTTAGAAGCTTGCTTTGACAATCTGAAAGACAGTCAGTAAGTTAATTTGCAATCAGTAGCCTACTATGTTATAATTACCATACTGGGTGTGCCACGTAACATAATTGACCAACTTTTAGATGTACAATTCCAAAGGACCCTTTACCAGGTTACATGTAGCCAGAGGTTGTTGCTAAATATTCTACCCTGCAAAATGCAACATAGGGGGTTCACTTGTTTCTACATGCCAATAGGACATAGGATATACAGTAGTGTAGCAGAAGTAGAAGGGAACATAGAGGGAAGGTTTAGCTCCTGTCTAGGAGTGTATCACTGTTAACAGAGAGCCAGTAGTGTGAGAGGAGGAGGTGATTGCTCTTTTCATAGGTTACATACTGTCAGTGATTGGGGGAAGATTGGGGAATGCAACTCAGCAATAAAGTCCATCACTGACAAGTGAGTGACCCAGTCAGTTTAACAGACGCACAGAATGAAAAGTAGTGACCTTGGCTTACAGGCCTACAGCAATGTGGCAGTGGCCTACAGCAATGTGGCAGTGGCCTACAGCAGTGTGACGGTGACCTACAGTAATGTGGCAATGACCTGCAGCAGTGTGGCAGTGACTTACAGCAGTGTGGCAGTGACAAGTTATTTACATACAGGCCACCAAATTGTGGAGGATAATTATTTTGACATTATTTCCTCTAGCTTTAATAGACTTGCAATAATTGGCCTTCCTGCCTTTTGTTTCTTAGGAAGACCAATTTCTATTCTTGTACCACATATTAATCATGGCATGATGCCCTTGCGCACCCATTGAACCATGTCAGTCTAGAGGGGGGTGGCTTCAGAGCTCTTATTTTAAGTGTTAAGTGTCGTAAAGAAAGAGTACTGCAAATGCAATTCCCACTTTTATGTGGATTAAGCTTGGCGTGACCACCATGTGACAGTAAATAGGAACTACAGTCCGTGTACTCATCGCATTTAGAGCCACTGCTCCAAAAATGGAGGGTGGGTGTTGTATAGAGTGTTCTACTTGCAACTAGTACGTTAATAAACACATACTGAACTTGCTTTGGAGTGCCGGTGTACATCCTTTAGCAGTAAATAGGAACTACATACATTCTTATAAATTATTTGGCCAAATGTTTGTGGACACCTGACTATGACCATCACAACTACGGTAGCTTCTTGGACATCCCATTCTAAAACATAGGCATTAATACTGTGGTGGTGTCCTCCTTTTGGCTATAACAGCCTCCGCACTAATGGTAAGGCTTTCCACAACAATTGAAGTGTGTCTGTGAGAATCTACTCATTCAGCTAAAAGAGCATTTGTGAGATCAGGTGCTGATGTTGGAGAAGAAGCCTTGGCTGGCAATCACCATTCCACTTCATCAAAAAGGTGCTTAGTAGGGTTGGGATCAGGACTCTGTTCAGGCCACTGGTGTTCCTCCACACCAAACAGGTCAAACACATGTCTTTATGAAGGTTGCATTGTACACAGGGACTTAGTCATGCCGCAACAAAGAGGGCCTTCACTAAAATGTTGCCACAAGGCTGGAAGTGCGCAATTGCCTAAAATGTCTTTGTATGCTGTAGCATTAACAGAACCCTTCACTGGAAACACCTGAACTCAATCATTTTGAGGGGTGACCAAATACCTGTGTCCATATAGTATAAAAGTAAGTAAAAGAATAAATAAATAAAATGTATTTTTTTGTGTAATCAGGACAGGATTCTTCCGGACAAACGTGTATGCACTGTTTGCTGAAACCATTACAGTGGCTATACTGTGTTTAGGTTTTTGCTATTGCCACCATATCCCTCTCAATGACCTTGATGCATCTTACCTCAAATGAAAAAAAAACTAAGAGAGGTCAGATAAACGATTGTTAAATTGATACAATAAAAAGAAGAGCTTGCACACTGTTTGTGTATCAACATTGAAGAGTTATATGGAAGCATTTTTAAGCTTAAAACATAAACACCTTCAAATATGTGTTTGTGACGGTTGCAAGGCCATAGTTATGTATGCATTGTTGTAAATCACTGTAAAGTATCTTGTTAATTCGGAACGAGCTGCTTACGTTATTAACATTCTTTTTAAAATGTAGAGGAGTTTGTGTAGCATTGGCTTGGCGGTTGAACCCATCAAAGGATCCTCTGGTAGAATAGAAAAAAAACAAATTCATACTCCTTTCTGACTTTTTATTATTGTGAGACTTATTCATTCACAATGGAGATTTTTAGGTATGTGCGGAGGTAAGATATGAATTCAGTACAGTTTATTTTTCAGAGCCCTTGGAACCTGATTTACTGGTTAGCCTCCTGTAAGTTAGTCCACAGCCGGATTTGAGTTTTCATTCCAAATTTCCACCATATCTGTCGTACCCCATATCCAATGGCTCAATGTGGTAGTGAGCTCAGGCAAGGTTGTTGGCTAAAAGTTAACTATATCAATTAGTTATAGTTCTAAAAATGTAAACATTGATTTCCTTAAAGGATTTTTTCACCCACGGTGATACTTCAGTGTTTGTTAGTTGCCAAAAGTAAGGCCATCACTTTGGGGACTTTAGCATTTAGAGCAGGGGTGGGCAACTCTGGCTCTCCAGCTGTGCTTTAACTTCAAATCCCAACATGCCTCTGGGATTCATGCCTGTACCTGTCAGTGTTGCAATGCCTCATGTATTTTGTAGTTCCACAACAGGAGGGCCAGAGTTGCCCATCCCTGATTTACAGTTTCCCACTCTAGTGCTTGGCAGTGCTCCACTGATATACAGTCTTCCTTTTTCTTCTACCTTCTTTTTAAAGGAAGGCTATAACAATTGTGGGTCATTTTGTTTCCTATGAGCATTTAAAATGATATTTCATTTATTATACAATTTTTATTTTAAGGAGAACTATGAGGTAAGTGATTTACACTCATCCTCATAGTTAGAGCCGACGTATGACATTGATACTGTTGGCTCTATTGATCGGGAAGTGAGCAAACACATACCGTCGCTCGCTCACTTGCTGATCATATCCCTGCAGAGAGTCGTGACTGCCAGTTGCCGCTCCCCACAGGGATTCCCCCCCCCCCTCCCATCCTCCAGTGCTGCCTGGAGGAACGGATGGCGAAGCGGGCAGGCACAGCTTGCTTTGCCTCTAGATAGGCAGAGCCTGCTGTCAATCAGTCAGCTGGGTGGATCTCAACAGTATTGTCGAGATCCATCACGGCTGCGGCACTCTCAGTATATAGCAAGCTATAAGCTGAGCTTTGGGTCACAGGAGGACATTAGTATATGTCCTCTTGTGACCCTAAAGAGAACTATGGGATAAAAAGGTTACCCCCATAGTTCTCTTTTAATAAATAAACATTTTAATATAGCACACACCTATGATACTGGTGTCACAGAGGATTGTGGATTTTCTATACAGTGATCACAGATGTAGCTGTTTGCTTTTAGAAAGTCTTTCTCAAAGTGACATTTACATATACAATGTTTCATATTTACTGACTTGAAAAAAAAACCCACAAAACGCCATATTTTGTAAAATTTTATTTAGTGCTGAAAATAAAGAAAATATTTGCAAAAAATCATTGTGGAAAAATAAATTCATAAAGAGATATAATTCAGCGAGGAAGCATAACTGCTTGAATCCTGGGTGCCTAGTAAGGAAGGGCCCTAGTCCAAATATTGTCCGGGGACTCCCTATTCTGTTGTTGAGTCAGTGGACCAGTCCATTGTTCACCTCCTCTGGTCTTTGTATCCTCTTGTGGGGAGGGGGGGGGGGGGAAATTTTTTTATCTGTTTAGCTTGATGCCAAAAATGCCTAGTCTTACACGAACCCTATCTCCCTATTGGAGTAGGTGTCCACTCTCATAGGAAGATACAAAGCCATGGAGACTGTAAATACTGCAATGGTCTCAAGGACGTAACTACAGATCATGGGGCCCAATAGCAAAAATGTGACGGAAGCCCCCCCATTATGACCTTTTTATCAGCGGTTACTAACAACACAGAGATTCCAAAGACTCCTCTTGTGCATCTGACTTCAGCTTTCCTACACTGTAGACTTTACAGGGGATTAGGGTTGTCATCGGCAACCATTCCATTAATGATACAGTACTGTGTTATCTTTACATGTTCTATGTTTAATTTGCCTTAACAACCTTATGGGGCCCCCTTCCAACCCCAGGCCCAATAGCAGCCACCTATGCTGCAATGTCTATAGTTATGCCACTGACTAGTCTCATGCAGTGCTCAGCAGTGTTTTGGCATACTGTACCAGATTACACTACTTGGTAGCAGTCACTGTTTATTCTTGCCTTTTATAGCCAACTTTACAAAATATAAATATAAAAACCTCGGGTCACTTTTTTAGTAAAGAGAATGCTTAATCTTCAAGAGGAAGGAAACTCTAGTTTGAAATCTTCTGATGGAGATAAAAGCGAGAACTGAACTGCAATGGGTTTTCCCAGATCAACTGCTAGTTAATTTAAGCAGATTTGCCATTTCAAAAATATACATTAGAACTCAATCCTCAAGCTAGTTTAACAGATTGGTTCTGAGCAGATTGACATCTGTCTAAACAAGGTCCTCCCGGAATATACTCATTGAAAATGATGATGTAATTAATTATGCAGGTGCTGCTGAGTTTTGCTGTGAGGGGAAATATAATTTGGATATACTATTTGCAGATGTAATATTATTGTCTTGTCCATGTTCTCTTTTGATCTGCATTGACTGATCTTTTTGGAAGGAAGTATGTAGCTAATAGGTCCATACACATTAAATCATTGTCCAAGGGAGTCCTCTGCAGACTCGACCTGGACAACTGATCTTGGGGATCAGTTGTACAAAATTAGTTATTTGAGACTCATTAGTATTGTTCCCTCAAAAATGAGTATGGGTCCCTGTTGGCCAAAATAGTCATGCATGTTTATCTCACAATAGTTCTACAGAAGTTTACAATAGTTAGATCTTCTGATTTCTCGCTAATGTCTCTATGTAGCATGTAATTATATCATTAAACATGGACTACTGGATAGGGAATGTGCTGGTATATGGACCAAAGAAACCCTTTACATGGTCACCTCTGGGAGGATCAATTTGAATAGTATGACTTCACTGTATGCCCAAATGTTTGTGGTCACCTGACCATCACACCCATAATATATGACCAAAAATATGTGGATACCTCTCTAAATTATTAAGTTCAGGTGTTTCCAGTGAATGGTGCTGTAATGATACAGCAAGCAAAGACATTTTAGACAATTGGGTTGTTCCAACATTGCGGCAACAGTTTAGGGAAGGCCTTGTTCGGTTCTAGCATGACTGTCCCCTGTGTATAAAGCCAGCTTCATAAAGGCATGGTTTGAATAGTTAGTTTGGTATGGAGAAACACCAGTGACCTGAACGGAGTCCTGATCCCGACCCTACTAAGAACTATTTTTGATGAACTGGAATGCTGATTGCAAGCCAGGCCTTCTTGTCCAACATCAGTACCTGACCTCACAAATGCTCTTTTAGCTGAATGAGCAGATTTCCACAGACACACTCCAATTGTTGTGGAAACAATTAAGGCATGGTTTGACCAGTTTGGTATGGAGAAACACCCGAGTCCTGGCCCATCTCTGTTGCAACATGACTGTCCCCTGTGCCCAAAGCCAGCTTCATAAAGGCATGGTTTGACCAGTTTAGTGTGGAGAAACACCCGAGTCCTGTCCCTTCTCTGCTCCAGCATGACTGTCCCCTGTGCCCAAAGCCAGCTTCATAAAGGCATGGTTTGACCAGTTTAGTGTGGAGAAATGCCAGAGTCCTGGCCCTTCTCTGCTCCAGCATGACTGTCCCATGTGTCCAAAGCCAAATCCAAAAAAACATGATTTGACAAGCAGGAGACATGATTTGTGGGCCTGCACATAGCTCTGACCTCAACCCTGCTGTACACCTTCTTTGGAATGATTTGAAGGCCAAACGTGAGCCTAGTCTTCTCATTCAACAGCAGTAGCTGACCTCACAAATTTATTTGGCTGAATGTGCACACATTCTTACAAACACACTTTATACTCATGTGGAAAACCTTCTCAGAAGGGCAGAGGCTTGGAAAGGGGGGTTGTGGATTGGTAACTCCATGTTAGTGCCTGTGGTTTTAAATGGGGTGTCTAACAAGCTGATATAGGTGCAGGTGTTCCCAAACCTTTGGCCAGATAGTGTATATGCAGATAGTTGGATGCTTCCAATACTAGTTAACTCATCTCTAATACTAGGCCACGTCGTCTGGAAGGGAAAAGGTTCTAGAGCAGCTACACTTGGGGTGTACACCTTCATCATTTTTGGGGTTGTAAACCTTTATCAACTATATATTTTTTTTAAATAACCCATAAAAATAGTTCCAGTGGTAACAAAAAAGAACACTTTGTGTGGCTGCATGGAAGACATTTTGTAAAGGCCTACACCAGCCCAAAATGATAATGTTCTTTGTAGAGAAGCATAAAAGGTTGCATCAACTGAATTTTTCCTTTTGTAGCTCTCTGCTGTTGGTAATATGAAGTAGTTCTGTCAATTTTGCTTCTTCTAACTCTTTGGTCTGCCAGGGCGGCTCTTTTACACCACTTCTCCATCTACTTAAACAGTGCAGGAAATACATACAGGAAATTCTCATTTATCAACCATTCATGGATTGCATGGATGTCCATCTTGTGTACAGTATATAAACAAGCATTTTTTTTTTTCAACTGAATTGAACAAATACGGGAACATTGTTTTAGAATACAAAATCATTTTGGGTCATGCAAGTGTCCTCTGGTTCAAATATTTGCTTTGCTTTCTCTAGAAAAAATATCTAGCCAGTAACTTTAATAGCAGCTTTAAAATAATAATATTAAAATAAAATAAAAATTATAATAAAGCTGAAATCAGCATTATAAGAAACACGTGTTTTTGAATCACATGACCAATGGAATGTTACAAATCATATGCAATTTGCTACATATATTCAGAATATTCCAGTGGGCCATATGATTTGGAATATTCTAATGGCCATATCTATGAAAATGTATCAGATTGTCAACCTTTTACAGAGGTGGCTTTTGTATAAGTCAAGCATTTATTTATTTATTTATAAATAAGTCACAATATCTTTTTTCAAGTATTTCCATTTCAAGCGTATCCTTTTCATCTATTATATTTTTAACCAGTCGGGGCTAAGAATTTCTGTTTTTATAGCGCTTTAGTTTTACATTCCTTATTCTTTTTTCAGTTTGCATGCAGTAACATTTTAATAGAAACAATTTGCATTCTATTTAAAGAAATATGCAAATGTTATTTTTATCATTAAAATTACATAGCAGTTAAATCAACATTTGTTTCACAGTTCTAAATCATAATCTAAGCTCGAGTTTTTTTGTGTTTTTTTTCCCCCTCTCGTTAATAATTACATATATATTGTAGGCACATTAAAGATTGTATTTGTGAGCCAGGAAAACCATCAGTACACACGGAAATCACTGCAAAGCCTTTGCAGATAATTACCATATAAAACAGAGCTTCCTAATATATTTTGCATTTCTTTATTAGTAAGGGTTTTATTTAATTTTTATTGACAAAGTTTCATTTAACCTATACGTGGTTCTACTTAAGCTATGGTAATGGAATGACTTTAATATTTTAGATTCTGTGTTTATAGATCTGTATTTAGAAACAATGCAATGGGTCTGCAGATCTCAGAATTCTTCTGGAATGCTGCCCTCTAAATAATGATAAATTACTCGTGCAGCATGCCATTTGCTAATTATATCCATGATTTACTGCAGAGCACGACTTAAATCATTCATTTCAGTCTTGCGTAACAGTGCCATAAAAAAAAAAAAATTTGGTTTTTAAAAATGGTTTCCATGTGTATAATTTAAACAAATTTTAACAGCTTTTGTATTCCGTGAATATTCAAGCTTATAACTTTATTTAAATTGATGGCAGCTATTATGCCTTATGTGTTTTTGAAAGCATTTTTTTTCTTACATATTCTGCTTTTCTAGAAATGTAAGCTAAATGTATTCTCACAAATGTGTTTTCAAGAAAGAAAATGATCTTTAAATTTATAATAAACACCACATAATGTATACATCAAGCATTAAGTGTATATTTCAGTAAAAACAATGGCTGAAACACTTTATTTTATTTTGCATTTATTTAGTTAGAAAGTCAAATATAGACATTTTTGAGTGGGAGTTGTTTCGATTTGTATATATATATTTTAGGAAAGCGAACGTTATGATTTTAAAAAAAATATATAACTGAAATATTACACTAAGCGTTTGTTGGTGGTCAGAAAACAAAATATGGCCTGTTGAAAAAGAAAATATTCCCCCCGCTTATTGCAGTGAAAATTTTAATTTCCAAGTAAAAACAACTTTGAGAACCGCTAAAACATCTTTATCTGATTCTGGTATATTCATAATTTGAAACGAGCAGTAGCTGTAGGAGTTTGGGTGAGTAGTCTCTTATTATGTTCTACTTTCGTGTTGATAATAAATATTGAGTTAAGCATTGTTTATATTTTTACAGCGCAGCCATATTGTTTCGGTTTTTTCTTCGGCTTTGAGCTCACTTCATCCATCTGTTGTTTTTACAGAAGGAAAAATATCAGCCCCAACTTAAAGGATATACTGTGAAATTCTTTAAATTCAACACATGCTTTTAAGGTTTTGAGAACCCTTGCTGGCAAACATTTATGGAATGTTGGACCTTATAATAACCTTGAAAATTGTTAGCCGGGAAAAAAAAAATGGAACCTCTTATTGGTTGTTTTTGAATATTGTTTGTTTGTTCATTACCCCTCATGTGCTGCCGATAGATGACACATATAAGGCCAGTAACTTTTTAATGTGGGCTGCGACTAAAGCCGTACTTATGGCATGTGGCCATATTATAATTTGTCTGTGGAAATGGGACCATCTATCTGAGCTAATAGGTTCATTATCTGGTATGTTGATAAATTTGGTAAATTGCTTCCAGTCTGTAAATTCTCTTCCGAACCGCTGATCAACCCCAAAGAAGCCATAAGCAGCTCAGTGGCTTGGAATAAAGGCAGATTGTGACCATTTTGTATACCAATGTGTTTGACCTAACTGGCCATTGGTCTTGTAGCCAGGTGGTAGGATTGGCATATGAGAGGCAAATCTTTTTTTAGATTAAATTAGAGGCAAGACTAGAAGGGTTTATGACAGTTGGAAAAATTGATTTTCAAATAAATATAATTAAATAATCCATTATTATTATTATTATTTAATACTTGCATTGTATGTAGTTAAAATACATTATTAAAAAGATTTAATATAAAAAGTCATATGGGACATTTTAATGTTTAACATTTTTCATTTTTTGTGAAACTTTAGGTGAGAAGCCTTACAAGTGTCCCCATTGTGACTACGCTGGCACCCAATCAGCATCTCTGAAGTACCACCTGGAGCGCCACCATCGAGAAAGGCAGAATGGCTCCGGCCCTATTACTAGTCATGGGCATACTCCGGGACAGGAGCACAAGGATGAAACGGCCAGCAAGAGTTCTCTCTTTATGAGGCCTGATATTTTGCGAGGAGCGTTTAAAAGCATCCCTGGAATAGATTTCCGAAGTGGTGTAATGTCCCAGCAGTGGCAGTCGGGGCTGATGTCTTCTGGGGATCGTCAGGGACAGTCAAGTGGCATTGGTTCTGAGGTTTCTTCAGAAGCTTTGAAAAAATCAGAGATCTCTAAAGCAGCAAATATTGCAGACTTTGGAAGAGCATATCAGAACATTGTAGGAAATGGTGTTAACTTCCAGGGCTCTTTGCAGGCCTTCATGGACAACTTTGTTTTAAGTTCTCTAAAGAAAGAAAAGGAGATGAAAGAGAAGGCCTTGCTAGAGTCGCTTCCTATAAAGGTTTCCAGGTCTGACAACTGTGAAGACAAAGCGGAGAACAAAACTCCACAGAGGAAAATGGAAAAGTCTCAGTATGAACCTCTAGACCTGTCTGTGAGGCCAGACGTTCCATCTCTTCCAGGTTCATCCGTAACAGTCCAAGATAACATTGCTTGGCATGGGTGCTTGTTTTGCTCATTTACAACATCATCAATGGAATTGATGGCCTTACATCTCCAAGCTAACCATTTAGGAAAAGCAAAGCGTAAAGACAGCTTAATGGGTGGACAGGGGCACACAAAAGATTCACTTAGGGAATCCTTGGGTCCCGCAAATAAAATTGCTGCCTCGTCTTCTTCAGTTCAGTGCGGCAAAGAAATGATGTCAAAATTGAGCCCATTGCAGAATTCTGAAAAAAATCCAAACTCTAAAGAGACTTTATCTGATCATAAAAGCACTTCCTGGTCCAGTCATATGGATCCAGTGTTTAACAATTTCCCCAGTGAATTCTACAAGCAGTTTGGTGTATATCCTCACCCGCTTGGGTCAAATGCTCAAAACTCTTGTTCTAACATGGACATTGATTCTCAGTCTCCCCCAGAGGATGATGCACATGCCTTGCAGTGCGATTCAGTGAATACAGTTGGTACTGATGACCTCTCTGATGAATCCTCATCCGAGGACATGGAAATGTGTAAAGAAGATGAGAATGAAGATGAAGAAATTGACACTGAACCCGAAAACATGAACCCAGCTGATGAACAGAACAAAGAAGACCATGAAGAAAAAGATCCTCTACTGAACTCAGCTGCTCTAAGACCTTCTGAAAACATGGTTTCCTCAACACCGCAGATGATGGAAAAGCAGTGGCATCCAAATCTTCCATTGCCCCACGAAACGCCACAAAGCTCTTTGCAACCTGACCAAGCATCGGGTCCAGATCCTTTGGAGAAGCAGGTTAATATGCTCTCTGTACTTCGAGCTTACAGCTCTGACAGCATGGCTGCTTTTAACGGACTTGCAAGCAACACAACAAACAGTGGATGTATGAAGAGACCAGATTTATGTGGTAAGTTAATATGACAAATATAGTAGATGATGGGGAAAAAAATGAACTAGTCTCCCAAGGAGCCTATTGATGCCTTTGTTCATTTTATAAAGCCAGGTTTTAGCTAATGTGGACTGTAGACAATGCAGTTATTACCTGCAGTGCAAAGTGGAACCATCACTCCCCAAATGGCAACTTCTAAAGGAGGATTTCAGATGGAATGTCAATCATGCAAACTGAGAGTAGAGCTCAGGTTTGCTGTAGGTGATGGGAGATGGACATAGTAGGTCTTAGCACAGTTCTAATAACAGACACAAGATTTGATTGTGTATGACAAGGTTGTTTCCATTTCAATCAATTCCATAAGGAATCAAATTTAGTGTATTGAAGGAACATTGGGTTCTAGATCTTAAAGGAAATCTCCAAACTCCAGGCAAAAATTATCTTAACCCTTGCACTGGGGCCACCTGTACACTGCAAGGGTTAAGTGCTCATTTTAGACTAGGAGCAAATATAACAAAGTTAAACTCACCCGAACCTCTTGAACCTCTCAGCCAGCTGGTTCCTAGATCGGTCCCGGCAGCCTGTCTCCTTCGCTCCAACAGTGGAATGTCTCTCGGTATCCTATACCGTGTATAGGACGTGATGACCGCTGGAGCAGAGGTGGACTGGTCTAACAGCCAGTAGGCTGCCAGGTTCAGGTGACTTTAACTTTCCTATTTTCACTCTTAGAGGAAAATGAGCACTTAACCCTTGCAGTGTGGGGGTAGCTCCACTGAAAGGGTTAAGATTATGTTTGCTAGGAGTTTTTCTTTAAAACTTCTGGCCTGCCATAACCTGCTCTTATAGGGGCTCGACGACTGAGCTACCGCATCAGGGTGAGCTGAGCTCCTGAAAGAAAGTCAAAGTGCTGCTGCTGCAAACGTTGAAAATGACTTCCTCCAAAGTGTCTGCAGCTACAGACATCAGTGAGGGATCATTTCAAAGCTCATTTACTGCTAAAGAACATGCACATTCTTGAATGTTCATATCCTGGCCACATATTTATTTTATTTGAGCTTTAACCATGCCCTTTTGATGGCTGTGGTACACAATAACAAAGCCAAAAGATTCCTAATGGCCCAGAGAGAGAGGCTGATAAGATCTAACTAGATTATCTTTTGCAGCTAATCCCCTTCAAACTCCTTCTACTGACACCACCAAAATCACTTACTGATGCGAGCAGCTGTTGTGTTGATACATTGACTCTAAATACATTGACTGTACCAGACACATCTGTCAAATGGTGCATCAATAAACCGGCAATCTGGTGATGTGGATATCTTGACAAATGGACCCTGCAATGTTTTATTATATTGCAGATTAGTCTATACTGTACAGACCTTATGGCCTTCATTTATCAATAGAAGCTTTTTTTTTTTCTTGCTCCTTTTTTTTTTTTTTTATTACATTGGCCTTAACAGT
>NW_017306274.1:2209883-2210408 GCF_000935625.1 Nanorana parkeri
TTTTTTTTTTTCCCTTTTTTTTTTTTTTTTATTACATTGGCCTTAACAGTATTTTGAAGACGGGTTTAGACGTTTCTTTATAGGCAGTTTTCTTTTTAAATATACAAACAACAAAGTCTAAGCCCTGAATATACAAATCAGAATCTGCTAATTTTCTCTCTGCAATTGTTCTTCATAAATGATTGTCATTATAATATTATTATTAACACATAAATGATTTTGAAAGATTGTAGACTGAAACACGCATAAAGCTCCAGGAAACATGTGTGGTGCTGCATTGTGATAGTTTACTGTAAGGAACTGCAGAAGGAAAATTCCATCATTAAGGAACTTCAAAATGATATACACCTTATTCAAATCATCATCATACAAAATGTATTTCTTTCTCTTCCCTTCTCTCCTTTATTTCTCTTCTATTCCCTAGTCTTCTCTAATTTATTTCTCTTCTTCCTTTCTTTCTCTTCTCTCCTTTCTTTCTCTTCTCTCCTTTCTTCTTTCCTCCCCTCCCTCTTATCCCCCCCCCAC
>NW_017306274.1:2210433-2218045 GCF_000935625.1 Nanorana parkeri
TTCTTCCTCCCCCACTTCTTTCCTCTTTTCCCTTCCTCCCTCCTTTTCTTCTTTTCTTCCTCTGCTTTTCTCCCCCACCTACTCCCTATTCTCCCTTCCTCTCCTTCCTTTCTTTCTTTCATCCATCCATCTTTCTTCCCTGCATTTCTCTTCATTCGCTCTTTACCTCTAACATTTCTCCCCCACCTTCTTTCTTTTCTCCCTTCCTCTCCTCTTCTCTCATTCCTTCCTTCCTTTTCCTCTCCTTCCCAACTTCCTTCCTCTTTTCCCTACCCCCTCCTTATTTTCTTTTCTCCTTCTGCTTTAACTCAATCACCTTCTTCCTCTTCTCCCTTGCTTGCTTTATTTCCTTCCTTTCCTCCTTCCCTTCCTTCCTCAACTCTCCTTTTTTCCTTTCTCCCTCCCCCACTTGCTTTTATCCTCCCCAGGGTAATTTATCCCTCCTTCCCTCCACCCTCTCCCACTTCCTTTCTCTTTTCCTTACCCTTCCTTATTTTCTTTTCTTATGCTTTTCTCCCTCACCTTCTTCCTCTACTCCCTTGCTCTCCTTCCTTCTTTTCCTCCTTCCTTCCCTTCCTTCCTTCATTCCTTCCTCAACTCTCCTCTTTTTTTCCCTCCCCCATTTCCTGTTGTCCTCCCCTGGGTTGTTACTCCCTTCCTTGCCCACTTCCTTCCTCTTTTCCCTACCCCCTCCTTTTCTTCCTCTGCTTTTCTCCCTCACCTTCTCCCTCTTCCTCATCTCCTTCCTTCCTTTTTTCCACCCCTTCTTCCTTTTTTTCCTTTCTCCCTCCCGCACTTCCTTTTTCGCTCCCCGTGGTCATTCCTCTCTCCCAGGTCCTTCCTCCTCCTCTTCCTTCCTCTTTTCCCTTTTTCTTCCTTTGCTTTTCTCCCCCCACCTTCTTCCTGTTCTCCCTTCCTCTCCTTCCGTCCTTTCATCCATCCATCCTTTTTTCCTGCCTTCCTCTTCAGTCCCTCTCTCCCTCCATACCTCTGACATGCCTTAGGAGTTTGGGCCTTGTTAAATAATGTTGCTGGTGACATCCTGACATCTTCTGTATGCACACCTTAACTGTTTTGGCTTCTTTACGGCACCACTGTCAATTTTGCCCTAGATACATGGAAATAGGTCACTAAATAATTAAAACAAATTTATGATTAACATGTTTTAAAAAGAACATCTTTTCCTTCCCCGATGAAGAGATTCCTAAATGGAAAGTGCGCTCATTGTTACAAAAGTTAGATAAATATGGATTCCTACAAGTCATACAGAAGAATGTGAGCGCCGGCCTATGTGCCAGGAAGCTACTAAGTTTCCAAACATTGCTATTTAAACGGAAATGCTAATGTTTATTGATTAATTATATTTATTTATTTATGTATTTATAAGTCACAAAATTGTTTTTCATATTATTTTAATTATTTGATTAAAACCTGTAATTTACAAATACAAGCATATTACAAGGTACGTCTATGACACTCAGTCTGTAAGACAAGTTGCACATTCCGGCAAGAAAGCCCATCGCTGCTTCTATGCTTGGAAGCCACTTTTGTATAACTGACTAGACAGCCAATCTCTGTTCGGAAAGAGGGTGCAGGTGTGCGACATCTCTGAGCCTCACTCTGAATTACATTTTTACTATTTTTCAGGCCAATTGCACATCATATCTGGAGAATAAGCTGCATGATAGCTTAAAGTGGGGAATTTGAAATAATGCTAATTAATATTTCATATTAATGAAAACAAATATTACATTTTTTTAATAAAAAGTACAACAAATAACAAACATAAACAATACATTTCCTTTAAAAAAACACTGGTCTAAATTAAAAAGAAAGAATATTTTGAATAGGGATTTAATGTATTACTAGATAGAAACATGTTGGTTCCCTTCCCTTTTAAAGGTGAACAATGGGGTAAGTGTATTTCCCGACAGTTCTCTTTAGGGTCACAGGAGGACATATACTAATGCCCGCAATATACTGACAGCGCCACAGCCGGATCCCGACAGTACTGTCGAGATCCACCCAGCTGCGTGACTGACAGCTGGCTCTACCTATCTAGGGGCAGAGCCAGCTGTGCCTGCCCCCACCCCCGTTTGTTCCTCCACTCAGCGCTGGAGAATCGGAGAGGGCAGGGGGTAATCCCTGCGGGGATCGGTGACTGATAATCACCGCTCACTGCAGGGAGACGATCGGGAAGTGAGCGGATCGGTCCATGTTTCTGCTCACTTCCCGATCAATAGAGCCGACCTGTGACAGCTTCTTTGTCACAGGATCGGCTCTAACTATGAGGATGATTGGAAATCACTCACCTCATAGTTCTTCTTTAACAGGAGAGAACCCAATATGAAGTCCAGTACTAGACAATTTTTCGGCTGCCTCCATGTTCTCCATTGCATTATATTGACAAAGAGCAAGATACACCATGCCAGTGATGGCATAACCATCACCATGTTTTTGCACCATGCAACAAATGCACCATGTTTTTTTTTCGTTTTTTTTCCCCTTGTTCAGACCTGCTCAGCTACAACATAAAGAACCGTCCCAAATTCGCACAGTGTATGGCCAGCTTTACCTGTGTTCCCTTTGAACACTCAATCATGTGGGTGTGTAGGCTGAAAATAAAGCAGTTGAGTGCTTGTGAGTCACGGTTATCAATCACATTCTGATTTCTCCAACCCAAAAAATCGGCTGCCAGACATAAAACTTGACTTCCTAGCGGTTGATCAAAGCCAAAAAGAGACAGTAGTTTGGCCGTTCCGAATGTCCGTGCTCATGTAGATACATCAAGCTCAAGGTTTCTGTAGACCTTTCACAGTGCGGTGCTTAAAAAACACAGTTGTCTCTCAAGTATAATGAGGTGCATGTTTACTCAAGACTGAAATATGCTTTACATTTGTAACATTGGACAGAACTGGATGGTCCCAACATAGGAACATCCAGTAGACAAGTCAATGATCAGATATCCCAATTATTCAGCTTACAGCTGAACTTCAGGCAGATATATAAAGATGCAGGTTAACACAACTCTGTATTCATTAATATTCCATTCAATTATTTTTTTTAATGCAATGCATTATAAGTACCTGAATTTGACCTGGTATCAGCCTCCTGCAGTCCCTGTACAGAAGAGCTCAGGCTGGGAGAGAAAGAAGCAGCACAAGTAGCCATTCGGATGTGCTGCAGTGCTCATGTGCTAGCAAGAACATGCTGATAGGAGAAGAGAGCTGATTGACAGATAGTTGAGCTTCTGTTAATGCTATTACCAAGAATAGCGTATTCTGTGCCCCTCTCTGAATTAGTTCCACTTTTACCAGGACCCGACTTCATAGCCAAGCCCTGCTAAAGCCATTCTACTGTCCAATGAGACTTCCTTTGTGGCCAGTAATGGCCATCTCACACTGGTTATCCCATCACTGGCAAGAACTTACTAGCAGCAGGATCCCTGTGTAGGACCAAACAGGGACATGGACTACTCAGCCACTTCCATGCATTGCTCCCTCTCCTGCTGGAAGAGCAAGACATCACTACCCTTGCTGGTGACATTCTCCAATGTTTCAATCAGCAAGGTTGGCCATCCATCTGGAGAAGGAGCAGCACATGGAAGCAGGTGAGTTCTTGGTTTAAATTTTAGTGAACCCGTCATTGACCATTCCTTCAAATCGGCTGAGTGCGCCAGCATGCATTGTGGAGCATTGCATTACCGAAGCTCAGTGGTGTGAATGGGTCCTTAAAAGTTCAAAAACAAGCAAGGGTTACTTTAAGTGCTAATCCAGAGTAAAACAGTTCCCTGTTTTATTTATTTACTGCATCCAGGAAACCCACGACGTGACGGAACCAAATCATTATACTTGCATGTTGAATACCATCAGGTTCCTGTGTTATATGCACCGTGAGATTCCAATACATAATAAAAGAGCAGATTTTGTTTTATCCCTCTCTAGTGACACAATTTGTATAGAAGATACAACACTCTTGTTTACATTTGCAAAGTGAATGCTTTTTCTTCCCCCTCTCTCTGAAGTTCCTCAGATCTGACCGTAGGAAGTCAAACTAGGCCGGAATTGTGTTTGATGTGAAAGTTGTAACATTTTCTGCTGGAGATATGTGCATTTGTTTTGCATACTTAACTTTGTGGGCTATAATTCTTGGTGGAAGAGACAAGTAGAGACTTTATGAGCCATTATAGTAACGCTGAGCTTCTGGAGAGATGACGGGCTTTTACGTAAAGTCTACCATTTTGTTGGTAAATTTATGGCACATTCCCCTTGAGTAGTTGGCTCAAGAAATAGTGTATCTAAACCCAAGAACAAAATATATTGCAGCTTATCAGTCCCGAGATACGGTGGTTACATTAGTTTTCTTTTTCCAAGGGTGACAACGTTTAGCCACTGTATTGTGTCTATGGAGGAGCACCTAGGACAGGAAATGTGTTTGGACCACAGAACAATAAAAATAGAAGATGACACCAGCCCCCCGAAGAAATTTAACCAAACAAAAAGTCTTTATTGATACATAGACATATTGGGGATTATCCACAAAAGGGTGAAAAGTTTGGAGAAGGCCGGAGAAGTAAACAATCTAGGCCAAAATAGCTGATTTGGAAACATTTTCCAATTCAGCTCACTTTCCTGTTCACCTATGTTGTCCCAGATTGTTCACTTCTCCTGCCTTCTCCAAACTCTTCATCCTTTTGTGAATAACCCCCATTGTCACAAGGATGGCCTCCTTATATCATACTCAACTTTGCTGGCTATAACTCTTGGTGGAAGAGACAGGTAGAGACTTTATGAGCCATTTTAGCTTCTGGAAAGATGGTGGACTGTGTAAAAAGTCTACGGTTTTGTAGGTAAATTTATTGCACATTCTTGTTGAGTAGTTGGTTCAAGAAACGTAGCAAATAATGTGTATCTAAACCCATCTAAAACATTAGTGGCTACATTAGTTGTTTCCCTTTATTTTCACTTGGTGAAAACCCTTCCTGTCCAAGAGGGACAATATTTAAGCACTGTATTGTATCTATAGAGGAGCAACATTGTCACCCTAAGACAGGAATTGTGTTTGGACCACAGGACAATGAAGATAGAAGATATCACGTACCTGGTAGGGAGGCCGAAGTGAGAGGAGGCTTCTCTTGCACCTCGTGTCTTGTGACCTTTGAGGTTGAGGACAAAGGCCAGGCAGACAGGGAGAGGCACGAGTCCTTTAGGAAAGTCCAGTAATCGAGGTCACAACAAGCCGGGGTCAAAAGCCATGAAATCCAATTCAGTAGAAGTAGGGAGCAGGCCGAAGAATATCCAAAACAGTCCGAGGTCAAAAGGCAGGCAGCAAGCAAGGATGGTCGTTTACACAGGAACAGGTCAAATCCAGGGGAATCAGGTATATACAGGAGAAGGCTAAACGGGAGACAAGGAACACGATCAAGCTGACAAGACAAACCAGCAACTAGTGGGCGTTTGAGCTGGGCTTAAATAGGGCAGTGAGTTCATCTATGATGTAACTTCCTGTGCGCCTCTTGGCACGTATTTGTTCTCAGCTGCGCCTGCGCGTGTTTGTTCTCAGCTGCGCCTGCGCGTGTTTGGTCCCGGCTGCGCCTGCGCGTGTTTGTTCCCGGCTGCGCCTGCGCGTGTTTGTTCCCGGCTGCGCCTGCGCGTGTTTGTTCTCCGCTGCGCATGCGCAGAGCGGGAGTTTCGCTGACAGAAGATGTCACAACCCCGCCAAAGAAATGTGACCAAAAAAAAGTCTTCAATGATGCATAGACATGAAGATAGAAGATGTTACTAGCCCACCGAAGAAATATTTCCAAAAAAAGCCTTTACACATAGACATATTGTCACAAGGATAGTCATTCTTGTGTCATTGGGGTTGATGTACTAAAGATACATAGACCGTTCACTTTGCAAAGAAATTTCCACCTCACAGGGGAAGTTTTCCCTTAGCTTGGTAAATGTGGCAAAATTTCACTTTGCCAAGATTACCCAATCTTGTGCAAGGAAAATGAAAACAAGTATTTTTGCTTGTACGTGATTGGCTGATGGAAGTCAGCAGAGCTTTCCCTCATTCACTAAACTTAGGTAAAACTTCCACTGCATAGTGCAAATTCCCTTACAAACTGAACGGCTTAGTTACCTTTAGTAAATCAGCCCCAGTATGTCTACAATAAATACTTTTTTGGGTCACATTTCTTTGGTGGGCTGGCTTACTAGATTTCTGGCAGATGAACAAATATTTTTCTGTACCGGCAGCATTTTTAAAGTTAAAAAAACGATGTATTGCGGAAATGTAGAGAATTTGTTTTTAATATATTTTATTTAAATAATAATTTTTAATTATAGATCAATATTCACCCACAGGAATATTACCCTACTCTGATTTTTTTCTAGTTGTGTAATTAATTTAGGCATCCCAAGTGTTAAAAGTGGAGGGTTTCGTGAATAAATAGTAACAGACTTCACAAGCAACAAAAAGTTCTTGTATGAGTCAGAAAGGTGCTTAAAGTGTATGTCAAGCCAAAAACATATTTTTTAATACAGAGAGAAAGGTGTCCAATGGGCCCCTCTTGATCATGATAATTTTGTGATTATTATTAGGCAACCTAAGCCTTATGATATGAGTGCTCACAGTTTATCAGTGAGAGGTCTGTTGAAAAGGGCTGCAGAAAGTCTTGTGATTCCTGTTTTCAAACCACTCCAAAGGTGCCCATACACCTTACAACCATCGCAAGACTTTTGTCTTGCCATGGTTGTAAGCTAATTAAAAGCTCGTACGATCTGCCCATCTTGGACAGGCAGATCGCACTTGCGATCATCAAAAGCCCGCCCCGCTGAGGGGCGGGCTTCCGATGACCGCAATGCTGAACGGGCAGTGTGAGCGTGCGCACACCGGCCCGTTCCGCAGTTGCCGAACGAGCAGGCTAGAAACCCGCCGACAATCGTACGATTCTCGGCGGGGTTTTTTGCATGCTTGTTCGATTACAGACGTGCGAACGTACAATAGAAAAGGTCGCAGGCCTTCCATACACCTTGCGATTATCGTATGATCGCGGGATTTCCCGTGATTATCGTATGATAATCGCAAGGTGTATGGGCACTTTAACACCTAGCTCCTATGTTTGAATCATCCACAAGTGTTCAGTGATTGTGCAGGCTAGGGAATCAATAAAAATTAAAAAAAGACTAATTGTCCCAGTTAGTAAAGCAAATTTAACTGCATAAGAGTCCAACTGATTTTTATTTGCCACAGTAAGTCGCTGAAGTAGCCAACATGTTTTGGAGGCTTGCCAGTGTCCCTTCATCGGGACTTGTCATAGCCAAATAAAAGACTATGTAGTGCACTGAACCTGAATGAAATGGTAAAAAAAAAATGTGGGAGGACTTCTTCGGGGCACCTGTCAGCCCCTGATGCACGTTGGCTACTCCTGTGGCTATTATTTCATAAATAAAAATCAACTAGACCTATTAAACACCATTGTCATTATCATTTGTACTGGTATCCAGCACTCCACCAACATTTATGTCTGTTAAAATGCAAGTAGGACCTTATTGAGAACTATTATTATTATAAGTTTTTTTTATTATTATTATTATTTGTATTAGTGTTATTATTATTATTT
>NW_017306274.1:2218419-2224986 GCF_000935625.1 Nanorana parkeri
CATATTATTAGAATTATTTTATTACTTTAATATTAATAGTTGTATTCATTATTTTATTATTTTAAATATTTTAAGCTACAAGTATACTGAATACCAAACATCAAAATTCATGAACTGTTGCTAGCTCTTGCAAGAAAACATCTTATTCTTAAAGGTTTTGTAGGAAAGCTTATTTGTTTCATGCTCAACCCTATTCTAGCCCCATTAATGCTCATATGTGTACCTGTTTCACACAAGATGACATCACATGTCCCCAGAATTGATGTGTTTCATGCCGAACACTATAGTCTGTAGGAATTTAATTTGCTACTCTGTTATTTTTTAGAGCATAATTATTTTTCCGATTCTGTTTTCTTTTTTTACAGACAACCAGGACGGCCATGGGAACGCTGACTGCTCCTAGTTTTGCTATTCTGTATGTTGGACTGATATGTGGTTTGTCTTTTTGATGTACCTCCGTCTCAAGTTGCTTCTGCGGCCGAGGTACATCGATGACGTTCTTCTGCTGTGAGAAAGTAAAAAAAAGGAGTCTTCATTCCTTTTCGTAACACCTCCGATTAGTATAAACTTCAACTTTATATTTTAGACAGCTATGTCAGAGATAAATCACTTGTGGCTTATAATAATTGTTACCTATTATCGGACTCTGTTCCTTTGAAACTTTATGAATAAACTGAACTAGCTGCTATTCTTGAATTAAAAAAAAAAAATGTAAAAGAACATTTTAGACTGTCGTTCCAGCAGGCAGACTTTCTTAAAATAATTTATTAGTTTTTTTTTGTTTTTGTTTTTTTATTTCAGTGATCAAAGATTTAAACAGTTAAAAAAAGATGATCATCTGCCTTTATTAGAACATGGAGAATATAACAGTATAGGTCAATTGTATAAATGCTAAATTAGGGCATTATTAATACATCAGGACTGATATTTTTTGGTTCCTTTATTCCGTTTGAATGAATTCACTTCTTGAGATTGTATTGCCTGTCTTGTAGTTACTTGCAAAATTATTTTTTAAAAAATAAAAAAAATTCGAGTTAGCAAAAACTGCACATTAAAGATAATCCAGTAAGGCCTACTAACAATGTTACTAGTTGTGAAACATCTAAATTTATTTCACTAATACTTTTAAAATAATAATTAAAAAAAAAAATTTGGTGGTCCTTATAGACAATATACAATACATGGTTCCTGTAGTCGTAATACACTTGGTGTTGTATACCTTGATGCTGTATTTGTAATCTATTTTACATCAGGATAACCAAAAGGAAACTGGAACCAGAGCGTTATACTATTTAATATTTAACCAAACTAAAAATATCTGTGCTCACTGAAGCCTGGTTCTTAAATAGGACGATGGTGGATTTGTTCCATTGCAGGCTATATACTCACACACACAAACGATAGCAAAACGACTGACAGTGAGAATTATTCAGATTTGAATCTGTACCCTGGCTAAGTTTCCTGGAGGTCTGAAAGGTGATTTTGATATTACAAAGGATTTTTTTTTTCTTTTCTTTTTTTTTCTTTTTCTTTTTTTTGTTTCTTTTTTTTCTTTTTTTTTTTTAGATATATGTGTTGCTGTTTGTATATTATGACGTATTTGTATTTTTATTGTATATTATGATGTAATATAAGCTTACATGGTGACGAAACATAGAATTATTTTAGGAGGGTGTGTATAGTCAGAAGACAAAACTGAACAATCATATTCACCTGAGGAGGGGATTATAGCATGAAACACATTGAGACTGTGATGGTACCTATCAGTGATGTCATCCTATGTGACACTCAGCACAGACGAGCATTAATGAGTTGGAAGAAACGGTTGGAGCAAAAGGCCTTGATGTCAAAGACTTCCAGATATTTTCTTCATAACACTGGGAAGCGAACTTTTCATTCATCATCAAGAAATAGACACACTGGGACTGTCTGAATTCTGCATGCTGTCTTCTACCTGCCTGTGCAGCTTCCATCATGGTGGAAGGGCACCTTTGTACATTTTTATGTGTAAGCTACTACCTGTATGTGTTTTGTTGTATAAAGTGCTTTGATATTCAGCCATGTGCCCTACTCTTTTTTTTTATTTACAACCTTTGATATGAGGCATTCTGTCGGACAGGTAAAAAGGAAGAGACAATAGACATTGACCATATGCAATGTGTTTGTTTTTTGATAGTGGTCTGTTCTGCTATCATGACTTTAGGCCTACTAGTCCATTTTCCTGCCCATGTTCTAAAAACCTCTATTGCACAGCTGAAGTATACTATGTGGCCATTGGTTTGAGGACATCTGGCCATCACAACAATTGTATGGGTTTGTTGGCCATTCCATTACATGGCCATAAAATCAAGCACATTTTACTTCCAACCTTGCGACAACAGTATAGGGAAAGGTTCTTTTCTGTTCCAGCATGACTGTGCCTCTGTGCACAAGGCCAGTTCCATGAAGTTGTGGTTTGGAGACATTGGTGGGGAGGAGCTTGAGTGGTCCTGACCTCAACCCTACTGAACATATTTGGGATAAATTGGAGTGGCAATGGCAAGCCAGGGCTTCATCAGTACCTGACCTCACAAATGTCCTCACATCACTGACACCAACCTGTCAGTGATCTGTGCAGAGGCGCGTTCCTCCTCACAGCCGCTGCTAAGTCAGAGACAGCCAGCAGCTGCAGAGGAGGAGGCTGGGCTCAGCAACGGAGGAGGCGGGGCCCGGTGGTGGAGGAGGCTGACAGGGGATCGGGGCTGACAGGTAAGAGGTGTGCAGGGGTGTGACCAGCCCTCCTTAGACCCTGCAGAGCCCACCATAGAGAGTCTATGGTGGGCTCTGAGGGGTCACTTTCAGGTGGGTTGTTTGGGATCTCAGATTGGCTCTGCAAGGGCGTAACTAGAAATCACAGGGCCCCATACAAACTTTTGCTATGGGGCCCTGTGATTTCTAGTTACGCCCCTGCACATTCCCGCAAGAGCGCTCCAACATCATGTGGAGAGTCTAGCTGCAAAGGGTGAACAACTCCATATTAATGCCCATGGTTTTAGAATGGGATGTCCAACAAAATCGATTAGGTGGGATGTTCAGGTTCCCACAAACGTCTGGCCACATAGTATTCTGTTTTCTGCCTTATTAGACTATCTCTGGCCTACAGAGAGCAAACAGGTAGGCACAAGAGGGGAGTCAAAATCTGGGGTGACCTAGGCAGAGACCATTGGCTGACAACTGTTTCAGTGCTGCAAGAAGGGAGGGGGTGTTAACAAAGAGGCAGGCCAATGGACCAGCAAACATCAATATTTTAGCTTACATCCACTGTAAAGTCTAAGAACACCCAAAAGTTGATATTTCAATACTGGTGAATGCTAATGTTTTTTAAGACTTGTTGCCTAATTATATTTATTTGGCATTTTAGTAGCAAAATCTCCCCACTTTCTTTAAAGCCCAACTCTATGCACCATAAAAAATTAGGAATAGCATACGTATTACAGCATTTTTCTCTACTCCTAGACATAACAAGCAGTGCAGTGGATGCACCACTGTTTTTGTTGAGTCCAGCTTTAGGCTTACTCAAGCACCCATTTTGGTGGTCTTATTCGTTCATTAGCTTCTTAATTCAAAGCATTTGGTTTCTACAGAATGTACCTTTGTGGAATTAATTAATCAACCATATATGTGTCGTGCGATATGGAACCTCCCTGCGGAGCATTAAGGCTTGGCAAGCTTAGTAAACAGACAGTAGCAGAAACTGATGGCTACTTTTTCACCAGTGGTCCCTAGTAAGAGACTGATTACCAGTTAAAGCTGAACTTCAGCCTTATCTTCAGTCTTACACAGTTGTACCGGCTCATCTTCTGTACTGAAATTGCTAACTCTGATTTCACTGCACACCGTGTGCTTCTCACATGTACACATGTACATTAGAAGCTGCGGCAAGTCAGATAGAGCTCATTTCCAGGACTCTTGCATCATCTAGCTTTTTTACACCCCCTCCCCACTAATCTGACTGTCCCTGGCCCACCACATTCATTTACTGGATTTCAGGTCTTTATGGAGGCTCAATATCACGTATGGGCATTACCTAGGGTAGTCTGCATACAAATGCTTCCTACCTAAGAATGCACTAGCCTGGTACTGGAGAGACACTGAGAAGAGGAAGCAGTGAAAGAGCTGGTGAGATGAAGAGAGATGAGATGCTGCTTACCCACACTGTGCACCTTCAAAAACACTTGGGTCCTCTGCAGGGGGGAAAGCAAAGAGAAGCTATCCATTAAAGTATTACAATATGTGTGGCAATTCGAAGCTGGCCCAACGGCCTGCCGACAGCCTGCTTCTGACAGCTGGGCGGAGCCAGCCATTATCTCCTGGCTGGCTCTGGCCACTTGCAGAGAGATCAGCATCCCTGGTTACCAGGTAACCAGAGACGCCATTCTATCATTACACTTCATTACACTGAGAACCCGTCGGAACTGCTGTAAAGTCACAGCAGCTCCACCGGGTTCTGTGTGTAATGACAGAAGGCGTCCCTGGTAACTGGTGATGCCTTCTGTCATTACACTGCGACTCCTCAGTTCACAGAGAACCCGGCAGAGCTGCTGTAAAATCACAGCTGCTCCGCCGTGTTCTGTGTGTAATGACAGAAGGCGTCCCTGGTTACCTGGTAACCAGGGACGCCTTCTGTCATTACACTGCGGCTCCTCAGTTCACAGAGAACCCAGGAGAGCTGCTGTAAACTCTCAGCAGCTCCGACGGGTTCTGTGTGTAATGACACATGGGCATTCGTGGTTACCAGGTAACCAGGGACGCCCATGTGTCTTTATGACGAGAGCTTAGGAGAGCCGTCAGTGATATGAAAGCCGACTCTGCTAAGCTCTCCTCTTAATGACAGAACAGCATCTGCTGGTTACTAGGTAATCTCAGGTCAATTTTCCACATGCATACGAATAGTAGGAGTGGTTCACAAGTCAACTGGCCTACAATACATTCTTTGAAGAGTGGGAGGAAAGCCATGCCAGCACAGGAGAAAATGCACACACCAAACACGTAGAGTACTGACTAGGATTTGAAAGGCAGAAGGGCTAACCACTAAGCTACTGTGCTGCACGTTCACCAATGCTTCCATAGACACCTAAAATCTGTCATTCCAAAACTGCTTCATCAACACCAACCAGTGGAGATGAGTTGAGTCATTTTGGTTAAATAGGTTTTGAAACTCTCAACTTTCTCAACTGAGCTGCTTAGGCAAAATTTGCTGAGGGAAAAAAAAGATCAACTTTTTTTTTATTTAGAGGGTTCGTGCTTTTTTATACATTTTTGTATTCAGAGTAGTTTACTTTATTCAATTAAGCGTTCTATGTATTTGTGTTTATTCCCATTTTTGTTGTGTATTTGATTGTTATTTGTGGACTTTCGCTTTACATTTTTTAACGTTTTTTCTTGTTTTTTTCTATAAAAAGGGCATAAAATGAAGAGGTTCCATTTTTTGTCACATGAACATGGCTAAGATAGTTAAAAAAAAAAAGCTCTTTCAACCCTCAGAAGTCATTTAAAGTCTATTGCACCCTTAAAAACCCTTAAAAACCATCAAATAACCACCTATGTTTTACCATTAACCTCATCCTTTCCCATCCCTTTTTCCATAATGTCGAAATCTCCAGATTTTCACAGAAATTATTTTAATATATAACTTTCAATTGTACTCAGCCCTGCCTGACGCATGTAAAGGCTTTCAAAAGGCTTAAGGGATAATTGGCTTGCACAGCGTTGTGACATCACTGTACTGTGTTGTAGTTGACATTTATTTCGTCCTTGCTGACGGCAGGTACGCCAGCCATTATTGGGCCCATGTGTACAACAGTCCCACTCCACCAAACCTTCTTTTTTCCTGAAACATTTTAAAGTTCAGATCAGTAATAAAAGGATCATATGCCTTTTTCACAAGAACAGGTTCTTCAAACTATTATTATAATTAAAACCATATGGTGCCTCCACCAGACTGGGAAACCACAGATGTACGGATTATGTCTTATATAAGAACTTTATTATTATTTATTTTTTCTTCTTCTTTCTCGCCCCTTAAGAAAAAAAAAAAATAAATACATCTAGATAACTTAAAATGAGAATTTTATAGACTGAGGGAATTTTGCTTATAGATTGATTAACATAATAATAATAAAAATAAAGGCAGAAGAGACAACACCTCAAGAGGAATGACATAAATGACAATACGTTATGTAGTATTTATGGAGAAAATACGACAATTCCAGCAGCCTATGAAGTGTCCTGAATTTTTCATGATGTTTTCTTGCATAGTATAAGAGGATTATATTTATTAAATAATGAATTGTATTAAAATTTGATTGATGCAGACTCGGGGTGACATTTTCACTGTATCCTTTTTTTGTTGTTTTGCCTTTAAGAAAGAATATGGTAATGTTTTTATAGGAGCGAAGGTAAGGGTATATTTTACATACCAAATTTAATACATGTATACTGTTAATGATCTACAAAACTGACACATGACTGTATATATGTTTATATATAGATATATATCTATGTCTATATATAGATCTATATATAAAT
>NW_017306274.1:2225073-2231274 GCF_000935625.1 Nanorana parkeri
ATGTGACACTTAGATAAATAGGTTAGGCGATAAATAGATACAGAAAATAAATAGATAGCATGAGATAAATAATTAAATAGGCTGCATTTTCACTCATTGTCCTTAGTAAACAAATAGACTACATTCTCAGTGATTTCACCAGTCCCTAGTGAGTGGATAGGCTGCATTCTCAATGATGTCACCAGTCTCTAGTAAATCAATAGGCTGCATTCTCAGTGATGTCACCAGTCTCTAGTAAATCAATAGGCTGCATTCTCAGTGATGTCACCTGTCTCTAGTGAATGGTTAGGTTGCATTCTCAGTTATGTCACCAGTCTCTAGTGAATGGATAGGCTGCATTCTCAGTAATGTCACCGGTCTATAGTGAATGGATAGGATGCATTCTCAGTAATGTCACCGGTCTCTAGTGAATGGTTAAGTTGCATTCTCAGTTATGTCAGCAGTCTCTAGTGAATGGATAGGCTGCATTCTCAGTGATGTCACCGGTCTCTCGTGAATGGATAGGATGCTTTCTCAGTTATGTCACCGGTCTCTAGTGAATGGATAGGCTGCATTCTCAGTGATGTCTCTGGTTTCTAGTGAATGGATAGACTTCATTATTAGTGATGCCCCTGGTCTTTAGTGAATGTATAGACTGGATATTAGGCAATGCCTTTGAAATCTAATTTCTGGTATACAATAGATGACTTAGGCAGGAGTAACAAGCATATTGGTTGTGATGGAGGAGCAGCACCCAATATCCAGGAAAACCAAAACATTTAAAAGGTGATTCATAAAATCATTGACAGATAAAATCCCACACCTTTCAAAGATCTGTGTTCCCTTCATCAGGGCTTAAGCTTTTGCATAAGGCCCAGTTTCCAGCTGGGGCGATAAAACTGCATCTAGCACTTTCTTCTCCAACCAATCACTGTATACCACACAGCACTGATGAAGGGGACGCAGATCCCTGAAACACATATTGTGATCCTCTTTAAGGCCACTTTGAAATCTTGTGTTCTAACTCCGCTCAGTAAACGGATAAAGGTAAGACATAAACTCCGGCTGTACCAGACTTGCAAAGAGATAAACAGTGAACACTTATTTCCAAATGAATTAGGTTACAATTTTCAGTGTTTTGAGATAAGTGAAGTATTTTGTTTGATTGCGTTTTTGGTTCCTCGAGCGTTGGAAGGTTTAGTGCTGTATTAGTGAGTTTTAATCAGCTCCAAATCGTTTGCAGATCTTCTGGGAATTCCCTTCCATCTCCGAACGTTGTAAAGAACAAATAAATCTGTAGGTTTCACACAGGAAAGGTTCCTTCGCTCTTAAAGGGGCCTTTCATTTCATATTTCCCTATTAAATGGCTGTTACAGCAATGTGTGCTTTATATTTTTTATCTGGTGACACAGAGTCATAGAAAACTACGAATTGTTCAGCTGGCTTTCTCTCGTCTATGGGAAGCTCATAGAATATGCCCCCCTTCACCTATTCGTCATGCTCCTCTAGGGCTCTTTTCATCTGCTGGAACCCTTGGAAATACCAAGAACTTCCAGGTATGGAGAAGAATGGGACCTTCCCCCTAGAATGCAGGGCTTGGACCTAAGTGGCCTGGCTATGACTTGGGGGAGGCAGCAGGTCAGGGTCAGTTCTATGTAATCTCCGACACAATCCAACATGGAACCTATGCAAAAATTAGACTCTTGGCTCTAGAAGACATCAGGGAGGAGGGGTGGGGAGGAGGTGCCATGGTGCCAGGTGCTTGAAAATAATGTCTGGTTTGCAGGAAAATTTGGGAAGTTTATATATAGGGAAATTTTCCCTTTTTGGTAGTACCCCCCCACCCCAGTAAGGCTCTAATGCTCATTTAGTCTAGGGTTATTTAACAGGAAGAGAGGTATACTTACTGTCCCAGCAGCTTTCCAATGCTTCTGTACCGGAATGTGGATGGGCCCTAAATGTCCTTTTGTCATACATTTCATCATTTGCATGGTAAAGGAGGCTGTCCCAATATTGTCACACAGAGGCAGGGAGACAGTCCCCATCCTTGTGTAAACCTTGGGGAATCCTAGTGTACACATGGCTTCTTTTCCTTGCTTCCATCGGTAAGTGGGAGAGCAAAAGTAAGGTCAGTATTAAATGGGGGACTGGTCTTCAAGTGAATCTGTTCTGTAGCCTAACAGGCAGGGCTCACAGAAAGCATGTTCAATATTAGATGTTGTGGGATTAGCCATCAAGTGAATCTGTTCTGTAGTCCTACAGGAGGGCTAACAGAAAGTGAGGTCAGTATAAGATGTTGTGCGGCTGGCCTTCGAGTGAACCTGTCCTGTAGTCCAGCAAACAGGGCTAACAAGCTGTGCCCATTTATTTTCCTAGACTACAGAATAACCCAAGCCCACTTATAATATAGAGGTGAGGAAAATGGTTCTTTACGGGAAAATTTCAGAAGGGGTAACAACACTGGTTGGGATTTCAGTGCAGAAGAGGCTGTAATGTCAGCCCAAGCAGAAAGTTAGTAGCACACTGGATTTCAGGCAGATTAACATATATGTTTCTCTGTTTGCAACATTTTTTAAAGAGCTAAAGCATGGGGCAATGTGCATGTACTGCAGAGATGTACTGATTTTTTTTCTCCACTTTAAAGAAGCTTAAAAGCCTATCTCTGGGGTTGCCTACACACTCCAATGGGTTAACTGCTTGTTTATGGTAATGGAAGCGGTGTAAAGGTGTTTTACTTATCCCCAGTCCCCTGGCAGTCAGCACTCACCTTACTCCCCTCCTTTGTCCCTTGGCATCCTCATGTATAAAGCAGGGTGTGACATGATGACGCCATTGGGCCTCTGACCATCAGAATGCAGGTTGCTGGTCCTCTTTTTGGAGCCTTAGGTAAAAGTCCTTTACCCAATACCCCCAGGCAAAAACAAGTAGTTACCCTGTGCACTGATGAGGTAGGGAGCCGCTCTGCCCCAACCCTAAACTTGCTCATAGTAGTATTTTTCCAGTTCTTGGACCAGAACGTGATCAAGGGGTCATGATTTGGTCCATGGTCAAAGCCAAGGTAGCTTGACTCTTTTTAATTTATAATGCACACTTCTAAACATTACCCGTGCACAAATGGACATGTGCACAATTTGTTTGTCCTAATAAAGTTGCACTTTTATTAACAAAAACAGAAATCAAAGGGGGATATAATTAAATAAGTTGAAATGATGTATCAGTCCGCAGCACAAGGGCATTAGAAAACATACCATAGCAATTAACCTCATAACAAAGTTGAAGTTTCAGTTGCCAGCATGCCCCCTCCTGCCTCACCCAGTTGCCTAGCCAACTAAGCAGGCATGCAATCAGGTAATCCTACTTATAGTGGAAGTCAAAGCAAAAGTTCTCCCCTCTAGAACTTTATCTTTAGTTCACATTTTTGTTGCTGTTTACATTTCATTCGGTGCAGCCTGCTTTCTGCCTGCCCGACTCCCTAATTGCTGGTAGAAATGTGAGCAACAGTTTTTAGAAGCTGTACATAGGTCCCTGCAGTAAGAAGGTGGTAACTCTGGTGCCACCACCAGAATCATTAGTCAAAATGAACCTTGGGAATCGCTGTCATTATCTTTATTTCCATCTATATAGTTTTATCGACAGGTTACTTACTGTCTTTGTCCCATCAGCTCTCAAGAGAGACCTGGGCAACAGTAACCTACTTCCATCTACTGCCCGAAGCACCACCCATGCACCCATGCATTACATAGAATGCTGAGAGATGTAGTTGCACAAAGAAGAACTACGTGACGTCCCGAGTGTGAGAGTTTTATAATGAATGGCGGTGGGTCACCGGCACACACAAAGTACAGTTTCAACATTTCGTTGATATGTTTATTGAAGAATGTCACGTCATGTCATCAGAGGCTAACGTTTCGGGACCTCGCAAGGACCCTTCATCAGAGCCACATAGTGACCACCCCATGAGGTCCCGAAACATTAGTCTTTGATGACATCACGTGACATTCTTCAATAAACATATCAACGAAATGTTGAAACTGTACTTTGTGTGTGCCAGTGTTTTTCTGGGAAAGCTTCACTCTTGACTTCCAGGATACGATTAACACCTATTAGTAGGGATGCACCGATACAAGTATCCCTTTCCCGATACCAGAACTTCTGGTCAGAGGATGATTTCCTCTGACCAGCAGTGCCATAGGGGAACATGGAGCCTGCTTCCTGGGCAATCAGGAAGCCGGGTGGCAACCAATGACCTGCCTCCCGGCTTCCTGATTGGCTGGGAAGCCGGCGTCCCGGTCGGTCAGCATCGAGCCGGCCATCTGTTTGGCTGGCTGGATGCTGATTGGCTGGGAAGCCGGCTTCCCGGGCAATCAGCATCAAGCCGGCTTCCTGACCAATCAGGAATCGGGAAGTGAGTCATTACTCACCGCCCGGCTTCCTGATTGGCCGGGAAGTCGGCTTGATGCTGATTGGCTGTGAAGCTAGTTTTCCGGCAAAATCACAATTGAGCTGGCCAAACAACATGGAGCTGGCTTCCCAGGCAATCAGGAAGTCGGGCAGCATGTAATCTACTCATACTCGATACCGAGAAACCGGTAATGGTGCATCTCTACCCATTAGTGGTCAGCAACAGGAAGTCCAGATGAGGGGTCAGGGAGCAACAGCAAGATTCACAGATAGAGGGGCTAGGCGATCACACCATAGGGTGGAATAACTCAGCAACAAGCCAGGGCTCTGACCAGGATTTTATAGCCAGGGGATGTAAGACCACACCCTGGTTACCAGGGCAACCAAGAGGCTTCCCTCCCGGGAACCAATGGCAGGCGAGAGTGGTGGAAGGTGCGTGCTGGGAACCTCCCCCAGCAAGGCCCACACCTGATAGTCCTAATGGGCATGCTACGCTCGCGCCCCCGGGCACGCGCGTGTGCGCACCTGCAACCCCCGGCGCTAGGAGTTCTACCAGGCTGGAGGAGACCCCGTGTCCTGCACCGTACACGTTCGCCCCGAGGAGAGGTAACACCCCTGGTTTCCTGACAGGCATTCATTCTACTCGCTAGCAGCCGAGCCGAGCTCCTGACCTGACGTGGAGAAAAACCAGGAAACTACCTGCGTCCCGGTGGTATATTTTCTCATAATTGGACGTGTTCAGGCTCTTTACTTGTTGAACATGACAGAGTATAATTGCAAAACAAGAAGCTGGAAAGCAAATTGCAGCGTAAAAAAAGAAGAAAAACCTCCAGCCGTTATCGCCACCTTTTCCCTCGCCGCAAACGTGTATCTCCTGCTTTTAATTTTAGCCCGTAAATTCATATTAGCGCCGCGTGCCCTCCCTCCCCCGTAATTCAGCCAAGGCTCTTTCGGCTCTTCCTCCATTCCCGATGTTGGCTTTTAATTCCGATATTTTCCACTCTCTCTCTCTCTCTCTCTGTTGCTCATTAGAAAAATGTTAAAAATCCATTTTCATCTGATTAATAATAAAGTTGATCGCATGTAACCTAATTTTCATTCACTGCTGCCCCTGTCTGTGGAGTCCTATACAAAGTGACCTTTGAATCACCAGTGGGGCCATAAACCACAATAAGCACCATTGTCCTGTCAAAAACTGAAGATGCTTTACATCATTACAAAATTTAATGTTCCATCTTTCGAAATGTACTACTTTTCAAAGGCCAGATTCCAAATGAAGCTCATTAAAGTCAGGCTCAAGTTTCCCCCCGTGGTGGGGGAGTGGGGAAGACACAGAACTTCTCATGCACATGCATTGGGAAGTAATACGAATCTCGCTTTTTAAAACTGATATAGTTACATATTCGTTTTTTTGAAAGGTACAGTAACGGCGCAGGCCCCGGCCGGTCGGAACAGAGGGGCCTTTGTGCTGTCCCCTAATCTAATAACAGGCTCCTGATCCCGTTCCTCTTTATCCACACTGTATTCTATTTGCTTATGAATAAATCAACTTTAATGAAGGGCTGCTTTTGAATGTTCGGGGGGCTCAGCAAACTGCGCTGGGAATGAGAGCTGAGAAAAATGAAGAAAACTGGAGAAGTTAGCAACAGTAACCAATCAGAAAGTAGAGGGAATGTCGGGGCAAGTGTAGCACTTTTGCTTCACTTTTCTGCGCTCCGGTGTCTCTCCAGTATCTGTGTGTTTGATTTATTTTATTACAATAAATTCAATTTTTTGATACATTTTATTGCCTTATGGGATATTTAAAAAAAGCCTACACAT
>NW_017306274.1:2232711-2239991 GCF_000935625.1 Nanorana parkeri
TTATTTTTTATTATTATTTATTATTTGTAATGGTTTATATAATCTGAACACAACAAAGCCACTAATAATATTCACAACTACCAACCTTAAAATAACAGGAGGTAGAACACCATTTAAACAGCCACTTACACATTTGAAACACATATATGTGAAATGTTCTACCTAAAATTCTGTTAGAGCTGAACTCTAGGCAGATATAAAAGACAAATTAGTGACGCTTTGTCATCATTAATACATCATTAAATTAATTAATTTTTTTAAGTAAATACCTGAATTTTACCTAATGGCAGCCTCTTGTCATCTCTATGTGAGAGGAAGAAGCAACACAAGACGCCAGTCAGTTCTTATGCGGACAGGGAGCATGCTGATAGGAGGAGAGGACAGAATGACAGAGAAATGAGCTCATCACTGCACTGACTTTCCTTTCACTGTCTAGTCACAGGCTGGGGGTGGGTCAAGGATGACCTGGGCTCAGAGGAAGTGCGTTAATTGATGCTGTATTTCCCAGATCTTGGCCATGAGTGGAGGACTCCAGCCTATTTACAGAAGGGGACTGGGCGGGACCAACCAGTAATGTGGGTGTGATGGGCTGCCCCCACATATTTAGAGGTGGAAATGTGTAAAGTCAGTTGGATGAGTGGTCCCCTCATATCTACAGTAGTGGTAGGGTTTGGACGGGACTAACATATAAAGTGTAATTGAGCGGGGCCACCTGGACAGTGCAGACTATGGGCGGGGTTGGTGGGCGGTCTTTTGTTATCATATATGTATGGGAAACATGAACGTTCTTCATCCAGTACACTTGACTCTCTAGACACCAGCAGCCCAAGTGGGCTTGGGAATGGCGACCTTCTTCACTATCATGATGTTCTTGGTAGCCAGAGACCATGTGATCTTTGCCTAGGATACAAGGAGGGACACCTCAGACACCCCCGACATTGTTATATGGTTTGTCCCAACCCCTGTACATGTCACTTTTGCAGTCAAGAAAGGTGGATTATACAAAAATAAAGAAATTCATATACTGAATACTATGGATGCTACGAGTACAAGTACCGATATTTTGCCTTCGGTACTCCCCCATACCGAATACTAATACTGGTGCTTGCGCTGGCATGGAGCCCGCTTCCCATGCAATCAGGAAGCCAGGTGGCATGTCATGACATGCTGCCCGGCTTCCTGATTGTCTGGGAAGCCGGCTCCACGTTGTTTGGCCGGCTCAATTGTGATTGGCCAGAAAACCGGCTTCCCAGCCAATCGGCATCGAGCCGGCTTCCCAACCAATCAGGAAGCCGGCGGCAAGTAATAACCCACCTCCACGCTTCTTGATTGGCCAGGAAGCCGGTTCGATGCTGATTGGCCGGGAAGCCGGCTCCATGTTCTCCTACGGCACTGCCATGACATGCTGCCCGGCTTCCTGTGAGCGTGGCTCCATGTTGTTTAGCAGGCTCAATTGTGATTGGCCGGAAAGCCGGCTTCCCAGCCAATCAGCATGGAGCTGGCTTCCTGACCAATCAGAAAGCCAGGCGGTGAGTAATGACCCGCCTCCCGGCTTCCTGATTGTCCGGGAAGCCGGCTCCATGCTGATTGGCTGGGAAGCTGGCTTCCCACCCAATTAGCATTGAGCCGGCTGTTTGGCCAGCTTGATGCTGATTGGCTGGGAAGCCGGCTTCCCAGCCAATCAGCAAGGAGCCAGCTGTTCGGGGGAATCAGGAAGCTGGGAGCCGGGTCATTACTCGCCACTCAGCTTTTTGACTGCCCAGGAAGCTGGCTCCGTGTTCCCTGCAGCACTGCTGGTCAGAGGAAATTTTCCTCTGACCGGAAGTTCCGGTATCAGAGAAGGTATCGGAGCATTTGGGTGAGTACGAGTACTCGCCCAGATACTCGGTATCGGCACCCATACCAATACTAGTATCGGTATTGTTACACCCCTACAGAATACTATTATTACAGGTGTTCACCACCAGATTACATTACTTTCCCCTTTAAACGACGGATTCTTTCCACGTTCATATCTCCAGGGCCAGAATACGCCTTCATACCTCGCCCCTCGTGCCAACAATCTCCCCGGCTCTCCATCTATGTTTTCTAGATGGCGGTGCACCGTTTCATCTTGGCACCGGCTCTCCTTCTTGTCTGCAGTGTGGGAAAAGCGCGTGTGTGCATCTTGGGTATCCTGATGGGGAGACGTAATCATTCTTATGTATCAAATTCTAATTATGTAAAAGGAAATCTGTACTCTTCCCTCGCTGGGAAAACAAATACTTCTGTTAGACATATGCTCGCTTTGACACATTCCTCGCAGATAATTCTCACGGATCACCCGCCGTCGGAGCCTCCATTGGCGGTGCAGCTCCAGACACGTCAGGTCTTTGTGGAGCGCATCCTTGCGAGATGATAATTGTTTCTGAAGGGGTGCACTGTTTGGTGTAGGGGACTGGGGTCTCTGACCGAAATTATTTAAATATAAAATTTAAAGTAAATGTAAATCCCAATCATTAAAATCTCATATGACATTTAAAGCCTTCCCTTCAGTCTTGTACAGTGGTACCGGCTCCTCTCCGGGACTGAAATAGCTTCCTCTGATTTCACTGCACACTGGGAGCTTCTCACAATGTGCATTAGAAGCTGCAGCAAGTCAGATAGAGCCCGCCTCATTTTTCTCATCTAGCCCTTTCCTGTCCCTGGCCCGCCCCCCATTCATTGCATTTCAGTTCTTTCAATCATGGAGGTTCAGCATCACTTATGGGCATTACCTAGTGAAATCTGCATTCAAATACAACCTGCCTAGCAACGCCCAATTCCCCAGACTAATATCCACTCCTTCAAGGCATTTTGATATTTGCATAATTCATTAGCCCCCTGATTGCTGCAGGGTTGAGGGCTCTTCAGAGCAGTACTGAGGCAGGGTGCCCTGCCGGCCCCTCCCACCAGCCATGATCTGCCCGCATTGCACAGAGAAGCATAGAGACCCATTGATGGACTTATATAAGGCCCCTTCTTGCATCAGGGCTGAGGGCTCTTGGGAGGAGCACTGAGTCAGGGTGCTGTCATGTCCTCAGGAAGCTATGTACAGCACCCTGCCGCCCCTCCCACCAGCCATGATCTGCCCGCATTGGACAGAGAAGTGTAGAGACCCATTGATAGACTTACTGTTTGCATCAGGACTGAGGGCTCTTGAGAGCAATACTGGGGCAGGGCTGTGATGTTTTCAGGCCCCTCCCACCAGCTATGATCCGCCTGCATTGCACAGAGAAGCATAGAGACCCATTGATGGACTTATATAAGGCCATTGCTTACATGAGGACTGTGGGCTCTTCAGAGGAGTACTGGGGCAGAGTACTGTGATGTTTTCAGGCCCCTCCCACCAGCCATGATCTGCCTGCATTGCATAGAGAGACCCACTGATCACATCCCGGACTAAAATAGGGTATTTTATATGTAATGGAAATGGAAAGGTTTCATTTAATAGCTTTATTGTCCTATTAATAAGGGAGGAGGGAGGAAATGCAGAAGGCAATATATTGGCAGATTAAACTTCATCTTTAACATCTTGGAATGGAATTGCAAAAGTAATTTTTAATATGTTTTAATCCGCATCTTTCATTAAATGAATGCCGAGTGACCCTGCCACGAAGGTCCTTGTCAAGGCATTTGTCAAATGTTATTGGATTTTAGATACTTGTATCAATGAATAGTCCGGGTTTCATGGAAGCTGAAACTCGGACACAAGATGTCAGGCAGACAGGGGCAACCAAAATTAAGATAGGGGCTACTGGCCCCACACTGAAAATAGTCTCAAGTGTGATATTTAGATATTAATGGGTGGTGCTATTTACATATGAGTAAGCCGCAACTCATTCTTCCCAAAAAAATGCCGTGCGTTGCTAGAGTGTTCGGGTTTCGCTGGAAGAAAAGGTGGCAACCCTAGACCCAGTCCTAAGCAGAAGTTCTTTCCACACAGGGTATATTTCAGCTCAATACAGCAAAACTACAAATCATTTTCTGCCTACTTGTTGCACAGTCAATCAGACACAGACAGGCCACAGTGTGTTCTCAAACGCTCTCTCAGCAGCAATGGCCCTGACTGAATGCAGCCTCTTCCCCCTGTGGGCCAAACCCACATGCCCTTAAGTTCCCCACACACATTACGATAATCGTACGATAATCGCGGGAAATCCCGCGATCGTACGATTATCGTAAGGTGTGTGGAAGCCGTGCGACCTCTACTACTGTAAGGTCACACAACTTTAAACTTACGGACATGTTCGAAAACCCGCCGAGCATCGTACGATGTTCGGCGGGTTTGTGGCATGTCCGTACGATAACAGCCGTACGGGCAAGCGCACACTGCCCGTTCGTACGTTTTTTTAAGTACCTTACAACCATCGCAAGACAAAAGTCTTGCGATGGTTGTAAGGTGTGTGCCCAGCCTTAGATATCTGGAACAAACCAGACCAGTCCAGTGACTTTGCCTAGGCTGAGATGATGTCATCAGTCTACTGCAGACAGGAGAAAGCATTTCCTCAGTCTCTTCTCCCCAGTGATCAGACTGCACATTGTAGCAAGTGAACAGGTAAGATGCTGCAGTAGGGGCTGGCCTGAACAGGATTTACATCTCTGAGTTGTCATCTCAGTAGGGTTGCCACCTTTTCTTCAAGCAAAACCCGAACACGCTAGTGACGCGCTAACATTTTTTTGGGAGAATAAGTAGCACCTATCTTATTTTGGTTGCCCCTGGCTGCCTGACATCTTGCGTCTGGGCTTCTGCTGCCATGAAAACCAGAAACAGGAATCAAAACCCGGACTGGCCGGGTCAATCCTGGACAGGTGGCAACCCTACATCTCAGTCCAGGAAGTAGGTGGTGACCCTGATGGAAAAAGATGGCTACGTTGTTCTGGAGAGAAAAGCAAATAAAGCCATTGTCAGGGCCGGATTTACTCTCTGTGCTGCCCCAAGGCCAAGTTCCTCAAGGCACCCCCCTACATGCCAACCCCCCCATGGAGAATGCCAGACCTGCAGGCCGCTTACAAGTGATCTCGGTGACATCGCTGGGATCACTTGTACAAAACAAGCGGCAGCTTCCCTGCTGTACATTTAGATCTGCTTACCCAAAGCAGGGCTAAATGTAGAAAACAACAACCCGCCCGGCGCCCGGAACTGCATGTCTCAGGCATCGGGAGATAGAAATTCAACACCCCTGCTGCCCCTCTACACCCTGCTGCCCCAAGGCCGGGCCTTAGTTAACCTTGTGAGAAATCCGGCCCTGGCCATTGTCAGGGGAAGTACTGGGATCTTTGTGAGAGTGGAAGTGGAATACATACCATACTTAGCGTGCATGTACTGAATATGAAAAATAATATATCATATCCTAGGTCCACTTTAAGTGTACCTGTCATTATTGGTAAATCCCAGGTCCCCTTTAAAGATAGATATTTGGTATTTAAATATCATTCTGCATGGTGTAACCTCCACCCCAATAGCTCTAAAGAATCACCATCGTCATTCGTATGAAGACATGAAGCGAGTCATTGTTGCTTTGTAGGAAGCATTTTCCCAGTGTCCAGCCTGATAGTAAAACAGCATTACTTGTTTATTGTCTTTAAATGTATTCAAGTCTTTTCTCCAGCGCCTGCATTCCCCGGGATAACAATACAATGATAACAACCCGGCTTTGAGTCATCGCGCTCTGGAAAAAATGACACAATTGTTAGCAGGCTATTTCAAATCGATGGCATCAGCCACTGCTACATTAACCCTTCGCACGGCGCCTTCTCCTCTCTAAAATAACTACGGTCTAAGAGGACTCGTCTTTGCTTTCTAACGGTGGAGCTTTCAAAACGTTACCAATTGTCTCTCGGTTTCCAAAGCCGGACTGACTGGTAATATGTACCAGACATGCGATTCCTTTCGTTCCAAATCAAAATTCGTACGAATTTTCGGACGTTCGGACACATCTGAATTTCCGCATCCCAATGCATCTGAAGGTGTCCGAATCTGAATTTCCGTTTCCGAAATTTCGGATCCCGCCCGAATTTCGTGTGAAAACTAAACTGAATCAAACATGTGACTTTTCTGGCCAATGGGTCTGAACACAAATTTTCATTACGGCAACATGGGAGCCTATATACAGTATATAAAGCTGAGGCTCCTAGACCCAAATGGCATTCAGGATCTGAATTTCCGAATGGCATTCGGGTGCCGCCCACCCCGGCCTAGTAATAACATTAATTGTGCCCCCTCACTGAATCTGCCACTGGCCCTGCTGGCGGCATCCCTATTGCTGTGGCGCCCCCCCGGCTTCGGCACTGAGCAGCGCATTATAGTGTGAACAGGCCACTAATGTACTTAAAGGTTTCAGTCCAGACTTCTAGAGCCTGGGGGAGAAGAAGTTGTGGAGACTGGTCTAGCAGCTAGAGGGTAGACCCACTGCAAGGGTTAATTTTTTTTGTTGCCTGGAGTTCTTTAAATTAGCCAATAAAATGTATCACTTAAACTCCACTCCACTAACACAACACTCCACTACAACCTTTCTCAATCAGGATTGCTCCAGAGTTTGCTAGGAGCTACTTGAGCTGTGGTGGATTTATCTCCTGCACTTGTGTAAGGGGACACTACAAATTTTAACTGGGCAATATTATTAATTTCATGATTGTTAGTGAAAAATAGCTGGTTATATAGAGCAGGGGGTGCGTTAAAAAAGGACCCTTCCAGGTGTCAAAAACTGAAGATATTCTAGGTTTGTTATTCTTTTACAGGGATGAGCTCAGGTTTGGCCCGAACCCAGTCTGAACCTGAGCTTATCTGAACATGGAAGCTAAATGGGCCTCCTGTCCAATCAGCTGCGGGTCAGGGCATTCCCTACCCTGCAGCTGACCATACACAAAGGGGCGGGATGCTTGTACTGACGTCATTGACTTTAAATGGCCACATGGCCATATTAGGTCACTGTCATTTACCTTATATAACCATGTAGCCATATAAGCTCAATGATGTCACTGCTTCCTGTCTGCATCTAATTAAGCGGCACCGAAGGAGCATCCTTCCATGTTCGGGAAGCCGCTCCCTCCATGTCTAACCTGGAGCTCATCCCTATTCTTTTATTTAAAACTCTCTACAAAATACTGAACGCGCCAATGTACAAAGAGTTATAGCTATATTTATTTTTAACAGAGGTTCCCTGAGACCCTAGAAATTAAAAGTTATTCCAAAGTTTCCTCCAGGCTAAAAAGGTTAGAAAAGGCTGTTCTGCCCATATATATATATATATATATATATA
>NW_017306274.1:2240038-2243844 GCF_000935625.1 Nanorana parkeri
TTTGTTTTTTATATATATATATATATATATATATATATATACTGTATACATATACACTGAGTGGCCAGATTATTATGACCACCTGACGTTTGTAGGCAAATGAGCTATAATTAGCTATAATTTCGCGCTGAGGTTGTTAGAGGGCCAGGTCCTTTATAAATAGGGAAGCGGGTTGGTTACCACGACAGTAGAAGTGATTTGTTTCTGAAGATACGGGGAAACAAAGCGATTTAACAGCCTTTGAATGTGGGATGATTGTTGGCGCTCGGAGCCATGGAGCGAGTATCAGCAAACGAGCAGAATTCGTTACATGTTCAAGAGCAGCTGTTGTTAAAGTGTTTAAAGACCGGACTGTCAGCCGAAACTCTGGGTCTGAGCGTGCGAATTGTGGCCGTCAGCGACTAGTCAATGTTAGGGCAGAACGGGGGAGTGGCAAGACTGGTACAAGACAACAGAAGGGCAACAGTGCAGTGTCAGATTCCTCGCATCACCTTTCAACATCTCGTGGAGTCACGAGGCGGCCCAACGAAATCATCTCGTGGAGTCATCTCGTGGCCCAACGAAGTACTGATGGGGTGGTCATAATAATCTGGCCACTCAGTGTATATCATGCAATAAGCTTGACCACACCCACTCATGCTGCTGATTCAGTTTGTCCTTCAAGCAGAAATATAAACCTGCTATACATGAACTGCATGTAAAGTGTCTTACCTTTGTTCAGCCGGTCACATGACCGGGCACCCCTGTCAGATAGTATAGACTGGTCCCGAGCTCACTTTTTTTCCTCTGAAGTTACAACATCACCGCCTGGTCATTATTCTCAGCTAGGTGATTAGACATTGAAGCAGCATCATCACACCGCTTAATCTAATACCCTTCGCCTCTCCTTTTCCTGTTGCTGATTGCAAAGGACTATGTCAAACGAATGTGAAGAAAGATGCAGGCACATATACCAGCTAGTTTTAAAAAAGAATGTTTTTTTTTGTTTTTTTTAAAGGAATAAATAACCAGATGAAGGCAAATGGAATGTAAATACAGTCTGTAGAAGTTGAGGACTTGAGGAAAAAAAAAAAAGATAAAAAGGAACACATATGCAGTGGCCCCTCCCTACCAACATAACGTTTGTCAATGTTAATTCATGGTCCATGGATATACTTTCACATCAGGAGATCAAAAAACATAAACATTTCTATACATTTCTTGAAGCTATACCTAGTCGTACATCATCTCTGTTGGACTCGTATGAAGAATTAGAAATTAGCCATCGAATAAAAAAAAACAAAATGTAAAGTTTTGAAATTCCGTAGCTTTGGCAAACTTCCTGTCATTCTGATTATATAAGCGCAGATTATCAAGCCGCTCATGCAGTCTTGCAAACATCTGAATATTTATACATATTTAAATTAACCTACTATTGTCTCGGAAAAAAAAAAAAAAGCTACGTGTTCTGACACCTAAAGAAGGAAACAAAGTTGTCCTTGAATTTCATAACCTTTATTTAAACATGACAGCACGGAAGGTTTATATTCACAGGGGTGTTTGTGTTTCACATTCAAACAAAGGAGTTTTATTTAAGCTTTTTGAAGATGGAAGGATTTTATTTTGGATACACACTGTTTACTATTTTCTTTGTTTTTAATTTGTCTAGAAATGTCAGTTTTACAATATTTACAATATTTAGGGAAAACTTCCTTTTTTTAATTCTCTTTCTGTCCTTCCTGTTTGCTTTCTTTCTGTTTCTTTGCTTTTCTTTATTCCCTTCTCTTCCCGTCCTTTCTATCCTTTCCTTTCATTACCTTTTTCCTTTGTTTCCCTTTTTCATTTCCTTCCTGTTTGAGTCAATCTTTCTTTCCTTCCTTGCTTTTCCTTTCTTTCACTTTCACTTTCCGTCTCTTCCCGTTCCTTTTCTCCCATTTATTTTTCCCTTTTCCTTTCCCAACGTGTTCATTCCCTTTTGCTTTCGTTCCATTCATTTTCATTTCCCTCCCTCTCCTTCAAATTCCTTCTCTTTGTTTCCTGTTTTCCTTTCCTTCCTTTTCCATTTCTTTCCCTTTTTTTCCCTTTCCCTCCTCTTCCATTCCCTTTTCAATTCTTTTCTTTTTCTTCAATTTCTTTCCATTTTCTTTCCTCTCCTTTCCTTTTCTCTCCATTCCTTTACTTTCCTTTCTTTCACTTTAAGTTCCTTTCATCTCCTTTCTTTCCTTACCTTTTATTTTCATTACTTTCTAGTCATTCATTTTACGTTTCTTCCATTTTTTTCTCCTTTTTCCTTTCCTCTCATCTCCTTTAATTTTTCCTTCCTTTTCCTTTCCCTTTCCTCTCCTCTCCTTTCTCTTAATTTTTTCCTTTCCTTTCTCTGGTTTTTCATTTTATTTCCTTTCCCTTTCTTCCAGTAGATAACCTAATGTCCATGTTTTGCACACAATCATCATCAAGTTTAATTTCAGTTAGGATGCTATAGCTCCAAGCCAAATGTCAGGTGATATAAATCACTTAAGTGTATCTAAACCTGAGAACATAAATGTAATATATCGCAGCCTACCAGTCCTCCGATGGCAGCTGCATTGGTTTTCTTTGTTCTTTTAGTTATATTTTGTATTTTGAAAACACTTACTCACTGCACTGTATCTAAAAAAGAGCAGCATTGTTGCCCTAGGACAGAGAAAGTGTGTTTTGACTACAGAACACCTCGCTCTCTACTTATCTCCATAACATAGGGAGAGGAGTGTACTCTAGTCTGGAGACAGAGCTGACAATGACAAATCTGTCTCCGCCCCCCTCCTGTAGTTTTCTGCAGGCAGCCTGTAGTGGGTGGAGCTTCCTGTAATAAAGACCAGTTACTCCTGCTCTCTCTTTCCTTGTGCAGGGTGACTGGTCTTGTCTCCGCCCCCTTCTGTTATAAAGACCGCTCACTGCTGCTCTCTCTTTCCTTGTGCAGGGTGACTGGTCTTGTCTCCGCCCCCCCCCCATAGTTTTCTGCAGGTGGCCTGTAGGGGGTGGAGCCTGCTGGGTCCTTCCTACAGCTCTGCTCTCTGCACAGGCTATGTACAGCACACTGATGATGTCACTGCAACTTTTGCAAGGTCATATCTGGGATTTCACAGGCATTTCGTGCACACAAGTTTATATCCTTTGTGGCTGTTGAGGAATATATTTAAATTAAGGTTTTTGTAGATTTCAGTCATTCTGTCACCTCCTTCCCTGCCCCAGATTGGCATCTGATAATGGACCTAGGTGTCAGTTTAGTGTCAGAGCAATGCCCATATCTCCTGTGACATGTGACACGCCTTATACAAAATAAAGAATTCCCTCTAAAGCTGCATTAATCATCTGGACATAGCTCGGACGTGGCCAAACATTCATACTTCGCTATGTAAAAGAGGTCCTTTAGGCCCTTATTCAGTTCTTTTCAGTTGTAAATTGAATTCCTCATAAGGGTATCGGAATAGTCTCCCTAATAGCCCAACACAATGAAACTGCACAAATTCCTTTCTCTTTCAGCTCAGTGTGTTCCCGCTGCTGAAACATCTATCATTTCAGACCAAGCTTCTATTAAAAGTCTCCTTTCAGCTCCTTCCATTTGTTTATCGGCCCTCATCTGTTTGAAATGATTAATTCTATTTAAATAGACATATACTGTCTCACCCCATGAAAGTGGACCGAGATTAGCCCAAAATCTAGCTCACTGCATTTTTAATAACGACTCATTAGTCTGTCTTTTACTAGGTCATTTTCTCATAATGGGGGTGAAAAGATGCTGGCCTTTAAGTTTGGATTATAACTTTTACCTTTTTTTTCCCCGAGAG
>NW_017306274.1:2243936-2250029 GCF_000935625.1 Nanorana parkeri
TCTGATTCTGCACCTTTTTACCGGGCCAAGTTGTCCAGCAAAGGCACCAGTTACTGTTAGGCTCATATAATTGGAGGCAGGGGCGTAACCACAGATCACGGGGCCCCATAGCAAAATTTTTATGGGGTCCCCCAGCAACCTCCCTACTGTCAATGCTATTAACGCCAGGTAGCAGGTGAGCTACATGGCATAGTCCCCCCCTGTACATCTTATGTCAGCTCTTCTTGATTAATAATGTCAGTGTCAGCAGCAACTTTCTGCAATCCTTATTGGGGCCCTCTTCCATCCCCAGGCCCCATAGCGGCCGCATGGGCCGCTATGGCTATTGTTACACCACTGATTGGAGGCTAAGCACTGCATGCAATGCACAGATTTGGGGAGACCTAACCATAGCTACAATAATCAAAATTTTGATCCTTGTCCTTCATTCTTATTGTTTCCAAGGCATGAGGAAGGGAGTTGTGTCTGTTGTGAAACACATTGGCTGTTTGATTCAATTATTAAAACGGAACTCAAGGAAATGAGCCTTTAAAATTAACCCTTGCAGTGGGGCTACCCCATGCACTGCAAAGGTTAACTGCTCGTTTTCCTCTAGGGGCTATGAGAAAGAAGATATGCTAACCTGATGCTTGATCCTGTGGTGGTCAGCTCTCACCTCTCCCCCCCCCTCCACTCACTTGTTGGAAAGCCCCTCAGCATCCTCACATCTAATGCACTTGCATTAGACATCATGAGGTCACAGAGCCTTCGCCCCCAGGGCCTGAGGGAGAAGAGGCTGCAGGGATCGGTCTAGCAACCAAGGGGTACTGAAGAGCAGGTGAGTATATATTTTTTTATTTGAGCCCCCTAGACCAAAACGAGCAGTTGGCCCTTGCAGGGCAGGGGTAGCCCCCATGCAAGGGTTAATTTTTACAACTCCTGGAGTTCCTCTCTAAACTTTTTTTTTAATGAACTCTAGCATATGCTTTGGTCCAGCGCTCTTCTGTTTTCTGCCACTGGGTTGCTTTCAGTACCTCCTATGCCTCTTGTATGTCTTTGAGCTGCCTAACCATAAGCTAATGAGCTACCTACAAATCCAGTTGGGTCTATCATAAAGGACAGCAAAAGACCTCCCATCACCTCTGAAATATACCCGCCTCTTCAATGTCATAGGTCAGTGTATGCTGGAACTTGTAGTGTGCCAACAGGTTGCAGTTGGCAGGTTTGAGAATTCATTTTGGGCTTGTCAGGCATCATATTATCATCCTGCCTAAAAGATCCGAACTCTCCAGCAAACTCCTCATGCTTCCTATACATACATAACTAGCCCGGCGAGACCCATGCATCATCAAACCAGTGTGTACCAAGATTCACTGATTACAAGTCTGTCTGAACATTGTGTATTGAAGTATGTGATGTGCTAATTAATTATGTCTAATACATTACCTGCCGATCCTCAGAGAGAGACTTTCTGGCTTTTCACTGCTTTTTTGCTTTGGGCATGAAGGCACGAGGGGCGTCAGGTGGCTGCGTCTACAGATATAAAGGAAGATGATGAACGCGGGGTCTAAAGAGAATTTCCTTACAATTTGCCGTTTCTGTTCCTTAAAGAGGTCCTCTGCATTATCTGTCAACGTGTCCAGGCACCTCTTGAATAATATAGGCTAAATACAGCAATTGCTGGGAGATTCAGGTATCCGTGCTATCACTCACTCCTCCTCCTACTTCTCCTCCTTTCCTGCCTTTGGTTCTTTGCTATTTCTGTTATGGCTTAAAGACCTAGACTACTTCTTCTCCTTTGTGACCTTGACTCTGTGTTATCTCTGCTTAACTTTAGAGATGGAGACAACCTTTTCTGAGACTGCTGGACTTCCTTTTCTCTTTGTACTACCTAACCACGTTTTGCTCCTCCACATCTGGGGAGGGGAGGAGTGGAGGGGAGGTAGGGAGGGGAGAGGAGGAGAGGGGAAAGAGAGGAGAGGGGGGTGGAGATAAGGAGAGGGGGGGAGAAGGGCGGAGAGTAGAGGAAGGGGAGGTTACTTTGGTCATCAAAGGTTGTGTGCCCATAGGTTACAATGGTGGAAGTCCAACCCTAGAGGAGACCGAAGGAGTCACCTTTCCACTCACTACATTCCTATTTTATTGTAGCACTCTACAAGGCAATTCACTATTCTCTCTGCTAAATATCCAAAACTTGGTTCATACCAGCTTCTGAAAGTATCATTTAAAGCTGAAATGTAATCTCCTTATATTTTGTCTTCACTTCTTTCCCCCCCTCATTAACATACTAATGACATTTTTTAATTAAATCTTTCCATTTTCATTACAAACCTTATTTTGATGTCGTCATTGTGTCACTGTGCTTCTTTTTGTAATGCAGGCATATCATGGCTGGAGGGAGGAGTCAGCAGGGGGCTGTACATAGCTTCCTGATAACATCACAGCGCCCTGCCTCAGTACTGTCTCAAGAGCCCTGATGCAAGCATTGGGCTGTCTCTTGGGAGGAGTTATGCAAATATCAAAATGCCTTGATGGGTACATGTCAGTCTGGGGGAATGGGCAGTCCTAGGCAGGTTGAGCTTAGCTCCGCCCCTCCTAATTCTCTTAAACCCCTTATGGCTCATTTATTATGTCGGCATCCTCTTGAAGCTTTCAAGGTGGTGGAAAAAATGGCATTAACCGCCCTTTGCAGGAAAAGGCAGTTTTTTTAATATAACTTGCTGTTTGTATCTCTGGATATGTTGTTTTTTGAAAGGTAATCTTTGCTAATACGTTTCATTTTGAATCTTCCAAGTTGATGACAGGTTTGCTTTAAGCATTTGTTTATTGGATACAGTGTTTTGTTAAACTTTTGGTGGTGGCCTTTCCTTTTGATATGATGTGGACCTGTTTGGAAACATTTTCATTCAATATATGGAATATACATACAGTATATATATCCTCATTAATAGTATTCTTTTATTAGGTCTACCAGGTCTCTAATTATACTGTCTCCCCATTCGCTTATTTTCATTTCCATCACACAAAGACCTTTTTTGCGATGGTATGGATGTGGACAGATGGTTTATTTTTATCACGCCGTAAAGCTACGCTGTTAAATGATGAATTGGTTTATTTGTCCAGGTATAGAATTATCAGCATCCCCCCCACTAAATACAGCAGATATGTTGGCTTAAACCAGCAGACGAAGGCACACAACAGTCTGATTATATGTGTATGGAGAGAATATTTGGGGCAGGGAGGATTGGGGTCTTTTTTTTAGAGGGCCTTTCAACCCATAAAGGATGTTTCAGTGTTTGGGAGATGCTGAAGGTGGTGTCTCTCTGAGGTTTAGCAAGTTACATTATAACCCTGTAAATACTCAACCGGGTGTCAGTAGAAATATCCTCTTTACATTAATTGTCATTTAAAAAAGCTCCCTTTACATTGACAGTCTCTACAAATGCCTTCTACACATTGATGGTCACTGAAAAAGCCCCCTTTACAGTCAGGGGTATCCTTAGACATCTTGGCGCCCGAGGCCAGGGGAGGGTGTCTGGTGTTGGTGGTTTCAGTGAGCTCGTGATGCAGTTTGGGGGGGGGCTTAGTTGCTTGTGGTGCAAGTTTCCAGTGGGGGGGAAGGTAGCTCATGGTGTCCACTGTTTTCCTCCCAGCTCAAGGTCACTGAGGTCAATGGGTTGCCAAGAGCTCGGCAGGATCCCAGACAGAGCGTTGCGCTCAGCTCTCGGAAACCAGTGACGTCAGTGAGATGGGAAGGACCCTGATCAAAGCAACCCAAGTTGATAAGAGCTTTTAGCAACCTGGGACTCTCTGATCGGCAGACGTGGGGTGGCAGGCCCTCCTGGTCTCTCCCCATATGACCCAATGAGATGCCGCCTGAGGCAAGCGCCTCATTAGAGGGATGTCCCTGTTTATAGTGATGGTCACTAAAAAAATCACCTTACATTTATGGACAATACAAACTCCCTCTTACATTGATCATCACTGAAAAAGCCCCTAACACATTGATGGTCGCTAAAAATGTTATCTTTACATTGATGGTCACTAAAAAAATACCCTTACACATTGATAGTCACAAAGAAAGCCCCCTACACATGGATGGTGATTAAAAAAAAGTCCCTTTCACATTGATGGTCATTAAAAAGCTCCCTTTACATTGATGGTAGCCAAACAAAGCACCATTAATTTTCATGGTCACCTTAAGAGCCCCCTTTACATTGACAGCCACTAAAAATGTGCAGTTTACGTTGATGGTCACTGAAAAATCTCCCTTTATATTATTAGTCAGTAAAAAGGTTCCCTTTACATTGATGGTAACTTGCTTTTATTTCCCATTGGAAAGATTTATCTTCACATCCTGTCCTTGGGACAACAGGAAGGGAGACTAAATCATTCAGTGAGAAGAAAATCTCCAATGAGACAGCTCCAATGAGACAGCTGTCACTAGGACACGTGTCCCCATTGGAATACCAATTTAAACAATGACAACTGTGACATTGTGAAATTCCCATCACTTTCTGTCTCATTAACAATGGTCACCAGGACAAATAGAAGGCTGAATATCCGTAGATGGGACAGAGGTGCCAATCAAGAACCTTTCAAGGGTTCTAATCCTTCCCTACTCTATAGGGAAAAATACATTGGTTAGGGATTCACTGTAATAGGCTAGGGATACACTGTAATTGGCTAGGGATTCATTGTAATCGGCTAGGGATTCACTGTAATAGGCTAAGGATTCACTGTAATAGGCTAGGGATACACTATAATAGGCTAGGGATACACTGTAATAGGCTAGGGATACACTGTAATAGGCTAGGGATACACTGTAATAGGCTAAGGATTCACTGTAATAGGCTAAGGATTCACTGTAATAGGCTAGGGATACACTGTAATAGGCTAAGGATTCACTGTAATAGGCCAGGGATACACTGTAATAGGCTAGGGATTCACTGTAATAGGCCAGGGATACACTGTAACAGGCTAGGGATACACTGTAATAGGCTAGGGATACACTGTAATAGGCTAGGGATTCACTGTAATAGGCTAGGGATTCACTGTAATAGGCTAGGGATACACTGTAATAGGCTAGGGATTCACTGTAACAGGCTAGGGATACACTGTAATAAATAATCATTGGGTTTGATCCAGAAATGTAGAGGTTGTTCACTTACCAAAATAACTGTTCACTCTGCTCAGTGAATAATAGTAAATAAGGTGTTTATTTTAAATAGCCAATCACATGAGAGAGAAATTGAAAAGGCAGTATTTTTGGTAGCACACGATTGGTTGATAGACATGAACACAGTTTTACCTTATTTATGTAGCAAACTGAACAGTCTCTGCTCCTATAGTAAATCAACACCTTAGCCTCCAGTCTGTCTCCAGGATTAAAGAGTTTTTAGGTATTGCCCCCGCCTAGATCCACCATAGAGATCAATAGTCTCTATGACATACACATGCCCAGGAGTCACCCACTGAAGAGACCTCGCAGGTACCCCTGACATTGGGGAATACCAGGCCTCACCACCACCACCATCTCATGCTCCCTCGAGACACAACACGGCCCAAATTAACTGAGTTTGCAAATGTCTTAAAGTCGAGGTTTTTTATTTTCGTCTGGGATTTTGTTCATGGAGGCTGACAGGTAATAAATTACACTTCATCCAGTACATCAACTGTCCCGCTATTGTCTGCGTGTAAATATAATATTCCGGCTCCGGCGATGGGAGGGCTCCATCCACTGAAGCCAGCAACAAACAATTATGATTGCAAATGCATAGTGACAACTGAATCTATGGATTTCTGGGCCGGTGTAATTGTGAAGTTTTAATACAGATGAGAGGCAGACACAGAGCCCCATAGTTAGTTAACGGGAGGAAATGATAGAGGACGGCGAATGTAATATTAACATATGTGGAAAGATTCTCTATAGAAACAGACTGACGCTCATATTTGGTATGTTTCACAGGCGGGGGGGGGGGGGGGGTTTTGGGGGGTGGGGGTGGAGACATGAGGAGGGGTGGAGACATGTGAAGGAGGTGGAGACATGTGGAGGGGGTGGAGACATGAGGAGGGGTGGAGACATGATGAAGGGGTGGAGACATGTGGAGGGGG
>NW_017306274.1:2250362-2280046 GCF_000935625.1 Nanorana parkeri
TACGCGGGGGGGGGGGGGGTATGGTTATGGGAGTGAGGTCCTCTAATAAGTATGTCCACTATCAACTGCCAGTCTGACCCACAGGGGGTGATTTACTAACCTAAACACACGCACGCACTAGGTGCGTGTGATTTTCACACAGCAAAACGTATTTATCAACCAAAAAGTCTCTAAAAGCATATTTCCACTAATGCCATATATGGAAAAATCATGCACATGATGCATATATAATGCTGCTTCACAGTTTAGACAAAAATGGTTAGCTCATGCATTTACATTCCTGCATTCATCAACGCAAGCAACACAACATAGAGCTAATTTACACAACATCACCTTGCAATTCATGCAGGGCTTTGCACAACACACCTGCTGGGTGTGTACACACTACAAAGGTGTTTAGATTCCACCAATAGATCATGCTGGGAGGGAACACACTACAGAGGTGTATACATGTTCGTGGTGTGTTTATAAGGTTAGTAAATCAACCCCACAGAGTCTGGATAGGAGTAGAATGTTCTTTCTGATCTCACCTAGTAGCTGTGTTCCAGTATCTGATAACATTACAATCTTAGTGCCTGTGCTCACCTCCCTCCACTACATGATGAATAACAGGTCAGCTAGAGGAGGAGTAACCGCATACAGGAGCAAGAATTCGACTTTCTAGATGTTTACTTAGCCATGAATATTCCTTTCTTCCTCTCCTCTTTCCTTCCTCCTTTCCTTTATTCCTTTCTCCCCTCCTTCCTTCCATCCTCCCCTCCTTACTTCAATCTCTCCTTCCTTCTTACTTTCTCTACTACTTATTGTCTGTTATTTTTCTTTTCTTATTTCCCTCCTTACTATTTTCCTTCCCTTTATTTTACTTCCTTCTTTCATTCCTTCTTTACTTCCTATCTTCCATTTTTTTCCTCCTTCCTTATTTCTTTTATTATTTCCTCTTTTCCTTATCTGCTTTCTTTCTACTTCCTCCCGTTCTTCCTTCCTTCCTCTTCTCCTTCTTTCCTCCTTTCCTTTCTTCCTTCTCCCTTCTTTTCTCCCCTCCTTTTTTCTTTCCCTCTTTCCTTCCACCTCTCCTTCCTTTCTACTTTCTCTACTTTTGATTATTTATTCATTATTTCCTTTTATTTTCCCCTTTTCCTTCACTCCTTCCTTCTATACTTCCTATCTTCCTTGCTTCCAATTTTTCCTCTTTTCCTTATTGCTTTTCTTATTTCCTCTTTTCCTTATTTTCTTTTTTCCACTGTCTCTACTTCCTCCCTTCTTTCCCTCCTTCCTTTCCTCCTTTCCTTTCTTCCTTCCTTCCTTCTCTTCTTCCTTCCTTCCCTCTTTCCTTTCTCCCCTCTTTCATTCCAACTATCCCTTCTTCCTACTTTCTCTACTTCCTATTTTTGATTATTTTTCTTCCTTTTTGTCTTTCTTTAATTCCTTTATATTTTTCTCTTCTTCCTTCTTTCCTTTCTATTCTCCTTCCTTCCAATTTCCTTCTCCCTCCCTTTTTCCTTCCTCATTTCCTTCCTCATTTCCGTCTTATTTCATTTCTTTCTCCTTTCTTCACTCCCTATGTTCCCTTCCTTTTTCCTTCCTTCCTTCTTCCACCTCTCTCTCTCTCTCTCTCTCTCTCTCTCTCTCTCTCTCTCTCTCTCTCTATCCTATCTGTCCTGTATATATACATTTCTCTCTTTCCTTCTTTTATTGTTTACTTTCTTCTCTCCCTACTTCTTCCTTCCTTTCTTCCTTCCTTCCTCCCTCCCATTCTAACTTCTTTCCTCCCTTCCTTCCTTCTCCCTCAAACTGCCACCCAATAAGCTGTAAATCCTCCCAAAAAGAAAATGTCCATCATTCAAGGGGGTTTTTTGGTTATTTTCTCCCTAATTTTAATCAGGAGAATGTATTTCTTTTATCACTGTATTCCTATCGAAGTCCGAATTTAAATTGTTTTTAGGACATTGTGTTTCTTTCACACCTAATGCAGCGGAGTTATTTCGGGCAGCAGTTTAAATAAAAGACAATTTAGATGAAAAAAAAAAAGAGATTCAGTTGAATGACGACAAGAAGGGCAGCGATTGGAGTGGGGGGTTGAAAACTGCTAAGTATTCATTTTCCATTGTGTTCCTCAATAAAAGAAAACTTCCCTGCGAGTGACGATGACACTAACACATGTAGCCCGGCTTTTAAAAATAGACGCCGATAACATCTTGTCAGATCCGAAGACTTTATTTTTTTTTCCTATGACAGCGTTGCGGAGCCGTACAATGCCAGCTATCGGCTGAAGGAGGTCTCTTTTTTTTGTCGAGTCAGCCATTTTGGATAAAACTTCGCTATTTACCAATTTTATCATCAATCTCTTTGCAGTCAAAACAATAAGTCAGAATGAAGGGGGAACATTATGTTTTTTTCCGCCGAGTCAAACTGTTTCTGTGAAATGAACTTGTCTAATTATCTTTCATCCTTTTGTCTGCAACTTTTTACAAAAACAAAAAACATTTTGTTTTGTTGTTTTTTTAAATAAACACAATGGAAAGAAAAGTTGTGAAATTCAATAAACAAAAACACCTTACTGGGAATGTTTGAAGCAAACCTTTTTTATTTTTTTCATGTATATTCAATTTTAAGGAGCACTACGGTCGTCAAAACTTTGTACTGCTTTCAAAATGTGATTTTATTTTTTATTTTTTTAAGGACCTGATCAAGTAATTTAAAAAAAATGGCATATAAATGACATTTAAAATGTAACCTTCACTTTTTTGTGGTTTATTGGTTAAAAAAAATTTTTTTCTTCATATAATTAAACATTAAAATATATTGGCATCCGATAGGGGCTAGCAAGCCCAAAGCCCTCCCCCACTTATACTTACCTTTCACCTGATCTCATGTTCCCAGCTGCCCTCCTTGCCTCCCAAATCCCCTCCTGAATCCCTTTCATTGAAACCAATGAAAGTGCCTTTACTGGCCACGTAAGACGGTCTAATGGGACACTGGAATGGCAGTTAGCAGAACTTAGATATGAAGGAAAGGCATGCTCAAGAAACAAATTGAATCTAACTCAGAGAGGAGCAGCAAGGGAGTGAAAGGTAGGGTCTGCTTTCACTTAAGGAAAAGTCACCAGGTGACGAGGAAGCATGGAGACGGCTTTTCAGGAGGCCGGGGGGCGGGACGGCCAGCTTCTTAACCAATCAGGAAGCCAGGCAGCGAGTTATTACACAGTGCTCAGCTTCCTGATAGGCTGGGAAGCGTGCTCCATCCTCCCTGGTTAATTAGGAAACTGGTAGTGACTCGCCGTTCGGCTTCCTGATTGGCCAGCTTCCTGACCAATCAGGAAGCTAGACGACGAGTCATTACATGCTGCCTGGCTTCCTATTTGGCCAGTTTCCCCAAGTGATGAGGGGGTATGGAGCCAGCTTCCCGGCCAATCAGGAAGCCGGGCAGCATGTAATGACTCGCTGCCCAGCTTCCTAAAACCAGAGGTTCGGGTATCGGGCTAGGCATCGGAGCATTTGGGCGAGTACCAGTACTCACCTATATTGGCACCGATACTGATACTTCTATCGGTATAGGTGCACAACTATTGATTACTATAGAGTGTGACTTAAGAGAAAACTCGTGAGTCTCAGGGCTCCTGATATCACATCCAAGATGGAGGCGCCCAGCAGCAGTATTGAGCCTTTGAATGTCTACAAAGGGAGGTTTTACAGGAAAATAACATGCATGAAATACATTAAATATACATATAATCTTATGGGAAGATTGTTGTTTAAATGATTGTTCTGGTGACGGTCTTTTTTAAGGATTTCACTAAATCCCCCGGACTGATCTATATTATTATCTTTAGAGTAGTAGCAGGTAGGCATCTGCAATAATTCTGCTCAAGCCCTGTCACCTTATATAGAGGACCTGGAGGGGGTTTGTGTTTCACTTTAATGCTGCCCATGGAGTCATGTGGAGCTTCTGCTTGTTTAAACTCTCCAGCTGTTGCTGGTGACTCATAGCTCTATCAATAAAATCTGGGAGATGTGCCTTGGACGAGGCATATTTAGGAATTAATCTTAATTCTCCTTTCCTGTGTTCCTTTTTAAGTTATCTGTGTGTATGCATGCAGTTAGACAATTACACCTCCAGGATCTCTCCACCACCGTGCGGGAACACAGTGTTTTGTTGCGTGCGTGCATTGAGGTGTGTAGAATGTTAGATGTGAAGGTTTTTCTACTAGCAAAGCCACCCACAGGCTCTGTAAATATGGGTGCAAAGGGAATCTACACTCAGTGGCCACTTTATTAGTTTAACTGTTTGTTAAACTAAACAGGAAATCACGTGGCCGCATTGCAATTCATAAAGCATACAGACATGGTCAAGAGGTTTACTTGTTCAAGCAACCATTGGAATGGTTATCCAAGCAACTATAAAGCCAAACTTCACTACAAGTTAAATAAAAAAATAAATAAATCAGTAGCCCTAAAGGGCATACAATAAAATAAGCAGATTTTGCTGCACTGCTTATTACTCTTCTGTTCCTGCTGCTGCCAGTGGTCCTCTGGGTTAAATGGCGCCCAACAGCATGTTAGATTGGCCTGGATCCAGTGCCTTCCTGAATCCAGGTCGCAAGACATTTACATTGTGCTGAATGCAAAGGGGGTTCCATCCATTACTAGATAGGAGCACCTAATAAAGTAGTTCTAAAGCCCAAACCTTTTCATTTTAAATAAGAGTACCTGTACCCCTTTATGTTATGGTTTCTGAGGAAGGTATCTAAAGCATTTAGGGACCATAACATACAGGGATACAGGTACTCTTAAAAACTAGACCACATAGGGACTCGTGTACACACACATGCACAATCACACACAGACACAAAAAGGTTGAACTTGATGGACCTGTGTCTTTATTCAACCTCAAATACTATGTAATATGTAGTACTGTTGGTACTGATCTTGAATAAGTACCTAAACATTGATAGTTTCATACATTAGAATGGGCTCTTTTCTCTTCCTCTGATAAAGTCTCTTTCTGTACCTTCGGAACAAAGACAATGCTGACTGGACCTTTATAGAACTTTAGCTCTTTGGCAGTTGAGGTTCAAGTGGTACCTGAATCTTTGCACTCCAAGGCAGGACAACATGGAAAGGTTCCTGTGTATTCTTCACACTCAACCAGTCATTCACCATGTTTCCATTGTGGGGTAGAGTCGCAGCGTGTCTCTTCTAGATCAGACAACCTTGGTTCCAGCAGCCAATATCTTCAGGGATACCTCCAAGAACTCCTTATTGTTTCCACCCCTAGGCTTCAAGTCTTGAAGAGAGAGACAGATCTTCTTGTGGTGAAAGCCTCATAGGGCAAAAGCCCCTGAGGGAAGATAAGTTCTAAACTTAGAGATCATGCTTGCTGAGATACAGATAGCCTGGTTGCAGCCCACTGCTTGCTGCAGAACCACAAAAATACAAAAAGGAGTTTAGGTAAAATACTACATCCCTACATTCACCTCCTGCTGAAAAGAACTTGGTCCCTCACAGCTCTTACCCTCAGCTGAGAGCTAGGGTAACCTAAGTCAAGCTACAAAGGGGGTGAGGAAAGGGGTCTCTAATAGTGTGTTACAATTCCCAATTTAAAATCACATCAAATTATAAAATTTTACAGAAAAGTCGGATACATTAGACATTAAATGTCACCAGGTACTAAACTGACATATACTCTTTATGCTTACACATCCTATCACTATCATGTCAACACATTATGCATCACATGACATTTCCAAAGTGCAAACAATTTGCATCAATTTTTTTAAAAGAACACAACGTCAACAATAAAGCATAACAACAATAACACAGCAGCACCCAACAGTATTCAATAAAAGGGCATTTCTAAACTGAAATTTTGAAGTACATTCCTCACTAGAGCTATGTCACCACCTATTGACAAAGCCTAAAATGGCAAAAGTCAATTTAAGTGCAATTAGAAGAAGTTAGTTCAAATGCAAAGTGACAATTGAAAGAGCCCCGTTCTAAAAACAATCCAATTGACAAAAAGGACACAAAACAGGCAAATGCCTCTTCATTAAAATAAAGGTACAATCCACAACCTAAAACTCAATTTCAGGTGCATCTCCAATCAACAGGCAACATCCGGTGAGGCCCCATGTTAGGCCCCAAAATGTAGTCTTATTGGCAATGATCTTCAGTATTGACAACCAGATGACCAACAGCTACATTATGAATGTCCTGAGCACTCTTACATGGCAGTAAGATCCCAGGCACATCCGATATCAGCCATGGTTCTTTACTCAGGGTCTAAAAAAGGTGGGCGCTAGTCACTTTATTAAACAGTTTTATTGCACAATGCAATATGGGAAGAAGGGTGAGGTGAAGATCAGGAAATGTTCAAAACATGGATGGCTTCATACATCAGATTTGACTCGAACTTCTTCTTAGTCACTGACAAAGTCTCTCTCTGTGCCTTCTGAACACAGACTATGCTGGATGGACTCTTACAGAGAAGGAGGTCAGTTGTAGCTTATTTCCTGTAGGCCAGACACCCTTGGCTCCAGAAACCAACATCTTTAGGAATAATTCCCAGTAGAGGAGATTTCTGTGTCATTTTCATCCCTAGGCCCCAGGGCCGGGGGAGAGACAAATTTTCTTATAGAGACATCCTCACAGGTCAAAATCCCATGAGGATTAAGAAAGAACAGGAAGTTTCCAAAATATTTAACAGTATTCCCAGCATGCCTTGCCAGGCCCCCAAGCCTACTGATTGTCTAGATCAATAAACGTTCATAACACAGAACAATACCTCTGTTCTAGTGACAGCTATAGAGTCCTGGGTTTTCCATCACATTCTGTCACACAACCAGTGGTCACCAGGACAGATAAAGAGGTTGGATCTTTCCAGCTGAGGACATATACAGTAATAAAACCCTGTCATTGGGTCTTATCTTTCCTCAATGTGTCCAAATCTAATTAAAAGGGAGTTATTTTATCTTGAAATGTTGGGTTCTTCCTCCTCCCTTTTTTTCACCAGGGTCTGGCCCTGCTTTCTCTCTCATTATATTAAATACTAACTTATTGCATGTATTTACATCAGCTGCTATACGACTAAGCAGTACTCCCTTTACCTATGTACATACATGTATTCTTTTGGGTATAGATTGGAATTAACTGTATAGCAAATGCTCTTGCTTGATCTGTTTTGACATGCTTGGATATTCATACCTATTGTACTATAGTGCTTCTATAGATCTACCTACATGGATATTTGTACCTATTGTACTGTAGTGCTTTAATTGATCTACCTACATGAATATGTGTACCTACCCAGATAGCAAGAAATTGTGCTGCAAGTTTGAAAATGACTTGCTAAACAATTACAGCAAGTCTGCATTGCAAGTCTCCAGACCAGCGAGCTTGCAGAGCTCTTGCTAAGACCTGCAGGACTCTTGCTGTAGACTTGCCAAGCAAATTTGCTACAAATTCAAAAAGTGTCAACTAGAACTTGTGCTGCGAGTGTTCTGCAAGTCTACAACTTGCCAGGAATATGTGCAGCAAGTTAACAAAATTACAATTTCACCCTGGGTGGCAGTGCATGGCAATGCCACTGCGTTATCTCCATTCCTGTGTCCAGAATCTGAGTGGCCAGCGCATGCTGATGGCACAGGTGTGCACAGCCTTTAAATTAAAGTTGTTGGGAAGGGTTCAAGACTCCACCTGGGAGACAGGAAGGCTCCACCCAGGAGTCAGAGTGGAGTCCAGTGCAGCAGGGTGCTGCGGATTGGGAAGAATCCCCCAGTGTGCAGGTTAGCACATGACTGAGGCTGTCTGGAGGAACAGACAGTGGGCTGAGGCCGGAGCAGCGGTGCTGCAAATGCAAAGCCAGGAGGCTGGATGAGATGCTAAAGAACCCCTGTGAGGGTAATTGTTCTGTTTTGTGAACTTTCATTTAATAAAAGTGGGCAAGGAAGCCCTTGAATGAAGATTGCAGTGAGTGGAATGCGTCCTTTATGCGCTACCATTGGAAGCTAAATCTCACACCTGACACAAGTTTGTGGCAAGTTATCCTTGCTATCTGGGTATTGTACTAAAGTGCTTCCATAGATCTACCTACATGAATATTTGTATGTATTGTACTATAGTGCTTCTATAAATCTACCTACATGGATATGTGTACCTATTATACTATAGTGCTTCTATAGATCTACCTACATGGATATGTGTACCTATTATACTATAGTGCTTCTATAGATCTACCTACATGAATATTTGTACCTATGATACTATAGTGCTTCTATAGATCTACCTACATGAATATTTGTACCTATGATACTATAGTGCTTCTATAGATCTAACCACATTAATATTTGTACCTATGATACTATAGTGCTTCTATATATTGACCGATATGGATATGTGTACCTATTGTACTATTGTGCTACTATATACCTGCTTGGATATTTGTACCTATTGTACTACAGTGCTTCTATATATTGACCTACATGGATATGTGTTAGACATGTGCGATTCGTTTCGTTACAAATTGAAATTCGTACGAATTTTCCTGAAATTCGTAAATTCGGAAGCATCCGAAATCCGAATTGCAGTTTCCGAATTATATCCGAAATACGAAATTCCGTTAACGAATTTCGGATCTGAATTTCTTTGAAACAGGAACTAATATTACCCCTGTAAATGAGGTTGAACAACATGACAAGAATTTTTTTTTAATCCGAAATACGGATCCGCTGCTGCTGAGAGTTGCATTACAATACACAGGCAGGAAATACGAAATTCCGTTGACGGAATTTCGTTCCGTTACGAACATTCGTTATATTGAAGTTAAAAAGCAAAGTACATTTGTTAATATACTGGACTTGATGGTAGTTTTTTTTCTTTATACGAAATACGAAATTTGGATCCGGAATCCGTTAACGGAATTCGTATTTCGTTTGGTTGACCAATCAGAGGTTTTCACTTCTGCTGCTAAGAGTTGCATTACAGGCAGGCAGGCAGGCAGGAAATACGAAATTCCGTTGACGGAATTTCGTTCCGTTACGAACATTCGTTATATTGAAGTTAAAAAGCAAAGTACATTTATATTGGAGTTGATGGTAGTTTTTTTTAATACGAAATTCGGATCCGGAATCCGTTAACGGAATTTGTATTTCGGATAAAAAAAACAACTACCACATCAACTCCAATATTAACAAAGGTATTTTTGCTTATGTTCATATAGTTACGAAAATGTGCCGAAACTAACGAAAATACGTATTTCGTACGAATCCGAATTGAGTTTCGGATACGAATTACGAAATAACGGATATTCCGAAACGGTACGAAACGGAACAAATTTTTTGACGGCGCACAAGTCTAATATGTGTACCTATTGTACTATGGTGCTACTATATATTGGCCGATATGGATATGTGTACCTATTGTACTATGGTGCTACTATATATTGACCTACATGGATATGTGTACCTATTGTACTATGGTACTTTCAATATATTGACCTTCATGGATATGTGTACCTATTGCACCTTAGCGCTTCTTTATATTTACATACATGGATATTTGTACCTATTGTACTACAGTGCTTCTATATATTTACATACATGGATATGTGTACCTATTGTACGATAGTGCTTCTATATATGTACATACATGGATATGTGTACCTATGATACTATAGTGCTTCTATATATTGAACTACATGGATATGTGTACCTATTGTACTATAGTGCTTCTATATATTTACCTACATGGATATGTGTACCTATTGTACTATAGTGCTTCTATATATGTTGAATGCAAATTGTTTGCAAAAGCATTCTTTGGATGTTGTGAGCTTACTCGATATATTTGCAATTATTGTATTGCCATGCCATTGTTATTGGTATTTATGTAGCGCCATCAATCTATGCAACGCTTTACATGCTATTCATTCACATCGGTCCTTGCAGTAAAAGAGCTTACATTCTAAGGTCTCTATTTCGTATGTATACATACCAGGGCCAATGCAGACAGGTGCTAATTACCTGCATGTCTTTGAAGTGTGGGAAGCACAGGGAGAACATTCAAACTACATGCAGAAAGTGTCCTGGCCAAATCTGCATTCAAACAGGGGACCTCAGCGCTCCAAAGCAGAAGTGCTAACAACAACAACAACTGAGCATTGAATTCTTATAACAACACACTGCAGCAGATAGGCCTGAATGGGCCCTTAACTTGTTTTGACATTAGCAATTCATGGATTAAATTTACTTGTTTCTTACAGTTTCTGTTTAATCCTATGAGTTAAGTTTTTTGAAAAATGTAATTTATTTGAGTAGTTGAGCTGGATGAAGGCAGCCCGTGTAAGAAAACGGCGCACTTGGCGCTCTCTCCGGTTAAACGTACCCATCTGTGTGGATGTAGGACTCCTTTTTCTGCACCATTAGTTAGACGTTGTCTCGGAGCCGGGATGCGGTGGCACGGTACAACCCCTGACACCTACAAATCTCCAGATAAGTATCAGTCACCTTGAAATCGGCTTCTTCCTTGCAACTTAGCACACCATATCCTTATTTTCCTCTGAAGCCACTTCTGCTGCTTTCTTTGGGGTTTCAAAGCCATTCCATAGTGCCGCTTATACATCGTTTAATGCAATTTGTTCCATCCATTGCCTTTCATGGAGATACAAGCTGTTCACTTGCAAGTAAGTTGGCAAAAATGAGGAAATGTTGGCAAAGCTTCTTATCCGGGAGGTTCAATGCCATTTGCTATCACAGCAACAGCGCCGTTTAATGGAGAGGGACGAGGACCAGGCAACCAACGTTGTAAAAGTAGTGGGCACTATATAGCCAAAAAGCCTTAGAGGATTACATACACTGTAACTGACCTATGAAGACTAAATCTAAACCCAATCACAAAAAGCTATTAGAAGCTTTAACATGTTAATGCCATTTTATTTAATTTTTTAATATGCAGCTTTCAATAAAAAAGAGTCTGCTGATCCTGCCAGGCAGGTCCTTGTTCAGGCACTTTCAGATAGGAGGTAACAACTGTCCCTGCTTTGTCACCCTGTCACCTGCAACCCTTAGTGGGGACTACAAACTGTATGCATTATGCGTGTGGTCCACTGTTCTTAGTATGAGGAAACCGGTCGAGAGCAATGGTGTGCAGCCATTGGTGGAGCGCATGTAGACAGGAAGTGAGGGGGTGGAGACAAGACCAGTCACCCTGCATAAGCAGAGAGAGCAGCAGTGACTGGTCTTTATTACAGGAAGGTGTGGAGACAAGACCAGTCACCATGCACAAGGATAGAGAGCAGCAGTGACCGGTCTTTATTACAGGAGGGGGCGGAGACAAGACCAGTCACCCTGCACAAGGATAGAGAGCAGCAGTGACCGGTCTTTATTACAGGAGAAGGCGGAGACAAGACCAGTCACCCTGCACAAGGATAGAGAGCAGCAGTGAGCTTTCTTTATTGCAGGAGGGGGCAGAGACAAGACCAGTCACCCTGCTCAAGGATAGAGAGCAGCAGTGACCGGTCTTTATTATAGGAGGGGGTGGAGACAAGACCAGTCACCCTGCATAAGCAGAGAGAGCAGCAGTGACCAGTCTTTATTCTAGGACTGGATTAGTGCACTGATCTGGAAGAAATACACAAAGCTCACCAAGATTCAAGGAAGAATACACATGACTCTTGTATGAGGACAATATTTGCTTATCCCGGAGTTCAGCTTTAATTTAACAGCATACCTTCACCAGTACCTCTATTACAACGCTCCTATGACGTGCTCTCAGTTTGGGACGGAGCTCCCCCTTTAAAACCGTCCTATGCACTTCTCAGTAACATATTGGCTCCATTCATATCATAGTGCTCTCTCATTTTTTGGATACCTCGCTGTGTTCGCTGCTCTCGCTGACTCTATTGAACAGCCAGTATCAACACATCTGTTGTTTGTTGCCTCATCTGAGCGGATTCAGGAGAAGGCGGAGACAAGACCAGTCACCCTGCACAAGGATAGAGAGCAGCAGTGAGCTTTCTTTATTGCAGGAGGGGGCAGAGACAAGACCAGTCACCCTGCTCAAGGATAGAGAGCAGCAGTGACCGGTCTTTATTATAGGAGGGGGTGGAGACAAGACCAGTCACCCTGCACAAGGATAGAGAGCAGCAGTGACCGGTCTTTATTATAGGAGGGGGTGGAGACAAGACCAGTCACCCTGCATAAGCAGAGAGAGCAGCAGTGACCAGTCTTTATTCTAGGACTGGATTAGTGCACTGATCTGGAAGAAATACACAAAGCTCACCAAGATTCAAGGAAGAATACACATGACTCTTGTATGAGGACAATATTTGCTTATCCCGGAGTTCAGCTTTAATTTAACAGCATACCTTCACCAGTACCTCTATTACAACGCTCCTATGACGTGCTCTCAGTTTGGGACGGAGCTCCCCCTTTAAAACCGTCCTATGCACTTCTCAGTAACATATTGGCTCCATTCATATCATAGTGCTCTCTCATTTTTTGGATACCTCGCTGTGTTCGCTGCTCTCGCTGACTCTATTGAACAGCCAGTATCAACACATCTGTTGTTTGTTGCCTCATCTGAGCGGATTCTCTGATTTTTTTCTATAAATAAACGTTTAAAAGCTCCATCGTGTCTGAGGAAGAGTGATAAAAACAATATATGTGTGGCACTTAAAGACACGTGTATTTAAAATTCCATTACAAGCGTATCAGGCCACGGATCGACAATCGAATATTTGGAGACAAAGCAGACGGCTCGCCTCTTTCACTAATATAAATATCTTTTATAGATGCGTGCAGAGAGGCCTCCAGGTCTTTGAACGATTTAACCCCTTCGTAGAATATGCTTAAAGCTTATCTAGACCCAAAAAGTAATATGTAACATTTTGCAGCTTAAAGGAGAACTATGAGGTGAGTGCTTTTCACTCACCTCATAGTTCTAGCTGACCTGTGACAATGAGACTGTCACAGGTCGGCTCAGTAGATCGGGAGGTGAGAGAACACATACCGGCGTTCGCTCACTTCTTGATCCTGTCATGGCTCTCTGACGTGACAGGGGAGGGGCTGGATTCCCCCCTCCCCGCTCCGATCCACCAGCGCTGACTGGCGGAACGGACCGGGAGGGGGCGGGTACAGCTGGCTCTGCCTCTAGATAGGCAAAGCCAGCTGTCACTCACGCAGCTGTGCGGATCCCGGCATAATTGTCGGGATCCGCTTCAGCTGCGGCGTCTAAGTATACTGTACTTAGACGCCGCAGCTGTAGCTCGCGGTATACTGAGCTTAGGGTGACGGGAGGACGCTAGTTTGTGTCCTCCCGTTAACCTAAGGAGGACTATGGGGAAAAGCCCTGACCCCATAGTTCTCCTTTAACGGTCCTTAGATGCAGTGGCTACATTTGTTTTCTTTTTTTGGGGCTTTCTTCCTTTATTTTTATCAGACGATCTTGCGATCATCATAAATTGGGAATTATGACTTCCTGTCCTAGGACAACAACACTCACTTACTGTTTTGTATCTCTGGAGGGAGCCATGGTTGTCACCCAATGTTCAGAAATAAAGGGGGTCAAGCCAAAAGGCTAAAGAGTCCAAAGATGTCTTTAATGTTCACAATTCCATCAAACAAAAACAACCAATGTGTATTGGTGACAACGACACTCCCCTTCATCAGGGCTTACACTGGGATAAGGATATGACAGGATTTGATGGGACTCAGAAGCTAATATAACCAAATGGATCTGTTTGTGATTTGATATACAAGTCTCCTTTAGGCCTCGAATTGTAATTGGCAATTTGTATAGAGATCCATTTGGTTATAGTATCTTCTGAGTCCCATCAAATCCTTATCCTATTCTAAGCTCTGATATAGGAAAGGGGGGCGGGTGTTGTTGCCCCCGAAAAGCATCAACTATTTTTGTTTGATTGAACTGTGAACAATTAAAGGCATTTTTTGGACTCTTTTACCTTTTGGTTTGGAGCCCTTTATTTCTAAATGCTGAGTCGCTTCGGGGTACCCAACAAGGGAAGCTTGCTTTGTTTGGAAGCTGCCTTACCTGAGACAGTGAGCTTATATGCAAACTTTCTTGCATCTAGACGATGTGAGTGAGCACAGATACCCCAGCGCCTCTTAAATGGGTTTCATTTGATGGATGTCACCTGATTTAGGACATGGGGAAAGGATAGATAGCTCTGGAACCCTGGCCTTGTCCTATTGGTGTTTCTATCCAATAATGTTTCAGTGATGTTTATACCGTGTGTCTCAGTTCGGGGCTGTCAGCTTCCACATATAAAGAGTTCCCGCACTCACCTTGGTTTGTAATGCCAATCAGAGGAGCTAAGATTAAACTGGTATGACATAAGTTTATAGCCCAGATGCAGATTTATTCCAAAATAAGATCAGGTGGAAAACGATACAAGAAAACCAATGCGTTTCAGAGGCTAAAACTTGCTCCCTTCATCAGGACTAACAAATACAACAAAGCAGGGGTGTCCCTAAACTTTTTGCCTTCCGGGGGAGAGTGGTCCTTAGGTGTTGGCCGGGGTTGGAGGAGTAGGGAAGTTTAATGGCTGTTGGCAGTGCATTTTACCCAGTAGGGGGTACACAATGTCCTGTGTTTTGCCCAGCTAACTGACATCACTGGTTGCCGGGAGATGGGTGGGATGCCAGCCAAAGCGTCCCGCTCAGGTCCTGGCAACCAGTGACATCAGATAACTGGATAGGATGCCAGTGAGATGATCCATCCCCTCAACTCCCCCTTTCAAAGCATACAACACAATCAACATCTTCCAACACCCCCTAACCCCTCAGAACATGCACCACCAGCACCCCTCCCCCCACAACCACCGGCCTCAGGCAGTGAAGGTGCTAGGCCATGTGGCCATATAGCAGACATCTCAACTCTCCCGGAAGCTCCGGGAGTCTCCCGCTATTAGATAGCGGCTCCCGGCCGCCCGGGAGAGAAACATTTAGGGTCAATATTTTTTGTTTATGTGCAGCTCTGGGACAGGGAATGTCCCATCTGTGCTTATATCTTCTTTGCACACTATACTGATATGCCCCTTTAGTACTGGAACAAATGGTGGATGGTGCCACATCATAATAGTAAAGGAGATGTTGTCTGCACATCTTGTAGCTTCAGAATCTCGTCTTTATTGATGGTTTTGCAACATGAAAGAATGCCCCAGCCTGCAGGTGATTGGGTGGATGGCCCCATGTCCCTCCTAGGTTCTGTAGGAGCTTAGTTTTGTAATGGGCTTGGTCTGAGACTAAGCTCACCCCTAGTGACAATGCAGGATCACAGGGGGAAGACAGGGACAGCATGTTGTTACTCTAAAACAGGAAGTATAAATATTCATGATAGGATCTTTAGATATTCTTCTAAAAAAAGCTGCAGATTTAGAAAGACTGAAAACAACTTTTTAAATGACATCATCTTGTTAAAGCTTTTATCACATCTTAGCAATTGGGTTTAAATCTACTTTAAAGACGTACCTTTTTCCTGTTAAAATAGTGTTTCTCATCCCTTTGTTGCCCTGTCAAGTGACCAATGACAGAGCATTGATCCTGAAGTTAAAAAAAAATTGGATAATGGTTACCATATATGGCAATAAACTTAGAGGCAGACACCAAACCATAACACATAATGTAAAAAAAATAAAAAAAGAAGTAAACTATTAAATAAAATATTTAGTAAAAAAATAGAAAAAAAAAGACATTACAAAACAAAACATCCAGAAAAATTGAAAACATTTATAAAACAGTGACAACATCACTTTAAAATCCTGCATCTTCTGCCAAGTGCTCTTAACCATCTCGTCGCCGTAAAAACCCATGGGCACACATTTTTTCACAGCGCCGCTTTTTGCGATAAGCCGCTCGTTCTACAGTCTTTAAAATAATAATAAAGAAAAAACTTTACGTTGAGCATGACATTTCATACAAAGCTCTTTTTTCCCTGTTTTTTTTCCGCTGGTTTTAAAAGAATGGGCTATATTTTCAGCAATTTAATTACTGGGAAATGTGGTGGTTTTGCTGAAATACAAAAAAAAAAACAAGAAAAAAAAACACTTTTCATTTTGAAAATTGATGGACAAATGGTTCTTGGACTGAATAGAGAAAAAAAAAAAGAGGAAATCTTACCATCCACTCACCAGTTTAGCTTTCAAAACTTAATTGTAAGCACTTGGCACAGTGAGGAGTCAGTCAGCAAAACTAATGAGCTTGAACAGAGGCGGGAGGAGTTTTCCTGATGGCAATGTGAGCGCTTCGTAGACACAAGGCGAAACTCTGGTCCGCATTAATATAGAAATATTTCCTGTGATTCAAGTACAACATTAGCTACAGATCTGCAATGGTTAAGTCTGCGTAATGGTTATTTTTGCAACTGATACATTTTTCCATGTTCTATATACGCAATATGGCCAAAGTGTGGGATTTGTAGACCATCACACCCACTTATATGGTCCAAAGTATGCGGACACCTGGCACTTAACTGCATGGCCTCAGGCATGTGGACAATTGTCAAAAAAATAAATTATTTTGGCTAAGGATGCACCGATCCGGTATCGGTATACTGGGCATATCAATCAGTCCTCGCAAAAATGCACAGATACTAAGCGCCGATACCTGCACTTTTAATTTTTTAATGGAAGTGGCTTGCTGGGGACCTCACAGCCTTCCTGTGAACTGCGGTGCCTGTTTACAGAAGCGGCTGCACATCTCCTCCTGCTTACTGGGGAACCCCATTGCCTGCACCTGCCCTCGAGACCCTCCAGATCCCTAGTAGCACAGCCCACTTGAGACCCCTCACAGCGCTCCTGAGACCCCGCAAAGCCCACCTGAGACACCACACAGCCTCCTGAGACCCTGTACAGCCCAGCTGATACCCTGCACTTCCCATTTGAGATCTCACACAGCTTTCTGCGACCCCATACAGCCAACCTAAAACCCCACACAGCCTCCTGAGACCCCACACAGCCCTCATGAGACCCCGCGTAGCCCACCCGAAACCCTGCACAGCCCTCCTGAGACCCTACACATCCCACCACAGACCACGTATAGCCCACCTGAAACCCTGCACAGCCCTCCTGAGACCCCACACATCCCACCACAGACCCCGCCCAACCCACCAGCGACCCTGGAGACATCAGGCTGCCACCCCAGAGCAACACAGAGTATGTGGATTCATAATTTTTTGCATTGCTGAATAATGTTTTGCTGAGACTTGCAGTCCTCTATAGGCAGTACCATTCAGCATTGTTGTATAATGCCTTTTTGGGATTTTTAGTCCTCTATAGCCAGTGCCATTCTGCTTTGCTGTATAATGTATCACTGAGATTTGTAGTCCCTCTACAGCTTGGAGTCAGTGGCAGAACTACCAGGCGCTCCACCACTGTTCTAAAATTATTAGTCTGTATTGTTTTAGAAAAACTATCACATGACAATAAAAAAAGATATCAGTAATTGGTATTGGCGAGTACTTGAGGAAAAGTATCGCTACTCCTAAACCATCTGAAATAAATGGTATCAGTGCATCCCTACCTTTAACCATCAAAGGTATGCAGATACCTGACCATCACACCTACCAATATGGCCCAAAGTATGTGGACATCTGACACCTAACTGTATGTTCTAAGGCAGGGGTGCCCATTAGGTAGATGGTGATCCACCAGTAGCTCACGAAGCTGATTCTGCTAGATCACGAAGGGTGTGAAGGGCGGCCCCTTTATTCCATTCTGGTATATTTATTTAGCTGTGCACACATGATTACCTATTAGCCTGAGTCTGCCGAGCTCCCCGACACCTTTCTGGTGGATTCTGGTGGATGAGGTGCTATGTATTACATCAAAGAATATTCGTTTACACAGCCTGTTGCAAAATACAGCAAGGTGAGCCAGGAGAGAGAGCGGGGAGAGACAGACAGAAGTGAGAGGAGAGACATCCAGGGGAGAGGGCAAGGAGAGACAGCCAAGAGAGCGAAGAGAGACAGCCAGGAGAGAAAACGAGGAATGACAGCAGGAGAGAGAGAGCGAGGAAAGACAGCCAGGAGAGAGAGGAGAGACAGCCAGGAGGATAAGCAAGGAGAGACAGCCAGGAGAGAGAGCAAGGAGAGACAGTCAGAAGACAGAGACCGAGGAAAGACCGCCAGGAGAGAGAGGAGAGACAGCCAGGAGGATGAGCAAAGAGAGACAGCCAGGGGAGCGAGGAGAGACAGCCAAGAGAGCGAAGAGAGACAGCCAGGAGAGCGAGGAGAGACAGCCAAGAGAGCGAAGAGAGACAGCCAGGAGAGCGAGGAGAGACAGCCAAGAGAGCGAAGAGAGACAGCCAGGAGAGCGAGGAGAGACAGCCAAGAGAGAGAGAGCGATGGAGGGTTTTTTCTCGTTGGTAGATCTCATGTAGCTCGCCATTTGAAAAGTAGATCTTAACACAAAAATTGTGGGCACCCCTGATCTAAGGTATGTGGACTATGGTACAAAATCCATTGTTTTGACCATTGCACCTACCTACAGTATAAGGCCAAATGTTTTTGAACATCTGACCATCATACCCACTTATATGGTCCAAAGTATGAGGACACCTGACATCTAACTATATGACCTAAGGTATGTGGACAATGGTCAAAAACCACAGGTTTTGACAATCACACCTACCTATATGGTCCAACGTATGTGGACACCTGAACTATATATGGCCTAAGATATGTGGACAATGGTAAACAAATGTATTGTTTTGACCATTGCACCTACCTATATGGTCAAAGTATGTAGACACCTGCCCATCATGCCTATCTATATGGCCAAAATAAATTCCTATGTTTCTCAGCACCATAGCGGCAGTAGTAGCATGTCAACTGCATCTGCCCATCATTCCCAAGCTAGGCATTCACAGCCAGACTAGGTGACAATCATCTCTATTCCTAAGGAAACCTTTAAACTATGCAAGTTGTTTTCTTCTTTTTTTTTTCTCAAGTCCTTGGTCCTGGCTACCACGATAAGAGCAGAGAGTTCTCAAATCTTTTGTTTGAAGATCTGCCTGTGCATGGCTGGCTTTAGAGTGTTTGCAAATGTTGACATGTCTTTCTCCTTGTAATTTTTAGAGTTATCCTACAAAGCGTGCTATCTTTTTGAAATGAAAAGCAGTTTTTCTTTTTATTGAGGATGTTTCAGTCGATGAGCTGAATGCCTAATCCGTATACGGATCCCCTCCAAAGAGCCAATATATCGCATGTGGGCAAATAGGAAGACAGATAGTATTCCGTGGCCTCTGAAAACATCTTCAAGTGATGCATATCGCCGCTGCATATGCCACCGTGGCTCCCAGCAATCCGTTTTTCTGATCAAGCATAGTTTAAGGAAGCCTTAAGGCTAAACACATGAGTCTGCGCGCATAATAGCCTAGTTTGGCGTTCGGGGAATACAACTGCTAGGTGAAGAGAGAACGACTGCAAGATTATGGCGGAGCCATGTGACATTTATCACTCCGCCTTGGTGCACTTCTTGAAAATAAGCAAGATAATTAAATCCAAATTTATTTTGGTAATAGAGAGATGACAAAAAAAAGGCAAGGATAACCTTGAAATGAATTCATAGCGGACCAGGCGCCATAAAACAAAAGGATTCCGCTTATCCTCGGATTACACGCAAAATGGGGCAAAAAAATATACATTTTGTGCAGAGGAATGCTCATCTGCAAATGCACTGACAAAGGATATTATCATTGTATGTTGTGCTATTGATAAGCGATGTTAATGAATTGATAGGACTGGAGTTTTGCTGGATTATGTTCAATGTAGCGGGTCAACATGTCTGAAAACAAGAATACAGGAAGTATGTGGGAATAACCAATAATCCTTGAGTTTAAAACACATTTATTTCATCATAGAAATCCAGGATAAGATGCAAACACATTTCGGAGGCTAAAGACATTCCCATTCTAGGAGGACATAAACAATATATACAGAGAGGGGTCTATTTATAAACAACTCGCAGAGCCATTCACCCTGCATATCTCTGAAAACATTAGTTCTGTGCAAACAGAGGCAAAAACTAATGTTCTTAGAATATTTTGTTTCCAGGTCGAACGTAATGTAATGTAATACAACACTATGGCCACTAGATGGAGATGAGGAGCATAAGAAATAAGTATTTATTTCCTATGCTCCTCAGCTCCATCTAGTGGCCATACTTTGCACAGAAGGAACGTTCACAGAGATTTGCAGAGCGAATAGCTCTGCAGTTTTTTTTTGCTATAAATAGACCTCATATATATTCATTTTTGAAAATGAATAAAACATATGTATATGCATGTGTATCCATATATCTCCATATATCTGCAATGTCTAGATTTTATTAACATACAGTATGTATATACTATAGATGCACCGATTCCAGTTATCGAGTACTAATATTTATTTTTTCTTGGTACTCGCTGAAATACAGAATACAGATACTGGAAGTCCCATTAAGGAAACCGGGCGGCTTGTAATGATGGGCTCCAATTGCTGCCAGAGCTTGCTCTTCAATGTAGCCATGATCATTGTGCGACAACCTCCAGCAACCAATCAGAAATTATGTTTCCGCAGTGCTATATCAGCAGATGCAGAAATCAAATGCATTGCCATTGGTTCCTGGCCATCTAAAGAGAACGTTCCCTCTTTCATCAGTCTATGTACAAAGCCCAATCCATGGCTTGTATTTTGGATGAGATCTCTATTGTTGAATGTTGACCTATATTTTAGGAAACTGTCAGTATTTTAGATTTACGACTTCCTTTATAGAGTGACCGTGAATCTTTTTATTAGTTGTGATGTTTGGGGATATTAGCACATATGGTGAGCGCCGCAGAATGTTTTCTACTCGCAATATCTTCGGTTTAAGGGGTTGTTGTTCAGCATAACATTCAGGTAAGCCTTCTAAACAACAAAAAGAATAGCCTCCTGGCTTCCACTTTACACAGTAGCACTTCTGACCCACTGGTCCTCTTGGAAGTGCTGTCCCACACTTGTACTAGTGGTCCCTCAGGCTCACGGCTCTCCTAGCCTCACCAGTTCCCTCCCAGCTGGCTGTCTTAATGTGTCTCCAGCACACTCACCACCTGACTCCACTTTAGGTTCTGGGGAAGTCCTCCTGACTCCTGAACACTGTCTGTTCCTCTTTCCCAGCAGGAGCTAATCCCCCTAGCCTGCATCCTTTCCTTAAGGTGCCCATACACTGCATGATTCTCGTACGAGAATCACGGGAAATCCAGCGAATGCAGTGTATGGAAGGCGTGCGACCGTTTCTACTGTACGGTCGCACGTCTTCCGTCGAACCAGCAGGCTAGAAAACCTGCCGGGAATCGTACGATTCTCGGCGAGTTAGTGGCCTGCTGGTTCGACAACTGCCGAACGGGCCGGTGTGCGCACGCGCACACAGCCCGTTTGCAGTCATCTTAAGCCCGCCCCTCATTGCAGTCATCGTAAGCCCGCCCCTCAGGGGCGGGCTTGCGATGATCACAAGTACGATCTGCCTGTCCAAGATGGGCAGATTGTACGTTTTTTAAAGTACTTTACAACCCTCGCAAGACAAAAGTCTTGCGAGGGTTGTAAAGTGTATGGGCACCTTCAAGAGTTGTGCACACCTGTGCAATCGGGTGCTGGCCACTGCTAAAGCCTGGATCTAGGCCTGGGGATCTCATCTTCCCTCCTGAATCACCATGAAACCTCCCAGTTCCAGGATACCAAATGTAATCCCGACAAACCCTTGCTTCCTGACACGTCTCAGCCCCTCTGGCTGAGAGTCCCCGCTGATCATAACACCCAATTCTACACAGTGGGATTGCCACACAATACCACATAGTGTATCCTGGATCAATGAATTGTATTTTTGGTGACTTGCATTTTTAATTCCTCAGCTCGTATTTTGCATGAGCCTTCTCTTTTTTTATTTTTTTTGGTATACATTAAACAGTTTAACAATAAAAATAGATATAGGAACAAACGGAGATGAATGTGAAGTGAATGACGGCACCCGGCTTCGGGTCAAATCAAATGTTATAACACAGATTACACATGTCAAGATGTTCCCTGCAAATCATTCAACAATCGCCGTCAAGAAGCAATTATAGGACTGCAGAGCCATCTGTTTTGACTGGCAGAAACATACTCATGCTTAGGAACCTGCACTGAGGAAAAGAAAGGCAGAAAGGGGAGGTATGAGGGTAAGAGAAGAAAAGGGGGACCTGAGAAGGTCTCTGTTTTCTTTTTTCGAAGATCCCCAGTGAAAGAAGCAGATGGGTATTGTGCTGAGAGCTGAACAGTCTGGAAGATCTTGTCAACAATTATAGATATTTCAATAGTTCAAAGGGGATTATGAGAATATAGAGTGTTATTGAAGTTGCACTCCAGTTGAAGCATAAAGCTGAAGCTTGAGGTGACTACACGGAGAACAAACCTGCTCAAGGATTCGATTGCATGTAGGTCACCAATCCACTCCACTGCCTTTGGCCAGTAATCTCAGGAACTAGACGTGCAATTCGTTTAGTTCCCAATGAAAATGCGTACAAATTTTCAGAAATTCGGACATTCTGACACATCCGAATTCCCGAATCCCAGTGCGTCCGAATTCGAATTTCCGTTTCCGATTTTTGGATCCCGTCTGTATTTCGTTCAAAAATTGAATCGGACATGTGACGTTTCTGGCCAATCAGATGTGTTTTTTGGTTTAATGCATCCTAATGGGTCTGAATCCGAATGATCAACTTGCATTCGGGAGCTCCGGAATGCCATTCAGGTCTGGGAACCTCAGGTTTAGTTTTATGTATAATACTATTTATATTGTGGCAGTGCATGGCAATGCCACGGTGTAGTATGGCGACTTTGGCACCCAGGACTTTCAGCCAAAGGGGCTGAGAGGGTCCAGAATGGGAACCATGTTATAAGGAAGAGCCTGGCTTTTCAGGTTCATCCAGGTTTTCCTAATAGTAGCTGGATCTGGAGCTCTGGAGATTTCGTAGAGCTCTGGTAGGGATGAGATCTCCAGTCCTGGGGCCAGGTGTTGCCAACGACCAGCCTGGGCTGATCAGGTGGCTGAGAGCAGCCTCATTAGAAAGCCAGCCTAGTGCTCAGAGAGTTGTGGTGGAGGTGTGTGTGTGCAGGAGGCACACGCGCACACGCAGACACAGGTGCATGCTGGACGCACAAGGAACAGCCGGGGGAGGCTGGGAGAAGGTCGGTGACTCAAGGGACCTGTTGGACACTGCTGAGAGAGTCTGTGATCCACTGCTGGGAGAGCAGTGTGAGCATCACACAGAGGTGTGCTGAGAGCCTTAGAGCTGAGGAAAGCTACTAAGGACTGTATATGCTAAAGAAGGCTGGTTATCATGAGAAGTGCATAAATGTTGGACCTTATGTGAACAGGGGAAGGCTACCCTGTGGATGAACAGATACTTTTTGTGTTTGCCCTTAATAAACTGTGTTTTACTTGAATTTCCTGGACTACAGTGGAGTGTCCTTGTTACAATATATACATAATACTAAAGCTGATGCTCTGTTAGATTGGTTCATACTGCCGGCAGAGTTGGCACTCTTCTTTGATTTCTCTTGAACAATCTAGTACTCCAACCCTGTTTTTAAGAATGATTGATCTGTATGTACCTCCATTACTATTATTGTATTTGATTGTTTTTATTGTGTATGCTTTTAAACTTCAATAAAAATGACATGCACAAAAAAAAAAAAGCTGATGTTCCAAGACCCGAATGGAGTCCGAATTTCTGAATAGCATTTGAGAGCTCATGAATGCCATTTAGGTCTGGAAACCTTAGCTTTAATATGGCTCCCAGACCCGTATTGCTTTCTGGAGCTCCTGAATGGAATTCGGAAATTCGGACTCCCGAATGCCATTCAGGTCTAGGAGCTTTAGCGTTAGTATTAATATCTGTATATGGTTTTCTGCGGTATTCGCAACGAATATTCATAAACTCATCCGAAACTAACTAAATTTTGGATTTCTTCCGATTCCGAAACCCGAACCGAATTGAATTTCGGATCCGGATCCCAAAACAACGAAATATCCAAACCGAGCTGAATTTTTCTGCAGCTTACATGTCTACTAGGAAGCCCCTTTGCCTACTGGTTTGCAGTACAGTAGGAATATTCCTATGCATGACCACTGCGGGGGGCCCCATACCAGCAGAGATGTCTATCTATGTTCTAATCTAACAGATTAGATTGTAAGCCCTCACAGACACGGCCCTCCTTACTATCTTGTCTGGAATTGTATTGTAATTGTCACGTCTTCCTTATATTGTAAAACGTTGCGCGAACTGTTGGCGCTATATAAATCCTGAATAATAATAATAACAGATTCCTCCATCCATGTTAAACAGTGTGGATGGACGAATCTTCCCTGCTGTGCTACTGCATTCTAGTAGAAGTAAAGGTGGTATGCTGGACCTGATATTCTTCAGATCATAGGTGAAGAGTTTTTTTAAAAGGCTCGATGTGCCTGAGTTCAGCTGCTTTCCACAAAGCAGGGGCCTTCCCAAAAGTAGGGGTTACCCAGCTTGAGAAAATAAGTGTAGCTGAACCAGAAAGAGCACCAACCACATGTATCAAGATTCCAGGTTACTGCACAGCTGCTTATCACAAATATCCATTGCTGGTATCTTCAACTTCCCTGGTTCTGATCAAGTAACCCAGACTTAGAGAACGAGATCTAAAAGATTATAGTCAAAACCCTGATGAAGAGGGATTGTTCGGCCTCCCAAAATCTTTTAGATGTTTTCTGTTACCTTTTTGAGAAGATTAATAATATACAATTCTGGATTGTGGGTACATACGTTTGGGACTATTTCTGGTTCAACTACACAGGGGCTATTGTATTCTGACAACCTGGGACCGCCACTGTCCCAATATCCAAATGGTGACCGCAGTTGATTTTGGCGGCAACTATTAAAGTTGTATTTACAAGTAGCATCTCCGTGTGAATAGACAGGTTCAGCCTCCTCCCTGGGTTTTGTTTTCTTCATCAGTAAATTGTGTTTCATATTTTACTGATTTGATCTTTACATCAGAGGCTTAGAGCGATTGATTCGTTTTACATTAGTGAATTGTATTCGTGACCAGTGACCTGTATTTAGATGGAGGCCATTTGTCCAGAGTCACCTGCGTTTGCAGACATCATGGCCGACTTAGAGTATTAAGTAATATTACAGCGTACTCCTCTCAGATCACAAAATGAATGGCAGAGAGGCATTACTAATCGACAGTCAACAACAACACCACCTGGGTATTCATTAGAGAGGGGAAGACATTTACTCAGGCTAATCGCTGCTTTAAATCCGCTGCTGTGTGCACTCCTAGTCTTGTTTTTTTTCGGCATCACCTAAAGCCGAGCGTCTATGCAAGGTCACATGCGCTGGCCGCTTATGTCCTGTCCCAGACTACATGCATGACTGGACACTCTGAATGAAGCTGTTTTTCTAAGTGTCTGATGACCCATATGAGACATGACAACATTCCCATAACTGAGCGAGACAATACAGAAATTCCCACTTTAACCTCTTCTGTGGGGTGTGCGGCGAGAGGAAACATGATAGATAGATAGATAGATAGATAGATAGATAGATAGATAGATAGATAGATAGAGGAAGGAAGGGATAGAGGAATGAAAGAAGGAAGGGATACAGTAAGGAAAGTAAGAAGGGATAGAGGAATTAAATAAGGAAGAAACAGAGGAAGTAAAGAAGGAAGGAATAGAGGAAAGAAAGAAAGAAAGAAAGAAAGAAAGAAAGAAAGAAAGAAAGAAAGAAAGAAAGGGAGGAAGGAAGCAGGAGAGGAAGGAAGGGAGACAGGAAAGAAGGAGGGTAGGTAGAAAGAAAGAAATTATGGAAGAGAGGAAGGGAGGAAGAAAGAGAGTTTGGATGGAGGCAAGGTAGAAAGAAAGGCAGGGAGGAAGATAGAGAGGAAGGAATTAAGGAAGGAAGGAAATAAATAAGGAAGGAAAGAAAGAAGGACGGAAGGTAGATAGAAAGAAAAGAAAGGAGGAAGAAAGAGAGGAAGGAATGAAGAGAGAAAGAAAGGGAGGAAAAGAGGAACAAAGGTGAAGGAAGAGAGGAAAAGGGAAAGAGAGGAAAGAATTAAGGAAAGAAAGAAGGAAGGAAAAGAGGAAAGAAGCAGGAAAGAAGGAAGAAAGGTAGGTAGAAAGGAAGGACGAGATGAATGAATGAATGAAATGAAAGAATGAATGAAAGAAAGAGAAAGAAAGAAATGGAGGGAGGAAGGAAGTGAGGAAGGAGGAGAGGAAGGAAGATAAGAAATAAGGAGGGTAGGTAGAAAGAAAGAAATTAAGGAAGAGAGGAAGGGAGGAAGAAAGAGAGGAAAGAAGCAAGAAAGAAGGAAGAAAAGTAGGTAGAAAGGAAGGACGAGATGAAGGGAGAAAGAAAGAAAGAAATAGAGGAAGGGAGGAAAAAGGAGAGGAAGGAAGGAGGAAAGAAGGTAGGTAGAAAGGAAGGACGAGATGAAGGGAGAAAGAAAAAGGAAGAAAGGGAGGAAGAAAGGAAGTAAAAGAAGTAAGACATGGGAAGGAAAGAAGGCCGGGCAGAAAGGAAAGGAAAATTGAGGGATGGAGGAAATAAAGGAAATGATAAAAGGAAGGAATGGATGGAGAAAAAGGTGAAAGGAAGGAAAAAAGAAGAGCTTACACATCTTCCCGCAACCTGGGACGATCTGGTCAGAAAGAGGGCAGCAGACACACTTCAAACATTATGCAGCAGAGTGGCCATGCTGCTCTGCCTCCTGCCCCCCCCCAATACCCCCCCACATGGCCCAAAGAGATGCCGCCTGAGGCAACAGCCCCAGGCTGCCTCATCATAGAGACAGCCCTGAACGTACGTATGTGTATTTCATAAGTGAATTTATCTAGTCACCTGATCTTTGGCTTAAAATCGTCCCTCCCTCAAAAAAAAATTATACTGCGGCTCTTAATATTTGCATCAGCAAAGTGAGGCTATACCATTACCCTTAGTTCCTTTATCTTTTAGGCTGTTGAACCGATCTCTGGCTTAATTTAGGCCTCTGCCCTAATCGCATCGATCTCCTATTGCTTTAATATTCTGTATGACATCTGCTGTACCTTGGGGAGCATCGCCATTGTGTAACCATGGCTGGGCGTTTTAGGCGAAGGACGTCTCCTTCAATGGGGTCAGACCTTTCCCTCCAAACCTTCCCCGGGGCCTGAAACTAAAATCGAACAGCGATGCTAAAAAGACTAACAGGTTGGGCAGGTAGGGGGTGTTAAAACACAGCGCGGGAACAGGTGCCCAATTTCCTGGCACAAGACCGAACCGACTCGCGGTGGTTGCCATGGTGGCAAGAAGAGGAACAGCTGGCACAGTAGGAAAAATGACAGCACCGTGTTTTGAAACAGAAACATATCATGATTTAGAGCGAGACTCGCAAATTGCATTTCGTCTTGCTAATTCTGAAGAATATAAGGTGGCTCCTGTTTATGTATCAAAAAAGAAGAGAAAAAAAAAGGACAGGCATCTAAAAAAATATATACATTTCCAAATGATGGCATAATGGCATACGTTTCGGGTCTGTCCCCCCCCCCCCCGCCAGCGTCTCTATTATTGCCGATCCGTAAAGTGTTTATTGTAGACAACACGTTGCCATTTGCAGGTAACCTCCCCGGAAAGCACTAAGGGGAGAGCTCGTTTGAATTTTAATACTGATAATTAATGTTCAATTAAGGAGCAGAGTTTTAATTAAAGTGAAAAATAAAATTGAGAGGAAATTATGGAAAAAGAATTCGGTAGGTTAAGCAAAAAGGGAAAAAAAAAATGGAAAGGATCAAAATGCGTTTTACATGATTTTGTAATGTTATCCGTTGCAGCCAAATCTGTCACTGAGATGAAGATGAGAGCGTAGATTACGGCGAGGAAGAAATTGTTACTTTTTTCATTCTTGTTGAATGATCAGAAGTGGAAATGGAAACAATTTTCCCTTTTCCTTCTAAGGCCCCGATCACACTGGTGGCAAGGGGGCACGGCTTCCTGCTGCAATGTCAGATCTGTGGCCAAACAGTGCTGAGCAGGGAGGGAGGGAAGCAAGGAAGGAAGGAAGGAAAAGAGGAAGAATGGAAAAGGAAGGAAGAGAGGAAAGAAGGGAGGATTAGAGGAAGGAAGAAATGGAGAGGAAGGAAGAGAAAAAGGAAGGAAGACAGGAAGGAAGGTAGATAGGAATGAAGGGAGGAGGAAAGGGAGGAAAAGAGGAAGCAACGAGGATAAAAAGGAACTAAGGAAGGAGGCAAGGTAGAAAGGAAGGGAAAGGAGGAAGGAAGAAATTAAGGAGGGAAGGAAGGAGGGAAGAAAAGAGGAAGGAAGAAATGAAGAGAGGAAGGAATAAAGGAAGGAAGGAAGAGAGGAAGGAATGAAGGAAAATGGAAAAGAGGAAGAGAGGAAGGAAGGGAGGATAAAAGGAAGGAAGAAATGGAGAGGAAAGAAGAGAAAAGGTAAGAAAAGAAGGAAGAGAAGAAGGGAGGATAAGTGCAAGGAATGAAGAAAGGTAGAGAGGAATGAACAAAGAAAGGGAGGAAAAGAGGCAGGAAGGAGGATATGAAGAAAGGAAGGAAGGAAGAGGGAAGGAAGGGAAAAAGAAAAAGGGTAAGGAAGGAAGAGAGGAAAAGAGGAAGAAAGGTATGAAGAGAGGATGGAAAAGAGGGAGGAAGGAAGAAAAAGAGGAAGGAAGAAAAAGAGGAAGGAAGGCCGAACAGTGCTGCATACATTGCTGTGGCTATGATGCTTTGCATTACTGCGAACACTATGGTTAAACATGACCATTGCCATGAATGGGACTGCCTCACAGACCATGCCGGTACACAGTTATGGTGCGGTATTGCAATAGAAAATTCCCAATGGGTTTTAAAAAAAACTTGCATTCGGGATGCGTCTGTATCACCTCCTAAATGCTGGGCAGCCGCTGTACCATCACCCTCTGAAAAGTGATCCAGTTGTAGAGCTGGGTGGTGCCAGCAGGCATGCCCACAGATGGAATTTCATCCGATTCCAGCTGAAATTCAATCTGTGTATGGGCAGCTTAAAAGGATCTACTTGAATGTCCCCTGACCCTGATGGCAAATGATAAAAGCAATAATAATGTTGGATGTAAGCGATGTTCTAGAAACTCTAAAGTCTTGCAAAAGAGCCAGTTCTAACTTTAACACCTGAGAATCCACTATTGTGTCTGGATTGGCTAACACAAAGTTTCTCCATGTTGCCATGTATTTACTGTACCGCTGGGTTAAGTGGTTTCTTATGGGACTGGCCTTGCTGAGCCTTCATGATTACTGTGGACAGCAAGCTTTATGGCGGTCAGAGACTGAAGCGATTGGCTCGCTGTACTCTGTAAATTGCTGCCAGATATGTCCGTGTTGCATCAACAGAGGAAATAAATACATCTGCAAGGTCAGGTTGTAACAAAGTTGCCTGTGACTGCACACACATTGATGGCATTGGCTCTATCCGTGTAAGTGCTCATAAATGAAATTCCTGGAGCTGGTAACAGTAACCAGATTATCCTCATCTTCTCGATGAATGGATACAATTGTGACTGCTCTGTCTTTGCTGCAAATAGAGTTACGGGGGCAAAGAGAACTAAATGACTTCTGTTCACTCTTGTTCAATAAGGATATATATATATATATATATATATATA
>NW_017306274.1:2280081-2297597 GCF_000935625.1 Nanorana parkeri
TATATATACACAGTGATCAGCCATATCATTATGACCACCCGCCTAATAGGTGAGGCCTCCATGGATCGGACTTGTTTTACCAGCACATCCCTCAGATGCTCGATTGGATTGAGATCTGGAGAATCTGGAGGCCAAGTCCTCAAACTCATTGTTGTGTTCCTCAAGTCATTCTTAAGTCATTTTTGTAGAGTGGCAGGGCACATTATCCTGCTGATAGAGGCCACTGCCATCAGGAAATACCGTTTCCATGAAGGGGTGTACTTGGCCACCAACAATGTTTAGTTAGGCGGTAAGTGTCAGAGTAACATCCACATGAATGGCAGGACCCAAGGTTTCCCCATGAGAACATTACCCACAGCATCATACTGTCTCCACCGGCTTGCCTTCTTCCCATAGTGCATCTTGGTGCCATCTCTTCCCAAGGTAAGTGACACACACACACACCCAGCCATCCATATGATGTAAAAGACAATGTGATTCCTCAGACCAGGTCACCTTCTTCCATTGCTCAGTGGTCCAGTTCTGATGCTCATATGCCCATTGTAGATGCTACCGTGTTTCCCCGAAAGTAAGACCTACCCCGAAAATAAGACCTAGCACTATCTTCAAGGATTTCTGTAATATAAGACCTACCCCGAAAATAAGACCTAGTTCGGTGGAAGATCTTATATTACAGAAATCCGCTAGGTCTTACTTTCGGGGTAGCTGCACATAAACTGTGTAAAGACCGGCCGCAGCTCCCGCCCCGCCTGCACGCACGCGCGATGGAAGCGACATCCGCCGGGACCGGCAACAGCACGCCGCCTTCCGGGACCTCGTCCAGTCCTCCCCCAGCCAGGTAAGACATCCCCCGAAAATAAGACCTAGTGTCTTATTTCGTGCAAAAAAAAAAATAAGACAGTGTCTTATTTTCGGGGAAACACGGTATTGGCAGTGGACGTGGGTCAGCATGGGCACCCTGACCGGTCTGTAGCTACACAGCCCCATACACAACACACTGCGATGCTCTGTGTGTTCAGACACCTTTTGATCGGTACCAGAATTAACTTTTTCAGCAATTTTTGAACTCCAGTATCTCCTCTATTGGAGACTACACGGGCCAGCCTTCCCTCCCCACGTCCATCAACGAGCCTTGGTCACCATAACCATGTCATCGGTTTTTCTTCCGTGGACCACTTTTGGTCAGTCCTGATCACTGCAGAATGGGAACATCCCACAAGAGCTGCAGGTTTGCTCTGACCCAGTCATCTAGCCGTCACAATATGACCCTTGTCAAAATCGCTCAATTCCTTACACTTGTCCATTTTTTTCTACTTCCAAAACATCAACTTCAGGGACAAAATGTTCACTTGCTGCCTAATATATCCCCCCCTACTTCCATGTGCCATTGTGATAAAGCCCCCACTTCCAGGTGCCATTGTAACATATCCTCCCACTCCCAGGTGCTATTGTAATATATCCCCTCCCCCCACTTCCAGGTGCCATTTTAATATATCCCCCCCCCCCCCCTCCAGGTGCCATTTTAATATATCCCCCCCCCCCCCCTCCAGGTGCCATTTTAATATATCCCCCCCCCCCCCCTCCAGGTGCCATTTTAATATATCCCCCCCCCCCCCCTCCAGGTGCCATTTTAATATATCCCCCCCCCCCACTTCCAGGTATCATTGTAATCAGATAATTAATGTTATTCACTTCACCTCTCAGTGGTCATGAGTGCGATTTCCTATTACTTCCTGTCCCAGGGATAGAAAGTCAAAGCATTACTTTTTTCACTATGACACACACACACACACACACCTGTGTAGGAATCCGTGACTTGCAGAATCAATAGTAAAAAAATGAAGTGCTCCCAAAGGCACAGGGCTTCCAGTGGGGAAATCTGCAGAGACGGTTTCCCTATGCTGTGCAGCTGAAGAGAGGGGATGAAGTTTCTAGTCCTGTCCTAAGGTGACCACTCCTCCATAGATACAGTACGGTGTGTGAAAGCTGTCACCTCAAGACCCCAAGACAGGGAGTGTGTTTCTAGCAGAATCACCTAAAGAAGCCTGAAAAAAGAAAATTGATGCCACCACATCTGCAATACATTTTTGTTTTTGTGTTTAGAAACACTTTAATTTGCTCTAAATGATTACAGACCAAAAAGAGGCGGGGCTTGGAATCATTATTGGCTTGCAGAATCACAAGCTCAAAATGAGGTGCTCCCAGGGCACAGGGGATTCTGCAGAGCTGGTTTTATGATGTGCGGTCACATATGAATTCATCCACCACATCTAAGGACCAGTACGCTGCAATATTTAAATTTGCCCCAAATAATTACAGTATGCATATTTGATTAGAGACAGAAAAGAGGAGGGGCTTGGAATCCTTGGCTTTCAGAAGTCAGGCTTAAAATTAGGCGTTCCCAGATTCTGCAGCGGCGGTTTCGGAGCGTACTTGAGCAATGGCTAAATTAAAAAACGCCCTTGGAGGTAGCCTGCACCTCCTCATCATATTTCTTCATTTCTGGCTAGGACTGGTGTTCACCTTTAAGCAGAAATCCCTTTCGATAGGGAGAGGGTCGCTGTTTCACAGAGTTATAGAATTCTAATGGAAACACTCCAGTCTCTTCCTTTTTTTAAAGCATATTAATATTTTTTTGGCAGGATCTGAATTGAATTATAATTCTTCTGGGGAAGTGGTACGGGTGACAGAAACATATTTTCTGCTGTGTGCACCCACTGAATCACCGTAGACTGGTTAACCTATTGTGTGCCAAGCAAAAAAAAAAATCCTATAGGTTCACAGCCACCAGAGAAAGGGAGGTGACACAAGTGAAGGGCAACAAACGTCAGTAAGAACAAAGAGCTCCTGCCTAATTACCAAAGCACATCATAGGGGTATTTGTGTATTTTTAAAGGGGTGCAGTGCAAAGCTTCCTTAAAACAGAAGGTATTCCCATGTCTCATTCCATCGCCAAACCCCAAAAAGAGGACCAGTGTTCATTTCAGCACAGTGGGAGGGGCCATGCAAATGATTCCGTTTTCCCCCCATCAGGAAACCATGGCTGCTATTGAGTAATATTATACCTGTATGGTTATACTGTCTCATTGGGTCCCAAGCAGGGGCATCCCAAGACATTGTGGCTCCTGAGGCACCAGGGAGGGGGAACCATACCTGTATAGGTATACTCTCTCATTGGGTCCCAAGCAGGGGCATCCCAATACATTTTGGCTCCTGAGGCACCAGTGAGGGGCAAGTGGGGGGTGGTGGCCCCCCGCTAAGCTCCTCAAAACTAGTGACATCACTGGTTGTCAGGAGCTTGGTGGGACACCCTTGCAGGCTTTCCACTGAGCTCCTGCTAACTAGTGACATCACTGATTGCCAAGAGCTCCGCAGGATGCCAGCAAGAGCATTCCAGGTTGCTAAGAGCTGGGTGGAGAGATGGGTATGACCCTTACATGTGTATGGGCCATGCGGAGAGATGTGTATGGCCCAGCTATTAGCAACCTGGGATGTTGTAAACTCCCCCTAGGAGATGTAGGCTGAGGCAAAAAACCCAGACTGCCTCATTATAGAGATGGCCCTGGTCTCAAGCCCTACTCCGTAGAAGCCATGGTTTGCATACACTGCCCTGATGATGGCCAAATAGCCTGAAACAGCTGTATAAATGGCTCTATGATACTAGCGCTTTTGAATGTCGATATGGCTAATGTGTCTTAAAGGAATTATTTACATGGCTCCACCCACTGTCCTGAAATGAGGAGTAATCCTCTTATTTTGGGGATCTGTGATGGAATGCGACATGTGAATACCTTCTGTTCTAAGAAGGCTTTACTGTGCTACGTACTGATCCGGTTGGAGGGCTTTTTGATTCTTTTAATCCTCTCTCACCATAACCTGTATGGTTATACTGGCTCATGGTTAGCAATAAAACAGAACTCCCTACCCACCAGCATAACTGGTGCCATTTGGATGCCCTTTAGCTATGCCCTATTGTGTTCTAAGGATTCGAAAGATGCAAAATACAGATTTTTGCAGCTTATAAATGTATACATTGTAAAGGCAGCATGGGAGCCATATACAGTATATATATATTTTACTAAAGCTGAGGCTCCTAGACCCGAAATATTCTTTCGCAGCTTAATGTACATGATAATACTAACACTGCAACTGTCTTTATGGTTTTCATGCGTATTGCACGCTGTCTCCCACATGTAACCTACAGACGTGACCCGTGTTATATCGCTTGTCCTACTGTCACGTGTTAACGTTTCTTTCTGAGCTTTGTGCAATATGTTCCCGTATATCACGGGTCAGACCGGCAATGCAAACATAGATCTCTCACTAGTGCGAATATTCACACACGATAGCTGCAAACTGTACGTTAAGGCTAAGCGGGATTTACCATGTTGTATATCATTTCCTGGTATCTGTTGTATAATGTGGTAAACGGGTTAATTTTTCTGGCAGATGGCTTCCACGGACCAAATGCTAGACGGGAAATGAACAGGTACTTTCTTTTCACACTGTTTTTCTTTTTTTGTTTTTGCTTTTTTTTTTTTAGCATGTAATTTTTATTGGAAAAAAAAAACACTGCTGCATACATACAGAACGCATAATAAAGAAACGAAACATCGCCATAACTGAGCGTTGACTAACATAGATGAATATGAATAATCAATCTTAATGTTTGTGTTAAACCACAATCAAGCCTTACAGCTCGCGGGGTGTTTTTGCTTTTAAGTAAAAATGTTGACTTTAAATATTTATTGCTGTATATTTATTGCTGTATATATATATAGGAAAGAAATAGGAAGGAAGAAAAGGAAGGAATGAGAAAAAAGGGGGGGGGGGGGGGGGGGTGAGGGAAGGGAAAGAAGGAAGGAAGAAAGAAAGAAAGAAAGATTAGGAAGGAAGAAAGAAAGAAAGGTTAGGAAGGAAGAAAGAAAGAAAGGTTAGGAAGGAAGAAAGAAAGAAAGAAAGGTTAGGAAGGAAGAAAGAAAGAGAGGGAAGGAAGGAAGGAAGGAAGGAAGGGAAAAGGAAGAAAGAGAGGAAAAGAAGAGGAGGGAGGAAGAACAGGCGAAGAAGGAAAGCGAAAGGATAGGGGAGAACAGGAAATGATAGGAAGGGAGTGGAGAGAAGAAAGGAAGTAAGAAGAGAGCAAACAAAGGAGGAGAAGAAAAAAACAGAAGAGTGAGGAAAGTAAAAGAACGCATAGAAAGGAACAGGAAAGAAAGGATGTAGGAAAGGTAGAGAGAGTGGAGAGGAAAGAAAAATAACGACAGTGAATGGAAGGGAGAGGAAAAGAAGGGAGAAGAAGGAAAGTGAAAGGAAGGCGGAGAACAGGAAATGATAAGAAGGGAGAGGAGGATGGAAGGAAAAGGAGAGCAAAGAAAGGAAGAGAAGAATAAACAGAAGGGGGGGGGGGGGAAAAAGAACACATAGAAAGGAGCAGGAAAGAAAGGTAGTAGGATAGGTGGAGAGGGAGTTGATGAGAAAAGAAAAATAAAGAATGTGAAGGGAAGGGAGAGGAAAGGAAGAGAGAAGAAGGAAAGAGAAAGGAAAGGGCAGAACAGGAAATTATAGGAAGGGAAAGAAAAGGAAAATACAGGAAAGCAGAGGAGAAATGGAAAGAAAGGGAGAGGTAAGGAAAGGTAAAGAAGAAGTGAAATGAAATGAAGGGTGAAGGGTAAGAAAAACAAGTGGAAGTTGGTGAGGAAAGTAAATTGGAAGGGAGAGTTTTGTAAAGAGATTATTAAGGGAGGAAGGAAGGAAAGATATGGTTAAGAATGCAAGAAAAAGAAGAACGAACAAAGAAACAGGAGAAATTAAGGAAGGAAAGAAGGAAGAAGATGAGAGGAGGGAAGAGGAGGGAAAGGAGAGAAAGTCAGAAAGAAATGGAAAGGAAACACATGGGTAGAGGAAAGAAAATAAAGTAAAGGGGAGATAGATGGGAGAATGGAAAGAAAGGAAAAGAAGAGAATGGAAGCAGGAAGGAAGGACAGAGGGAAGGAGAAAAGCAGGGAGAAAATAGTGGGGTAAGCAAGAAAGAAGGAGGAGGGAGAAAAGGAAGAAAAAGAAAGAAAATAAAACCCAAGGAGGAAGCAACAATTAAGGATGAGTCAGTGGCAGTGCACAGAGTGTGAAAAATTAATCTGTGGCAGCTTTCTCTTGGTATTTAAAATATATTTTTGGAGCAAGCCTTTCTGTCACTCATAATAACCCCTAGGCTCACCTCCCTCTTAGTGGAAACATGACCCATGTTGGCTGGCAGAGCATGCTGGGAATTGTGGTTCGACAACAGCTGGAACTCCAGGCTGCCTTAGCCTGCTGTTGTGGAATAATATAACATTCAGATGGTGCCGTAAAAACAGCATGCCAAGCAGCACTCAGGTGCAGGATAAGAGCACCAAAGTCATTCTGCCGCGGCTCTTGAAGGCAGCCTGGAGCAGCTGAGATTGTGATCACACCCTGCGATGTTTAATGATTCTTTTACCCTGCAGTGGTCATAATTAAGTCCTTGTTATTCTGTGTCTTGTATGCACTTGTGATTTACTTATGATTTCACTTACCAAGTCACAAAGTCTTTATGCTCGGGTTTAAATTTAGTGCCTGGGATTCAAAAGCATAAATGTGTATCAGAGTAAAATAAATGTGAGCCGCTTTATCCATTTGTGCGGAGAGTATTTATGGAATGGAGAATATTAAGTGGGGTATGATTTAATCCCGCCTGAGGGAGGTACACCGTCACACCGATCATTAACCCTTTCCTTCCCCGCTTGTTAGTAACTTGCCGATTGGGGAATTAACAATGAAATATAGGGATTGTCTGTCTATAATGAAGCCTTTAAAATGCCTTATAAAAATCTCTTAATGGTCCAGAATAGCACACTTTAAGAGGACCTGTTCTGTGCCAAAAAGGCAAGAGAACGCCAAAGGATGAGTCACTAGTATTGCCTCTGGTCTCACTGCAGCTGATCTTTTCCCCATTACTGACTTACCATGCACTGTTCTATCTCTGTCTGTGTGGAGGCAGCCATCTTGGTATAGAAGCAGGACTTTGCTTCTTTGTGTCTGAGTTGCCCCCTGATGACTGGCGATCTGATAGCTGGTGGGGTAATGATGAAGAAGCAGCAGAAGAGGAGGAAATCCACAGAGTGAATGAAGCAGCAGCAGGGAGATCCTTGCACTGCAGGTGCTCAGGTACAGCTTTCACTCCAGCAAGGAGAACAGTGACCAGCACAGTATTGACATCACAAAATCTCCTCAGGCAAGTAGTCAGAGGCAGCAGTGCCTTAGATGATCTCACACTGCAGATATACAGCTATGATGATAGAGAACAGGGATGCCTTATGCAGGGCTTTCTTAATTTCTTCCCGGAAAGATATACATGTGCAGTGGGGGAGGGCAGCGGTTCAGTAAACCTGTTGCTTTGGCCTGCAATGGGAAACCAGACATTCCCTTTAGGGCTTGTTCACACCAGGTCCGGCCAAGATCCAGACCAGAACACTTTTTGTCTGCACCTGAAATGCATCCCAATGTATTCCTATGGTATGTCTGGGCTCTGTTCACACCAGTGCAGTCCGTTCCTGTGCGGGGAAAAAATGCTGCATACACTATTTTTCTGGTCTGTAACGCACCTGAAAGCCCATTTTAATCTGAAAAAAAGCAGTGGAACGCGTCAAAACGCATTTGCAGAGATGCTCCAGATCTGGTCCGGACATGGGGTGAGCAAACCCTTAGGGCCCTGTCACACCAGCTCCAGTGTGTTCCAGCACGATTTGCTGCTGGAACGCACTTGAGCGCATTCCGGCCGGCTTCCTTCGTTCAGAGGTGGGAGGGGACGTGGCGGTGCCATTCATGTCAATGGCACTGCAGGCACCCCCCCACCAGAACGCGAGGTACAGGAATGCCCTCCGTTCCGGTCCAGTGCGCTCTGAGAAAATAGTGCTTGCAGCATTTTTTTTAGGTCGCACTCAACCAAAATGCAGGCATAGTTTGCCACGCGTTCTGGTGCGGGCGATCGCACTGCGGGCAGGGGACTGGGCTGTGGTGCCATTGACTTCAATACACCGCCATGCCCCCTCCTACCCCTGAACACAGGAAGCCGGCCTGGGATGCGCTCCAGTTCGTTCCGGCAGCGAATCATGCTGAAATGCACCAGAGCTGGTGTAACAGGACCCTGAAAGTTAACACCTCAATAATAACTGACATATGTACTCACTGATATAAAGTCTACTTTCCCTTTACGTTTCGCTGCATGCAGATCATAGCATTCTAATCTCTGGTGCAATAAAAAGACATATGGAGGAAGAAATACAAAGTAAAGGGAGAGATAGAGAAAAAGAGGGAGATAAAGAACCAGAGAGAAAGGGAGGGAGAACAAGATGAACAGAGAAGGAGAGAGGTGAAGATAGACAGTGGCAGACCTATTATCTATCTATCTATCTATCTATCTATCTATCGATCGATCGATAGATAGGGAAGGGAACAGAGAAAAAAGTTAGTGTGAAAAAGATGAACACAGAGAGAGAGAGAGGTGAAGATAGAGAGGCAGATCTGTTTCTCTCTCGTCTCTCGTCTCTCGTCTCTCGTCTCTCTCTCTCTCTCTCTCTCTCTCTCTCTCTCTCTATATATATATATATATCTGTATCCATTCATCCTCCCTCCCAGTTTTTCGAAAGAAAGAAAAAGAAGGAAACAGATATACTTAGTGAGAAAAAGATGAACAGAGACAGGTGAAGATAGAGAGGCAGATCTATCTATCTTTCTATCTATCTATCTATCTATCTATCTATCTATCTATCTATCTATCTATCTATCTATCTATCTATCTATCTATCTACCCTTCCATCCGTCTGTATCTCTGTCCCCCCCATCTGTCTGTCTGGCAGTGTGTCTAGCTGCGTCTGATGTACATAAATATTTGATGTCAGACATAAGCATTTGTGTATAAGTACAGACACATCATTCTCCTCCTCCTCAGACAGATGAGAACAGCCATTTTCCTATTTTATTATGCATTTAAAAGGCACAGACCACAGGTGTTTGGTAATAATTAGTGGCGGATTTATAAAGTATGTCATTACATAAACTTAAAACTTAAAAGCTGTAGCGTCTAAGGGAAAACCAATAGAACGAGGGCCCCGGATTATCTGATATCCCTTAACTTAATCACATGGCTCTTAAGAGAAGGACACAAACAGCTGGGGCCCCCCTAATATGCATGCAATGTGTGTAAAGTGATACATTGTATCGCTGTTTGTTTCAGGAAGGAAAGAAAACCCATTTATGCAGCATTATCGTAGCAATTATTGTTTCTTAGTGGTAACTCAATTGCCTTATGACATTTTAGAAAGTAAATTTAATGCAGTTGATGCCCTTCAGTGCAGAGCTGAATTTTTTGTAAGAATGTTTTTTATTTCTGTACAAAGACAAAACAAAACAATATAAAATCTTGCAGTTTTAGTCTTATGCCGGGCTTGTATTACTCAGTTTTCATAATATGATTATCAGTAATTGTAATATGGTAAGGTAGAGCTTGCCAAACGAGGGGGTGGGGGGGGGGCAGGGAGGGGTTTACCCTTTAAAAACTCCATCTATTAATTCCCATACGTGACTTACAACAAGCCAAGCCAAATACACATCTACAGCTCCTTATGGGTGACAATGAAGGCCCACCTTAAAGAGACCCTGTCACCAATTTATTTGAAATGCTTATTTGCTGTGGTTTTTTTTCTTTCAACAAAAGATTTTGTATTCACTTGCAATGTGCCTTTGATCTTTGACCACTCCCAGAGAGTCAATTTCCTAGCACACTCTCCCCACCCCTCCATGAATGTTGCTCTCTGTTCTCTTGGAAGTGTCTAATTACTGTCTGTGCTGTTCCAGCTCTTCCATCCCTCCCTTTACCTCCCTACAGCGCCATCCCTACCTTATTCAGGAGAAGTGGGGAGAAGCGTCTAGCCTAGCTGTCACCCAGGTGGGGGGCAGTGGCTGGCCAAGCTATTAGCCCAGTGGGAGGTGGTGAGCTGTCAGCCCAGGGGGAGGGTGCTGTTAGTCAGTTGTGCCCACCACCAAGGGCTGGTCTAACATAGGGGATACTGGAGCACCAACTCCAAGCCCACCACTGAAAAAAGGCCTGGTCGGACCAGCTCGAATCGGTATGCCCGATTGCGATCTAGGTCAGCTGCGCTGAACACAATCAGGCAGAGGCACCGACGGCTCTATACTCAGGCACATTAGGCGATTGCTCACTGGGGCCTCATGGGGCCCAAAGGAGGAGGGAGCAGCTGCTTAATTAGAGAACTGCCTCTGTTGCTTCCCATCCAACTGACTGACAGCACCAGGCCCATGATGCTCTTAATCTGGCCCTGCTTGCACCTACACCTGCCGACCCCCAATGAGATGCCACCTACCTCATTATGGGAACGCGCCTGCCTCCCTACATATACTTTTATGTAGCTGTCAGGGTAAGAGCGAAGGGGAACACTATAACATGTCACTTGATTGATAGCTGTGAGTTTGCTGGGGCTGCTCGCATCACATCCAAGATGGTGGCGTCCAGTAGCAGTCTCAGGGCTTTTGGATGTCTACATGAGGGTGGCTTTTACAGGTAATTAACATGATAATAAAAAAGTTAAATGCACATATAACCTTATGGGACGCTTTTTGTTGAAATGATTAGTCTGGCAACAGGGTCTCTTTAATCCAATCACCATGGAATGTGTCAAGGCAAATGGTAACTGTCCAGGAACAGGACTGAATGTATGAAAGTTTGTGGAACCTCTAATCCTCTTCTTGGACAATCAACATCTGCCTTGACACATTTCATTGTGATTGGATTAAGCTGTATGGTCCACCTGTGTGCGTAGGAATGCTGGGGTATGCTCCTGATGCTCATTAGAACTGAAAAAGCTGCTGAGAATAATTGCAAAACATCTTTAACTAGGGATTCACCGATACCGTTTTTTCTGTATCGAGTGCAAGTACCGATATTTATCTTTTGGTACTCGCAAACACCAAGTACCAATACAGATGCTTTCGCTAGCATGGAGCCAGCTTCCCGGGCAAGCTTGTTGATTGCCCGGGAAGCTGGCTCCATGCTGTTTGGCCAGCTCCATGCTGATTGGTCAGCAAGCCGGTTTCCCATGCTGGGAAGCAGGAGCCAGCCAAACAGCATGGAGCTGGCCTCCTGGCAGGCCGGCTCCATGCTCCCTTGCCGCGATGCCGGTCAGGGGAAATCTCCCTCTGACCGGAAGTTATGGTATCGGGGGTAAGTATCGGAGCATTTGGGTGATTATGGGTATAGCCTCGGTATGAAGAAGTCACTTAAATGTGACCAATGACTACAAGATATACAATGACCTGGATGAACAGGGTCCTTCACAGATGTGAGGGAAAATCCAATATTTTTTTCACAATAGTATTTTTATTTTACGGTTTACAAGGTGTAACCAGTATTTTCACAAATAGTGAATTTGTATTGAGTACATTTTTAATGAGTTACATATTAAACAACCAGGTTCCATAGATCTGTTACACTATCAAACGTGGGACAATAATTCCATTCAGAGTCATACAGGTAGACAATACAATAAGGAAAAAGGTAATAACACTCTTCTGTGCACTGTAGATTTTCCCCGTATGTAGGAAAGTAGACTAGAACTTCAGAAAGTGGGGCTTGTGTTCGGCCTTTTAAAAAAATTATGGGGGGGAGGATGGGGGAATAGAAGGGTGAGCATAATGGGAGGAAAGAAATCCAATATCTTAAAGTTTTCACCGGTGCGAGAGCAGAAGGGAAATCATCCAATGGGGACAAATGTTCAGGTGACTGCCATCTAAGGTGGGAATTGTCCTGACTTTATTGGAATTTCCTCTTCAATCATTCTGTACTCTATTCAAAATTAGAAGAAATGTTTTGCCTTTAGGCCTCATTCACACGGGCTTCAGCTTGAGCAAGAGTAATGTGTACAGCAAACTTTTGTGAAGCTTTTGGCTAACTTCAAGCAGGTTTGTGGAAGCCTTGCAAGAACTCTTCAGCTCCAGTTTGGATGCAGATCTTAATGGAAGAGCTGACTGTCACTTTAAACAAGCAGGTCCTGGCAACAACTGTTTTCTGTACTGTTCCCACCATACACGTGCAGCTCAATGGACACGGTGTGGATACGCACTTAGACGTACGTTGAAACCTATATTCTGGTAAACCACACAACTACCCTTGCAGTGGGGCTACCCCTGCACTGCAAGGGTTAGGTACTTGTGTATGCCGAGGGGACCAGATTAAAGCACTTTTACTTACCTGATCTCTACTTTCCCCCGGCAGTCAGTGCCCACCTCTTCTCCCCTCCTCTGCAGCTGGTGGAGTGTTCCTCAGTGTCCTCATGCCTAGTGCAGGTCTGTGGAACCTGCGTTAGATGTGATAATGTCAGCAGTCCTTAGACCTATGGTGGTAAGGGGAGAAGAGGCTGCAGGGACCAGCCTACCAACCCAGAAGTAACCAACGAGAGTGGTGTTCAGGTAAGTAAAGGTTTTTTCCTTTCCCAGGTTCCAAAGACCTGGATTAGTCCACCAGCTGGAGCGGAGGTGAGAAAAGTGAGGTTGACCACCAGGGGGCTGGGAACAGGTAAGTAAAAGGGCTTTACTCTGGTACCCCTAGACATAAACAAGTACCTAACCCTTGAAGTGTGGGGTAGCCCCCTTGCAAAAGTATTTTTTTGTTTGCAGGTGGAAGGGCTTTAAGGGATTATTCCACACTAAACTGATATGAGTAGTTGCTGTGGTGTTGAATAACCTTATAGCTGATTATACCTTTTGGAGATTTAAGGAGCAATACTTCTGCATCTGAGTTCCAAGTTCTGTCTACATAATATAACCATTATAAGAATATCTTATTCTCAGCAGCGCACTGAAGAAGTTAGACAACTGTCAGGGTACTAGGGGGCTTAACTCTCCTCAGGGTGGCCTTGTGCGGCAGGGGGCGCGGGTTCCCCTTCCTGGCACGACCCCTGGTACCAGGATTGCGGGTACGCATGCACGACAAGTGCGCGTGCGCGGTGGACAGGCTGCGCGCGCAGGCACGGGGACGTGTGCGTAGTGCGCCTGTTACTGGTGTCAGGTCTGATCCTTGCTGGGGGAGGTTCCCAGCACACACCCTCTGCCCCTCTCTCGCCATTGGCTCCTGATGGAGAGGCTACCTGGTTGCCTCGGTAGCCGGGGAGGGGTCTCAATCCTCCACTGAGTATAAAAGCCCAGTCAGAGCCCTGGCTCATTGCTGAGTTATTCTATCCCGTGTGATCTCCCAGCTCCCTGTGCCTTGAACCTGTCTCTATTCCTGAACCTCTGCTTGGACTCCTGATTACCGAACCTTTGGCTTACCCTTCCGTTACTGAAACTAGCAGCCTGCCTCGACCCGGATTGGACCTGACTATTCTTCTTGGATTTTCCCTGTGTACCGCCCCTGCCAAGGGGTTCCACTCACGGCCCAGCTGTACCCCCCTGACAACAACCTTGTGTGGCTTATTTTTTTTCTAGTCAACAGGTAGTAAGGATAGCCTGATGCTGGTTTCCTGAGAGATAGTTGGCAGTTTATTCGTCCAGCCAGCGTCTACCTAAAACCCGAATACCGGCTTTCGCTGTCCTGACCCTTTAATTACTGTGTAACAAACAAAACCATAAATCACATCAGTGTCGTACATGGCGTGGAATATTTCGGTTTCGAGCTATTTAAGGATTATCATCCAGATCATGATTGAACCGACGCATTTTGCATCCCCTGAAAATTCGCCTTAATTGTCTTAATGATAAAGACAAAAGGAATGGTGGGCAACAGACTTTTATTTTGAGAGTAAAATGATATGGATAAGTGAGCAGCTATTGACCAGAAATTATTTGCTTCTGTCTGTTAGACACGTAATGGAGTCATTTAACTAGTCAAATTAGGAGCCGCAGAAATGCACCATGCTTCATTACTGAGTTCGAATGGGCACCATTTTACATTTACGTCAAAAATTATCTCATGGCAAATTAATGTTTTCATTGTACTGCGCGGACAAAGCCGTGCGACGATAGCACCACCTACAGGCCCGGGACAAGACAGAGGGTTTACAGGGGAGAAAAATGAAGTCTGGTTTGATCATCTTTTGATGGATATAGTAAATAAAAATGCACGGAATGAAAGAAAAATAAGAAGAAATGTGACACTTTAACCGATGAAAACACTATAAATACAAAATGTAGCACTTGTATAATAAAGAAAAAACACATGCAGCGAATAAACCAGAGACAAATAAGTTCAATACACATGAGAAAAGTCTCAATATACCCCAGTCTCAAAAGCATGTCTTCATCTTTCCAGGTGCTTTCAGCATTCCTTCACCTCAAATTGGTAATGTGCTCCCCCTTTTTTTTAACCTATATATATATATCAGGAAAAATACATAGTTACATACAGTAGATTGTAAGGTTGAAGAAGACCTAGGTCCATCTAGTGCAACCTATGCATGTATTTGAGTTTGCCTATCAGGGTTATTCACAAAGCTGCCGAGGGCAGCCGAGTGAATAACGGAGCCGACGTAAACAGAGCCGTTCTCCCCGCTTCGGCTGTCACTTCGGCTCAGTCGAGCCGAGGCATATGCCTTCGGCTTGGCCAAGCTGCTCACCCGCCTTCGGCTACTGTGCAGGCTATTACGAATAGGTCATACAGCAGGCCTTCGGTTTGACTGAAACGAAGGGCTCCGGCGGTCGAAGAGAGCCGAAGGATCAGCCGAAGCTACAGCTGGATCCTTCGGCTCTTTAGTGAATAACCCCCTATGTGTGCATTTGTCACTATGGACATCCAACTTCATGTTGTAGCCATGTGTCTTCTTCAGAGTCCTTAGCTTGATAAGTTTATTCCCAAGACTACAGTCCCCATTGATAGATTTTTATATTGCAATCATATCTCTTCTCTAAAGAGAACAAGTTCAATGTATGTAGTCCAGCTTTATAACTTAGGTCCTCCAACCCCTTATTAAAAGAGAACTATGAGGTCAGTGTTTTTTCCCATAGTTCTCTTAAGGGTCACGGGAGGACATAAGATAGCGTCCTCCCATGACTCAAAGCTCAGTATATCTAGAGCTACAGCTCGCGGTATACTGAGACCACCGCAGCCGGGGCGGATCCTAACATTACTGTTGAGATCCACCCAGCTGCGTGAGTGACAGCGGGCTCTGCTTATCTAGAGGCAGAGCCAGCTGTACCCGCCCCTTCCCCGTCTGTTCCGCCAGTCAGTGCTGGAGGATCGAAGGGGGGGGGGGATCCCTGCAGGGAGCCGTGACTGACAGTCACTGCTCTCTGTAGGGAGATGATCGTGAAGTGAGCGACGGTATGTGTGCGCTCACTTCCCGATCTAGTGAGCCGATGTGTGACAGTTTAATTGTCACACGTCGGATTGAACTATGAGGATGAGTGATTTTCACTCACCTCATAGTTCTCCTTTAATTTTGTTGCCCTTCTCTGAGCTCTCTGTAGTTTTAGGACATCCTTCCTGGGGACAGGTGACCAAAACGGAACCGCATACTCAAGATAAGGCTGAACCAATGGTGGTGGTAGTATTACAGTTGTATCTCTCGAGAAAAACCTTAGCTGCAGTTTAGCATTGCATGCTTCTGCTTAGCCCGTGGTCTACAAGGACCCCAAGATCTTTCTCCATCCCCGTTTTCCCCAGAGGAGCACCTCCTAATGTAACTTACATTCATATTTTTGGCTCCCTAGTGCATGACCTTACATTTTTTAATAATGAATCTCATCAGCCATGTATTTGCACACCCCTCAGGGTGTTCGTGTAGTGATTCTATACCCTGTTGTGAAGTTATTGGCTTGCATCAATTTAATAATGAAATCATGACAATATTCACTGACAAGTAAGAAGCGCATACACGTTGTTGGTGGTTCTATAGGCCAGCTCTGTTCACATTTTTCGATCTTGTACCACTTCTTATAACTGTATGATATTCTGGATGGCGCCGACTTTTATGGGCTCTTATGGTGTTCTTTGGTGGCCCGGTTTCCAATCCAAACAGAATTGCCCTCTTCCATGAGTTTGATCACATGTCCGAAATTGGTGAGCCTAAGTTTTGTAATCTTGCCATCCAATGAAGTGTCTACATTCAGGTATTTGGTTGTTTGTTACCCTTGCTGTCCATGGAATGAACAGGAGCCATCTCCAACTCCATAGCTGGTTGAGTTTATCCCGGAGATCTTATGGCAGTGCCGCCTTGCCACCCATAGTTGATTGTTTGCTTCATTTGCAAAGCTCTTTTCATGCTGAGCTCATCAAAATGACCACAGTTGATTACAGTTGAAAGTCAAGTGGCTTTGTGTGCCATTGAGAAGGTGATTAGCTACACCTGATTGAATTTACAAGTCATTTTTAGGAGGGGGTGATCCTTTTTCCAACTCAGTGATTCTGTTTTAGAACTTTTCTTTATTTTTTACTGACACGCTGGTGCTATATGTTTCACTTGGATGTTATAAGGTGCACTAAATACAGCTGGGTAAAACATAAACTGTGTCTGTCTTCCTTTCAGGCTGCAAAGCAACAAAATGTGATTATTTTAAAGGCGGGATTCTTTTCTATACCCAGGGTATGGCTCCCAATGTTGCCACAATGAATATTCGATCGTATTACAGAATACTACTTATATATACATAATACTAAAGATGATGCTCCGACTCCCGAATGGAGTCAGAATTTCCGAATAGCATTCGTGAGCTCCTCAATGCCATTCTGGTCCGGAAGCCTCAGCTTTAATATTATGTATGTATATGGCTCCCAGACCCGTATTGCTTTCTGGAGCTCCCAAATGCCATTGTGGTCCGGAAGCCTCAGCTTTAATATTATGTATTTATATAGCTCCCAGACCCATATTGCTTTCTGGAGCTCCCGAATGCCATTTGGGCCTGGAAGCCTCAGCTTTAATATTATGTATGTATATGTATATGGCTCCCAGACCCGCATTGCTTTCTGGAGCTCCCGAATGCTGTTTGGAAATTCGGACTCCCAGAATGCCATTCGGGTCTAGGAACTTCAGCTTTAGTATTAATATCTGTATATGGTTTTCTGTGATAGTCGCAACGAATATTCGTTCGTAAACTCATCTGAAACTAACGAAAATTCAGATTTAGTCCGAAACCCCGAACCTAATCGAATTTTCGGACCCGAATTCTGAATCCCGAAATATCCGAACCGAACCAAATTTTTGTGCAGTTTACATGTCTAGTATGTGTTGAAACTGCCCTTGTAGCCATGGCCCATGTGACAGAGTGACTATGCAGGAGCACAATTGGGATACAGGAATAGAGCGTTGTCACCCTACAACAAAAAGTGCCTGAACAAGGACCTTCATGGCAGGATCGCCGGGGATTATTTTACCGAAAACTGCCAATTTGAAAAAAAATGTAAGTGACTTTTGAACTGACATTAACATGTTAAAGCTTCTATGAGATTTTAGTGATGAGGCTTATATCTACTTTAGGTTTGGTAGTGGGGGGGGGGG
>NW_017306274.1:2297686-2313874 GCF_000935625.1 Nanorana parkeri
AGGACAGAGATATGGAAGAGGGATGTAATAAAACGGCCACCCGAGACCAGACTCCCAGCCAAGAGTCAGCCCTATTATTTTCATGGAAAGAGATAGCTCTGAAAAGAGTAATTTTTGGCAAGAAAAAGTGCATTAAGAAATGTCATAATCTGCATCAAATAGAGTCATGAAGAGGAGATTTGAAGGGTAAATCCACCTTTAAACGCTTTTCCTTGATATTCTAAACCAGGACAGCGAAATAATCAACTTTGTAAAGAGTTTGTAGTTTGTTTTACTTTGTAAAAGAGTTTGCAGAATGTGTAAGGGCCATATACATCTCCCCTTCCAGCTCTTAGCAACCTGGGATGCTCTTGCCGTTGTCCTGCCCAGCTCCTGCCAACCAATGACGTCACTAGTTGCTAGGAGCTCGGTGGAACATTGGCAAGAGCATTCCAGGTTGCTAAGAGCTGGAAGGTGATATGTACAGTATATGGCCCTTACACATCTAAGCTACAGAGTTACAATGCACAGTCTGATCACTGGGGGAGGGGAGACTGCGGAAATGCTTCCTCTTGCCTGCAGTAGACTGATGACATCATCTCAGCCTAGGGAATGTTGCTGTATATTTGTGACATATCGGGACTTTAATTATGCAGATTTGTAAAGTTACAGACAGGTCCACTTTAAACGAAACCCTTCAAGCCATGACTTCAACACTAACATAACCCCTAAACAATTGACCTTAAAGTGGATTTTATAGCAATATCCCATAATCCTGCGCTGTCAGACTTTTGGTCGACAGACTACTATTATTTCTGTACTTTTATTTAGAACGTCATCTCTTTGCATTCAGTGCTTCCTGTATACTTCAAAGTGGGAGGAACTGGAACATGAATCTTTTTTTTTTTTTTTGAATGATCAGGGGCGAACGTAATGAGACTGCTGAGAGACTTTGATCAGCGGAATTGGGAATATCTGTCATGTAAAATCAAAAGTGCTTGATTAGGTGTTCCCAGAAGATCAGGATTTTACACAGCAGGCTGGCTTGGTGCATTAAAACAATGGCTGAGTGAGAAGCTTTGGGAAGGCAGACGACATCCTCTAAATGCTTTTCCATGCTAACTCTTTGAGTGCTCCTTTAAGAAACATAGAAGATTGAGAGCAGAAGAAGATCGAGTGGCCCATCACGTCTTCCTCTTTATTTTTTAACCTTTTCATCTGAGTGTAAATCTAAAGCTGGCCGTACAATGTGAATTTTGGCCGGTTCTTGATGAACCTGCTGAAAATTTGCACAGAGGGTTCCCCTGTTGGCATCCTACTAGCTTGTTGTAATTGTCTTTGGCCAAATAGTGCTTGCAGCCAATACAATGGATACAGAGGGAGAGTCCTCCATCCACGATGGTTAGCATTGATGGTGGAATCTGTATTGTCTGTATGTGTCTAAAGATCTATATAGAGGAATCAGGACCTCCTTCCTACTGCCAGTGTCCCCTCTAATGATAACTAAAGACATATATAGTAGAATCAGGATCTCCTTCCTCCTGCTGGTGATCCCTCTAGTGATCACAAACGATCCATATAGAGGAATCAGGACCTCCTTCCACCTGCTGGTGACCTTTCTAGTGGTAATCTAGTGGGATCTTGTGATAACTAAAGACCTAAATAGTAGAGTCCGGACCTCCTCCCTACTGCTGGTGACCCCTCTAGTGGTAACTAAAAATCTATATCGAGGAATCAGGACCTCATTCCTCCTGCTGGTAACTCCTCTAGTGATAACTAAAGATCTGTAGGGGAATCAGGACCTCCATCCTCAGCATTTTATTCACTTTCCTCACTGCCAGGTCACACTGTTTGCTCGTTTTGCAATCATTTGAAAAGAGCAACCCCAAATCTTTTTTCCTCTGTAGTCCCCCCTCCAATATTGTACTATCAGAAGATTCTTTTTGCCTAAGTGCATTATTTTGCATTTAGAAATGTTGAACTGCAGCAAATAGTCTCAAATAATTGCCTATTTTTATTCTCTCTGTGAACATTTTTTTTGTGATAGGTTCTACCCCCATGATCATTCAGAAAAGAAATTATTCTAATTTAAAAATATAACTTACACTCATGGTAGCCTCTTTGAGGAACTTCCAGCCTTTCGTCAGAACCCTTCAACATCGGGGAGGAATATTAGCGGAGGCCGTGGACGGTGTTTTTCTCGTGTCAATTCACCAGTGAGGCTCTCCAGTTTTATCGAGCAGTAAATGAGCATTCAGTCAAATGTGGACTGAAAAGATTTGGGGGGAAAGTGGAGTGCTTTGCACAAAGTAATATTATTAATAGAATTTCAAGTGGCCGTAGGCATTTCAGGAATGCGCTTGGTTAAGAAGTCGCTTGTTATTTTTGATAAACTGGTAGACCAAAATATTGCAAGTGCAATTGGAATAAAAGTTTTTAGATGTAAGTATATCTTCTGATGAGGTTAATATAGGGGTGGCAGCACCATTGTAAACATCAATTACATTTGCAATAAATGGTCTCTAGATAATTGCCAAAAATACCAGCTCCCATCCTGTTGGTAAAAGCTCCATCAGCTACTATTGGCTCCGGTGTCCTGGTGGGAGGGCGAGGTGAGTGCCCCTCCAGGCCCTCTCCTACAGATACTAATGCTAACATGCATCTTTCTCTTTTTACTTTGTAGCTTATAGGTTAGGAAGCAATTAAATTGGCTTCCTTCTCTTGGGAATCTGATGTGGTCAGAGACTTTACTAAACATAAGATGCCACCTATTATTGCTTAAAGAGAGCCTGTCGCCAGGCCATTCATTTCAACAAAAATGTTCCCATACGATTATATGTGCATTTAATATATTGTAGGCATGTTATTTCCTTTAAATGCTTCCCATGTGTAGACATCCAAAAACCAGAGACTTTCATTGGGCATCACCATTGTGGATGTGATGTCAGCAGCCCCAGCTGACTCAGAGCTGTAATTCAAGTGACCAGGGGCATCCCTACAGTTTTTGCCATCTAAGGCTGGGGGATGGAAGTGGGTAGTGCACGGTACTGAGATTGGCGACGCACGTTACTGGGGGTGGACATTGGGGGTGTTTGAAGGGGTGGACATTGTACATTATGGGGTGTGCTTGTCTGGCGTCTCGCCCAGCTCACTGATGCCGCTGGTTGACAGGACATTTTATACATATATATATATATATGTATATATAACGGAAAATTGTTATCACATACTTACCGTAATTTTCCTTTCCTGGCAATCCCAAATTTTACAGTTGTCACCAAAGCAGGAAAGATAGGGTACCAATAAGAACACCTTTTCTGGTGACCTCAGTAGATGTAGAAATAAAGCACCACACCGATTAAAATAGTCCATACCCATTAGGGCCAGGGGACACTCAAGTGGAGTAGGCAAGGTATCTTGGGAGCCCAAAACACACCCCTTTCATCAGGATTTAATGAAAAAAATGTGGACTTTAATCCTTGCAGGTTGAAAATTGTATTGAGTGGTGATGGGAGTGCTTCAGGTTGGTTTGGCAGCGACCTATTCTGGTGATAACTGTCTAAGAGGGGAATTACTTTAAATTGTAGAGATGTCTCTCACTTCCTGTTATGTCCTTGAAACAGGAAGTGAAAGGAAATCTCCCCAATGACACACAGCCAGCAAAAGATAAATTGACACAGGGTTTATCCCTTCCCGATTCTATCCAAAATGAAAAAAAAAGTTTCAGCTATGGATATTATTTTAAACTTATTGGCAGATCTGAAGTCTCCTAGGTAACGAACATCTTAGGGGCCAGTTTGCATCACTATATGCTTTGACTGTAAAGCTTCTACATCTTCTTCTTCAGATGTGTACATATGTTATATATTTTCTATTTATCCCTTTATGATTAGCAATAAAATAAAAACTTAATAGTTACAATAATTACCGACTGCATCCAGCATTAGCTCCTCGTCGTTTTTCTTTCTTACAGTAAAATCCATCCACTTGCCTTACGTTTTACACAATGACGTACATCCCACTTTTACCAAGTGCATTCGAAAGTGATCACTTCATAACTATTATATCACTCTTTCTTTTTTTTTTTACCACCATTTGCCTTGGATGTGTTTTATTTTTCCCCCCTCCTTTTTAGGTTGTTTTACGCCTTTCAGTATGAAAAGGGTAATTGATGGTCTACAAAAAATGAAGGGGGGGAAAAAAATGTACTCGTGTTTAAAGCTATGTGTGAATCAAAGGCCATTGTGTGCTCAGCAAAAGAAAAAAATATTCTTTTGTTTGTTTTTTTTATTTATTGCAAGAAATTGTTACAATTGCTACATAGTATATAAGTTGTTTTGCTCCATCTTGATGTTGTGGTAATGGCTGTGATTGCTGCACACTTTAAAAACAGCTAAGAACAAGAAACAAAAAAAATAGCAAAAAAAAAAAAGCTTTGGGGGGGGCACGAGTCCCCAAATTTAGTCGTTGGAGCTTTTTAATTGTACAAATCCATTACCGATTGTTTTGCATCTGCCTACTGGGCTGTACGTCCTCTTTTTTTTCTTCTGTTTACCGAGGCCAAGGCCGAGGATGAAATAATTTATCGCCGTTCCTGTTGGGTTTTTATGTAATAACTTTAAAACTCATATAAAGTAATGATCCAAAAACTCTTTTAACGTTCATTATAAAATGTGAAATATTTTCCAGATCCGCAGCAATTATGTGACCAGACATAACTGTTTCACACTTGAGTAAATACAGGGAGGATTTTAACACAACTTTATTATCACCTAGTCTATTCCTTTGCATTCGCGGGATAATACTGCTTTAATAATTTTTTTTCCCCCTCTGCCGAAAAGTTAAGTAATGGCCAAATTTCCATCAAGCCCGCGTTTATTGGTTTTCACAATAGAGTGCTGGAATATATAATTAGGCTTACATTCCCTTCTTAACGGCCATCAAATGTTGTGTAAAGATCTATGGCGCATTGGTGCAGAGTTTAAAGATGGCACGTTGGCGGAGATATTTATTTGTAATATTGCATAAATAAAAAAGTATTATTTTTTAAAGAGGAGAGCTGCGTGTTTATATTCCGGGGAATAATTTTCATTTGTAGGGAAATCAGGCTATAATAGGATGTAACATACCAACCATAATCTGTACACCATTTGACTTTCATATGTCGTATCAGCATATTTCTTTCTCATCTATTCATTCTTTACACTCATATCTGTCCTCTGGCTCTCTCTCCCTGTCCCGCTCTCGTCTCTCTTGTTCCATATTTCTGTCTTTCTTTGTTCCTTTCTTTCTTTCTGCACAATTCTTCTTTCTATATGTTCTGTCTGCTCTCTCTTATATCTTTCTGTCTGAACATTGTTCCTCATTCCTTTCTCTCATTCTTGCTCCTTCCCTCTTTCCTTTCCTTCCCCTTCCTTCCTTTCTCCTTTCCTTACTCCTTTCCTTTCCCCTTTCCTTAAATTTATTCTTTCCTTTGCCTTTTCTTTCCCTTTTCTTTATTGTTTCCTTTCCTTTCTCCTTTCCTTTCCTTTCTTCCTTCCTTTCCTTTCCTTTCCTTTCCTTTCCTTTCCTTTCTCCTTTCCTTTGCCCTATCCTTCCCTTATCTTTCTTCTTTCCTTTCCTTTGCTTTCCTTTCATTTCCTTTATTCTTAATTTAATTTCCTTTCCCATTTCCTTTCCTTTCTCCTTTCCTTCCCCCTTTCATTTCCTTATTTTCGTTTCCTTTCCCCTTTTCTTTCCTTTCTCTTTTCCTTTGCCCTTTCCTTTCCTTCTCTTTTCTTTCCTTTCTTTCCTTTCATTTCCTTTCCTTTCTCCTTTCCTTGCATTTCCTTTCTCCTTTCCCTTCCTTTCCCTTTCTTTCCTTTGTTTTGCTTTCTCATTTCCTTTCCTTTCTCTTTTCCTCCTATCCTATTATTCTTGGAGTCTCTTCCCTGCTTTCTCTTTTGCCCTCAATCTTTTACTCCCTGATATCTTCATATCTCTCTTTTCTATATGTTCCATCTGCTTTCTCTTATCTCTGTTTGTGTCTTCATTCCATTCTCTTGACACCCAATATCGTTCTTGTGCTTTCTTTCACTGTAAACTAGTAAGAATCCCACAAGGATCTCTCTGGCTCTACTGTCCACAATACGCTCTATAAGCTTTTATATTGGGGGCCCTTTTGACCCCCCCATAATGTGTTGGTTCTTTTCTGCTTATGACTTTTGAATAAAAATTTACTATGGACTTTTCAGATCTTGTTAGGTCTTTTTTTTTTAACATACATCTTGAGATGTTTTTGAATTACTAGACACTTCATGGCCTTGGCTCTCCAGAGAGCTACCTAAAAGGATTTTTCTATATGAGATGTCTTTAAAAATTTGGATTCTTAACCTGACAAGGTGATCCACCGCCCCACACCACTACCATCTATTTGTGTCTATCCTTCTCCCTTTCACTGTCTCTTTTTAAATCCACCGTTCTTACTCTTGGCTCTGATGTCACCATTAACTTCCAGGTGTCCTCTTACTGCCTCTTGCAACTGCTATATACTGAGAGCACTGCAAAATGCCTCTAGTGCGCTCTCTATATACCAGTTGTAGGAAACAGTAACCATTTAACCATTTCACTAATTCCTGCTTTGGAAAGTAGCATGGCAGAGGGTGTGTTGGTAGAGTGCTGGACCAAAAACAGGAGGGGTAAGGTTTTTAGATTTAGATTAGGTATCCTCAGTTGTAGGAAACAGTAACCATTTAACCATTTCACTAATTCCTGCTTTGGAAAGTAGCATGGCAGAGGGTGTGTTGGTAGAGTGCTGGACCAAAAACAGGAGGGATAAGGTTTTTAGATTTTGATTCCAGTGGCAGCTGAGGTATCCTTGGACATACATTGTAGGTCCAGTCAATGTCGCACAAGAATAGATTACAAGAAAACGTGTTGACTTTTTCCTTGAGATCTGTTGTCTTGCAGTATAGAACCTGACTGGACCTACACTGTATCTATGGAGCTCTCGCTCACTTAACACTCTCTGGAAAGCTGCATGGAAGAGAGACCAGCACCTCCCACAAGATTCCTCCAAGAAAACAAGGCTCTTATTTTGCCTGAGAGGTGCATTCCTGCCAACAGCCGTTACCTTCAAGCTTCACATATCAACATCCATTATAGCATTATTAGCACTCATACACAAGGATGCCAAAACTTGGCACCCGTCATACATTGCCACAGCCTACTGAGTACTCATTAATGTTCTCTCCAGTAAGGATGTATTGTGGCCAGTGGGCCAAAGCACAAATACTTAGTCATTCACTTTCCAAACCTCAATTCAGTTTAGTGAAAGACGACAAATGAAAATAAAAGGCAATACCTTCAAAAGCACTCAGATTTTTCCACCGGGTTTGATCAAGGCCATTTTGACACCATCTCCTTGCAGTTGATCAAAACCGCCGTTTTGTCTAGTTACTACATCTACAGTTTTCTCACATGTAGATCTAAACCCTATGTGGAGGACATACAGTGATAAAGAACTGGTTATTATCAGCAATCATTATAAATTTTGATCATAAGATCCTGTTTTCAACCTTTTCCCCCGTCTTTTTGGCATCTCAGTGCTGTTGATCTGCTCCAAACTTTTTTAGCCAACTCGAGCTCCCAACCACTTCCTGTTTATCTGCAGAGGCGTCCCCGGGCCAAGTGTCCCCCACTGGGACATCATCATGCATGCGAATAATGACATCATGCGCACTTAACTGCCGGTGGCCGTCTCGGTACAGCTGTCAGGATCTCAGCCCATGACTGGGTGCCCAACTTTTCAGAGGGGGTGACACCAGTCATTTTGGGGTCACCCCAAAATGGTGTCACCCTGTGCTGACCTCACTCCTCTTGTGAAGCCACAGTTCTTGCCACTTCCTATCCACATGCATCCACTCCACATGGGCTGCACATCAATGCTCTGCACTGGCTTCCTAATAGTGACAACAGTGGACTATAATGTGTGTTGGCATGGTCAAATGATGTAATAAGATATCAGTAGGCAGCAAGAGGTGAGCAATGGCTGGCAATTCAAATAAAGTGACACTAAACTCAGGTGTTAAATCTTAAAAATGCATTCAAATACCTTAACTATCAACAAACATGTATCTTATTTGTGTATCACTCGGCTGTAGATCCTCAAATCATCTCTGAATTGGTGCTGACACTGTCCTTCCTTCTGAAGGGGGGCTACTTTTGTTCCCCATGGTCTCTGTGTGTGTTGTAAAGTAGTCACCGCTCTAAGCTCGCTCCTGTGATGGACTACAGTCTCACATTTAGTTTCCTCATTTGTATTGAAGTTGTAGTCCATCACGGGAGTGAGCTTGGAGCGGTGACTACTTTACAACACACAGGGACCATGGGGAACAAAAGTAGCCACCCTCCAGAAGGAAGCACAGTGTCAGCACCAATTCAGAGATGATTTGAGCATCTACAGCCGAGTGAGTCTCTCTTGCTCTCCTTATCTGGTTCTTTTCATTCTCCTTTTTTTTTTTTCTTTTATGACTAATTCTTCTTCTTCTACCCTGCTCATGTTTCTTTAGCTTCACAAAAATAAAAAATAAATAAAAAAATGATCTTAAAACAGCATGTGGACATAAAATTTATTACAATCTAAAACTAAATTGTGCAAACAACCTGTTCATTCGGAAAATTACCTCACATCCAATGCTTTACTACTTATTTCATTAACAATTGTTTTAGAAACCATTGTAACTTTATTTTATTTCTAACAGTTTACTGTAACAGGGTATTCATTAAAAATATATTCATATTTGCCTTCAACTGTTATTTATTTTTTTTATTTTTTTTGCAACAATTGTTCAAGAACTTGTTAGCTCTAAAATTGGTTTCAGCTTTAAATAAGGATTACATTCTGTGAGATTAGGAAGATTTTATTGTGTTGGATGATCGTTAAGAAGTAAAGGAAAGAAGGTGTTTCTAATAGCGTCCAATCGGGCGGAAATTGTCATTTACCTATTATGGCTAAATAATGAGGTTTTAATTGGTCTATATAAGCCAATCTACTACACATATTTTACATCAGACTGAATACTGTATATTGTATAAGATTGAGTGGCTATAAAAACAGACCTGAAAAAAGCGGGGGGTTCCTATCATTTAGGGACCATCTAAAAATGTGAATTGTGCCTAACCAGTACCCTAACAAATCTATTTTCTTGCCTTACATTTCACCAGAAAATTAGAAGTGCACTCTCTGTGCCTAGGCACTCCTTGTACCTCGAGCCTCATAGCTCTAAATCTGCAGTGTGAGATCCTCTAAAGCAGTGGCATCACAAGGGGGGTGCGGCCCGCACCCGAGTGCCACCATTGGAAGGGTGACACCAAAATGACAGTCATTTTGGTGTCACCCCCTATGAAAAGTCGGTCACGGACCGAGCGCCCAACAGTGTCAGGAGAGAGGACGGTAGAAAAATGTCACCAGCACACCATAAGTTTGCCAATGAGATACAGCTATTGGCAATAAAACATTTTGCTTTTTCAACTTATGGTGTGCTGGTGACATTTTTCCATTGTTCATGTATGGGCGTGCCATCCGCAGTCATTTCAAGCACCCATCTTCATCAAGTGGGAATCCCGGTAAGGAGTGCGGTATGGTTCCTGTTTCTGTTTAGGAGAGAGGACGGGACCCGGCGGCATAACTCATCCCGCCGGGTGAACGTCCCTTCCTCTCTCTGCCAGCGTTCATCACCAAGATGGCCACAGGCAGGCGTCTGTAAGACAACTGCGCAAGTGCGATGACATCACGGCGTGGTGTCACCCGGTCTCCACTCCGGGTGTCACCCAGCCTCGGGATGCCCCTGCTCTAAGGCAGCATTTCCCAATCTTTTTTCAGTCACGGCACCCTTTACAAATATGCAAAATCTTGAGGCACCCCAGTCTAAAATGTGTTAAACTGTAATAGTAAAAATGTGGAAAACGATGTTTGGCCCCATCCAAAATCCATACCAGACCTTTATCCAAGATAGGTGTCTTTTATGGATTTTAATGGAAGACCCCGTGCAAAAATACACAAAAAAAATTAAATAGGTTCACATCAGAAGCCCCATCTTTCTCATCAGGGGCCCCTCCTTTCACATCAGAGGCATGACACTGTGTGGAAATTTTGAACCACCCCTGAGGAAGCCTGAAGGCACCCCAGTGTGCCTTGGGACCCTGGTTGATAAAGGCTGCTCTTAGGCACTGCTCTGATGGCCAGTCTCATGAGATTTGGAGTGAGATTTGATGAAGCCCAATGGCTCCCAGAAGCATATACCAATGTTAATCAATCAGTCAATCATTTACCACTGTAGGTATGGAGTAGAAGCTGGAGAAGAAACTTTAATACTTTTTTTTATTCATATTTTCCTTCTTGTTTATTATTATTTAATTTTGTTTGCTTCTCATCCCACACACATTATATGTTTGCAGAAGTATTAGAAAATGTCACAAAACAGAATCAGGTGAAAGATAATTCTGGATTTAGCTAGCTGTTTTTGTACAGTTGGTCAGGCGAACACACATGATGCCCACACCGTTGTACAAAATAATGTCTTCTCGGTGGTGAAGGAGCACAAAAGGAAAGAGCACTGCCGTCCAGAAGGATATCGATAAGGGGGGTGGTCATGCTAAGTCCCAAGGAATCAGAGAGCTGGTTGCCTGGAGTGGGTCTCATAAAGCACCACTTTAAATGATTTAGCACCTAGTAGGCACTTTACAGAGCCCTGGAACTTGGGTTTGTAGAAACTGGTAACGGGGTCCATCCATCAATGTCAGTTTATTTCAAAAGGCATAAAAACAGTCAACAACAAACAAACAAACAACAAACAACAAACATCTAAGCATCATGTTGTTGATTGTTTTTATGTCTTCCAAAATAAACTGACTTTGATGGATGGACCCCATTTAAACTGCTGCTTTCTACAGCTTTATGGACTTAAAGCTTAGGTGGACGCCCCACCAGGCATCGAGGTTCTGGAAGCGGGAGTAGATGGGTTGAGTCGCTCCGTGCTGTTTTTCATTACTTTGGGCTTCCATGGGCAAGAAAAAGGGATTGAAAATGTTAGCTGCTCCTAAAATGTATCCAGATCTGAGCCATTTAATCAGTATCAATCGGATCCTGTGAAAGATCTCTGCAGAATATATATCAATTCAGGGGCGTAACTAGAAATCACAGGGCAAAATTTTGTATGGGGCCCCGTGATTTCTAGTTATACCCCTTGCAGAGCCCTCTCGAGATCCCACCTGAGGGACCGGTATGGTGATTGTTACGCCACTGTATCAATCAAAGATTTTTAGGTTGGATATTTTTGGCTTGACACCCCCTCCATTGCGGAACTCTGATGTGATGATCAGGAGAGGGTCCCTACTAGCAGCAGAGTCAGGTCCTGGCACTTTTGCCTGTCCATGGCTAGCCTCTTGCTTTATCTGGTAATGTGTAGCCACTTGTCATGCTCTCAAAACAGCCTCCCGACTTCCAAAACAGCCTCGCCCTTATCATATGCATAAACAAGATATTTTCACAATAATATTCCATTTTACATAGGTCTTAGATGCTTGTTCTTGACTGTTTCTATGCATTTTAAAATAAATTGACATTGATGGACAGACCCTGTTTTGATTTCCGGTTTCTACAGATTTATGGACTTAAGGCTAAAGGGGAAGCCTCACCCGGCACCGAGGTTCTGGCAGTGGAGGTAGATGGGTGAGGGTTGAGCTGCTCCATGTTTTTTCATTACTCTGCAACTTGGACTTCCATGGGCAAGAAAAAGGGATGAAAAATGTTAGCTGCTCCTAAAATGTATCCGGATCTGAGCCATTCAATCAGTATCAATCTGATCCCACTACAGATCTGTGCAGAGTGTATACCAATCAAATATGAAATGCTTAGGTTGGATATTATTGGCTTGAAATCCCCCACATTGCTGAAGTCTGATGTGATGCTTAGAAGAGGGTCCCTACTAGCAGCAGAGTCAGGTCCTGGCACCTTTGCCTGTCCATGGCTAGCCTCCTGCTTTATCTTTTAATTTGTAGCCACCTCTCATGCTCCCAATTTCCAGATCAGCCTTGGCCTTGTCATATGCATAAACAACATATTTTGACAATAATATTCCATCTTACATAGGTCCCAGTTCCCGCAAAATTCCTTTGCCAAACTTTCCATCGCTTATAAACCTTTGTCCTAAAAGAGGCGACACAATCGCTCTTTTGTTTGAAGTCTTTTTGATGATTCTGCTCCCCCTCAAAAATGTCACTATGAATTGTCGCTTGTTCTAATTTTTCATGTATCTTAAGAGAGCCCTGACACAAGATACATAAACACATTTTGCACATGCCTCTTCGTCCTTCTTCGGGGTGGAATTCTTTGGGAGAGAGAGAGAAGTTAGTGTCACCGACTTGCTGGTGGCCGGTTTTTCATAACAAGAGACATTTCCTTCATGGGTTTTAGGACCCTGCCGTCCGAACAAAGGTCCCACCTTGCGGCCGGCTCTGTGTGTTTTTGAACATTACGTGCCCCTATTGAATCCAAGGCTTGTCTGATCAAATGTCACTCAAGCCTGTCACAAAAAGAATGTATGATTTGCCATGGAGTGAATAGCCCGGGACCACTGCAAAGGGATTAATCCTCAGCTATTGCTTAATTCTTATCCATGGTGAAAGGACAAAAGCAGGGCTTTGTGGGGAACAATTTCTTTTGCTCCAACTTTTTTCTTTCTCTCTCTCTCTGTTGGAATGTCTATATACAGTTTCATGCTCTTTAACCCTTTCCATGACCTTCGACTGAAATCCTTACAGCTACATTTTGACTGTTGCTCTTTAGAAACACCAAACACGATGCTGAATGAGTTTTTAACACACCAGTCAGTTTGCTTTACTGGCAAAAGAAAAGTTTAGTTGGGTGAGATAATTTGATATGAAGGTTTAAAGGATAACTAAATAAAAAAAATAAAAAAACATGTAATATATTCAGGATTACCAGTCCTTAGATGGTGGATGCATTCATTTAGATTTTTCAGGTTTAGAATATTTTCAGCAAGTGCTGAACTTTGGTATTAGAATTACCATGTCCTCTTCCCTTCCTGTGAGATGAACAGAAAGCGCAAACAATGTTATCTTTCTTCTGTAAACTATTAATCCCATGTAACGGAGATGAAGAGAGGAAGACATGCTTGAAGTCCAGCCTGGCTGACAACCATGGCTTCCTCCACAGATTAAGTACACTGAGCATAGCCATCCAAGGAGAGGAACAAAAAGGAAGCACATTTTTAAAAGATGTAATTTTTATTTTTGTGTTTAGATATGCTAAAACCAAATTGTAAAGAAAAGATTTCCTTTACGAAGACCATAGTGCTTTTTTTTTTACCGTGCCCTTTGGCCATGCTGCCAAACAGGGCTGTAATGAAAATAACTCACTGCCTGAAGACTCTTCAGAAACAGACACTTCCGGGAAGTATCAGATGCCTGGTCCCCCCATCACCCCATGCTCAGTGGTTTCTCCCACGACCCCTATCTCACTATTGTGTTCTGTAGCGACACAGGGGTCTCCATAGAGTGACATGAAGTCTGCAGGCATGCATCTTATTACAGAGATGCTTGGCGGTGCTTGAGAAGCATCTACTTTCTTTTTTGCATGAACCATCCACCAAACAGCACATGTATGCGGTGACAAGAAGGTGGGCTTTAATGCCCAGCCACAGCATATATGCATCCACTGTTCTGTGCTGGAAGCACGCTTACTGCGCCTTCTATGCATAGTAACCAAGCTGTTACCGACAGCTGCCAGTCACTATTTACGAATGGACGTCACAGTGATCACATGATCACATGATCCGTGCCTTGCAGAGTTTCGTTTCTGCCAATGTGGTATTACAGCTATGATTGTCACCAGCATGAACAGTTAGGCAACCCAACAACCAGCTGAAAGAGCTTGCATTGCAGGCAGACAACGTTGCTGCTAATTGCGAGGGAAAGGACTAGTGTTTTTAGGACTAGTGTTGTCACCATGCAACAGGAGGTGCTTTTACTGGCAGGATCTCCAGATTAGAAGCTTTGCAACAGATTCTTAATAAACATTGTGCATAAGGAAGCTGTATAAATTGAGGCACGATGGCAAACATACTGATTTGGGTTTACAAACACTTTGGGTTGGGTAGTGGCCGTGTAGCATGATCTATGTGGGAATGTTCTGTGTGCCGTGCTCAGTTTGGCTGGTTAGTTATCATCTGTTTTTAGCAGCCGCCATCAATATACAGAATGATATATATGTGCGTTATGCGGTGACCTGATTTCATTTGGCGATACAATTACCAGCAGCTCCCATAGTGCATCTGCAGAGACTGGATTTTACAGGCCCGCTGCCTTACTTCATTTACATTGTCTTGTTTTATTTGTTTGGATGTGAGGAGATAAGCACACGCTTTGTATACAGATGTGAGATGAGGAGAGATGCCAGAGAAATGAGGATGTTGCTGCGGGATCAGAGCCAGCTGTTTCCAGACTAAAGCAGCTCCGGTGATCTGGAGGGACTACAACTCCCACCATGCCCATCACCGGAGTTGGTATGTAGAATTTAAAAGAAGGAAGAAATTCAGGTGTTAACCAAACCACCCGGAGAATTAGCTGATGTGTAAACAACACAAAAAGGAAACATTTAGGGCATCCCTAAAGAAACCAATAAGATGTTTGCTTTGTATTGCCAATAAGAATGAAGGATAGATAAAATATAATTGGTTGTTGGACCAACAGGTCTTCCTGCCTGTTACCAGCTTGTGTGGCAATTTCCCATAAAGTGAGGGTCTACCTAATGTGTATCCAGTGACGGGAATCGAGAGCTCCTCGTTTAATTTCACCGCTTGCATCTTCTAGATTGGCTCATCTTCGCAACAGCTGTAGCATTTCAAAAACCCAGAATATGTTTTTAAACAGACAACAATGCTTGGGGTTTAAAGGGACGGGAGCTGGTGATGTTTTAAGGAATTAAAGTGGTATTTTTTCGTGAACTGAATTGAACTCCTAGGCCTCGCCTGTGTTGCACTCAACTCAAAAGATGGAAACAAAAGAATGCGCTCAGCAAAGTCTTAATCTTTCAGTTTACAATGATCAGCTGGATGTTTTGTAAATGTACATATCCCTATTTCCATAATCTAAGGGAGCATGTGGGAAATTCACAACACTCATGAGAAAGCCTCTCTTTTTTTTAACATATCTTTATCTTTTTAATTTTTTTTATTTTTCAACCGTAGCATACAGCTGTACAGGTACTCTTAAACCTAAGACCACACAGGGACTCATATAAACACACATGCAGGCACTACACACAGACACACAAAGGTTGAACTTGATGGACCTGTGTCTTTATTCAACCTCAAATACTATGTAACTATGTAACTTCTAAAAGTTCAAGGTTCTGGCTCTATTTTTTACGTAAGATATATAAAAGTCTCTTGTGCTAAAGTCATCTTTCAAAGTACTGTGAATGCCTAATTCTGCCATTGGGTAGATAGGTTATTACATGATGTCCTACCATCATGTTTTAGGAGGAACCTTGTGTATCCATACTCAGTTACTTCAATACCAGAGGGAGACAAAGGAAGGAGACCTGTGTGATCACCTCTTTTATGGATCTCAAAGAGCTACAACTGGTGGAAAGGCCTGTATGCAATTCATCCAAAGTTATAGATAGTCCTCCTCTTGACAAAGACCTTCAGTGAAAAGTCCATGTCAAAATGTCCAGTAGATCCCGAGCTGTAGACATCTGAGGTCATATACAAATCTTGACTTTTATGTGCAGGTTGAGCTTGTGCCCATTCAATCATGCCACGTGAGTCTACCTAATTAACTTTTTATATAATGACAATCCTCATTACAACAGAGAAAGTCCCAGGGACCAGGGAGCTGGACCAAGCTAAATCTTACAGTAATGTGTCTTCAGCTGCCTTTATTTCTGAGTGTATGTATTGTTTTATATACATTGTATACAGTGGCGTAACAACCGGGGGGGGGCACTTGCCCCGGGCGCAGGACTGAGGGGGGGCGCCGTCACGACCCCGGCTAAACGAAGCCATGGCTCCCTCTCTCTGACACGATCACCCGGCTCTGTCATCGGGCGGCCGCTCGCTCTTCCGAGGCCACTGCGAGCGGCCTTCTTCAGTGCCTGATTGGAGGGCGCGTCTGCCTGATCCAGCCAGCCAGCCCGGATCGCAT
>NW_017306274.1:2314052-2315902 GCF_000935625.1 Nanorana parkeri
TGGGAACATAAAATAAAAACTTTTTTTTTTTTCTTAAATATTAATCACCTGATTCCTGGATCCAACAAGCGCGGCCTCCCGTCTCCAAACTCTGGTTACGCCACTGATTGTATACATTGTAAACGTGTATATACTTTGTTCCATCATATGCTCAGTTAGAACTGGTCGGATTTCTACTGTTACTTTAAGACCACTCTCTTGGGTATCTCAAGGCACTGTATTTGTGGTGGTATACGTATCTCAAAACAGGTTGCAAAATAGTGGAAAGATGTAAAAAATAGACTAAAACTAAAGTATATCTAAAGCCATTTTTTTTAGCATTGGAAGGGTTAAAACGAGCAACAAGTTTCTTTTTATATGGCTGCCTCATTGTCGAGATTTTAGTTGCCGAGACACAGCAGGAAGTGATAGCAGATCTCTCCAATGCAGGGTTGGGCAACTTCAGCACTCCAGCTGTGCTTTCAGTACAAATCAGTACCATCATGCCTCTGCCTCCGGGACTGTGGCTGGCACAGTCGTACAATGCCTCATAGGACTTGTAGCTCCACAACAGCTGGAGGACCAGAGTTGCCCACCCCTGCTCTAATGTAAGGACAATCCCCTCTTAAACTGGCCATGCATTGTGAGTTTTTCCTTGTTCAGCCCCAAGGGAACCCCCACCTTCCAACCTGGCTATTGTATTCTGCCACTGTCAGAATACCGGGTTAGACTTTTTGGACCGGCACCTTCAATTAAAGTCAACTGAAAAATTTACTTTTGTTGAATGGAAGGTTCCAGCTGGGCCACACAGGGGTCAAACTCCATAACAATGTCCCCATTGGAAGATTTCCCCTCCAATTCCCTTCCTGATGACAGCACAAAATTTTGGATGTTGATACTTTGAATTACATTTTTTTACTTTATTCAGAATTTTAAAAAATGTTAGATAAACTGTAAGATGAATATGATTATCAGCAGGCATTAAAAGCACTAAAATGCATTGGCATATTTTTGTTACAGGGTTTAGAGCTAATGAAAATTCAAGTCAACACATCTTTTTATGATAACTTTATAGATGCCAATAACAAGTCAATAGGCTTAAAATTCAGTAGAATTAAACTCTTGTATTTTCCCCGTTTTTTTTTTTTTTTGCATATTTCTACTGCTAACAACCAGTAGATACTGTATATACAAAAAACATTTTTTTTAAAGTTACCAAAAAGGTAAAAACGTACCTTTGTCTCCACCGCTAACTCCCGTTTGAAGATCTGAAGATTCTCGAGTGGTCATGCAGGCAGGGCTGGGTACTCTCTCTGCTGCCCCCAGGCCAGGTTCCTCAATGCGCCCCCTTACTTGCCCCCCCCCCAATGGAGAATAGCAGACCTGCAGGCTGCATACAAGTGATCTCAACAACATGAAATCGCCGAGATCACTTGTACAAAACAAACGCCGGCTTCCCCGCTCTACATTTAGCTCTGCTTGCCCAAAGCAGGGCTAAATGTAGAAAACAACTACCCGCCCGGCGCCCGGAACTGCATGTCCCGGGCGTTGTGAGATAGGAATTCCACACCCCTGCTGCCCCTCTATTCCCTGCTGCCCCAAGGCCGGGCTTTGGTTGGCCTTGTGGGGAATTCGGCCCTCCATTTAGGATGATGGGGCGGGCGCAAGCGCAGTAGTGACCTACGGCGGGGAGAAGAGGAGAGACATAATGGAGGTGAATGCACGCAGACGGGAGCATGCATGTCGAACAGACACCGTGGGACAGGAAGAGACAGAAGTCTGTGGTGGATCAGAGACCCGGCACCAGCGCTGGAGGGATTGCTGAATACAAGTGGAAGGAAGAAGATGATCGGATCAAGAGGCATCATTTA
>NW_017306274.1:2315952-2320622 GCF_000935625.1 Nanorana parkeri
AGAGCAACATTTTCTTTACAGTATCATATTTTATATGATACTGTTTTTTTCTCCTTTTAATTAAAAATAAAAGTTACCAGCCGCTTTGACCTTGTTAGCACAGGAACATTTTAATAAAGATTTTTTTTCTCTCTCTCTTTAAACCACAATTTGTGTTGGGACCTTGTGTGTCACAGTAATTTAAGTACAGTCATTTTGTACATTCTGATCCCATTATGCTACATTGTTACTGAATAAAGAGTCGTATTATGTTGCGCCCATAAAGGGCAGAAGGGGTCTAAATTTTATCTGCTGAACGAATCAATGTGGATTATGTCAGCTGAAAAGAATTGCAGACTGCAGAACTCAGCAGATGGGAAGTATATATATATACTTTTTTTTTTTTAATGTATCTGTTCATTTTGCATCCCCGCAGATAATACAGTTTGGTGACTGAAAAGCGTTTTTCCTTCCTCAGTACCAATTATCATTTCAACATAATGTATTAGGGGATCATTGGGGACTGAATGGCATTTCCTACTTGCGCGTAGCCTGTTTTATTTAAGCTGCTCTGACAAGCTGTCTAGGTTGTGGGAACTGGATGGTGCAATGTAAAAACATAAAGAAGGAAAAGAAAGTAGGGGTGGAGCTTGGCAGGAGATGCGAACGTTTCATCTACGACCCAGCCAGGATGATGGGATTAATAAGGGCTCTTAGCTCACACAAACCTATCTCCTTTTTTTTCGGCTTTTAAATATACATTTATATTCTATTCTTCCAGAAAAAACCAAGATGAATTATTAATTATCACTATAATTATTATTGTGAACATTCGTAGTATTTCTAAAATGTTAATACTAAATTCTAAATGCAACTGTAATATATACTGCCGGGACAAAGAAAAAAAATCACACACTCTAATATGTCATTGGACCACCTTTAGCTTTGATTACGGCACACATTTGCCGTGGCATCGTTTCGATAAGCTTATACAATGCCACAACATTTATTTCCATCCAGAGTTGCTTCATTTTTCACCAAGATCTTGAAGTGATGATGGGAGAGTCGGAGCACTGCGTAAAGTCTTCTGCAGCAAATCCCAAAGCTTCTCAATAGGGTTAAGGTCTGGACTCTGTGGTGGCCAATCCATGTGTGACAATGATGTCTCATGCCCCCTGAACCACTCTTTTACAATCTGAGCCCGATGGATCCTGGCATTGTCATCTTGTAATATGCCCAATGTGCCATCAGGGAAGAATAAATAAATAAAAAAAATGTCCCCACCTCCCTCCCCCCATCGTCCCAGCAACCCCACCACCGGCATACATAGACAGATCATTTTAGTGTGCAGGCTGGTGTGAACGAGCCCTAAGGGTATGTTCACACCGGCAGCCGCACACAACACCACGGCTGCTGGTGTGCATGTCCCCGGACAGTGCAGATGTGCTCGATCAACGTTTCTTTTTCTTTTCTTTTTTTTTTGTAGAACTTTATTGAACTGAGATATAAAAAAAAGGATATTTGCTTGAATTTGATTGGATGGCTGAAATGAATGCCGCTCTACATATTTATAGAGCATTCAAGCTGACTTTCAGTGAGCATTTTCGGCAGGTAAATCTTCCAGGTCCATGGGTTTCAAATGACAGCGAGTGTTTCTTCACCAGAGAAAGTTTGGTGAAAGTCACAATCACTGCTTTATAAAGAGAAGTGTATCTAAACCCCAAAGTTTTTTTTTATATAGATTTGATAGAATGAGGAAAAGTAAGAACCCCTGTCAGGATTTTATTGCTGTTTATTGCCCCCAGTAATTATCCTGTTGGTTAATGAAATAAAGCAATAATACATTTTGTGTATATATCTATATTCCATATACTGTACAATCTCCAACATATTTTTTTCCCTAAGGATGTCTTAATCTCTTTCACAGCGTTACTCGATATTGAACAAACTTTAATAACTTTTTTGGAATGGAAAAAGAAATTCAGTGACCTCTGGAAAGAGGAGGTAAAATTATGTATAAAACAAAACTTAATTCCTGCATTTTAGTGGAATAGTTTTGGAATCTTAATCCAACTTTTAAATTCGACTTCCTTTGAATACATTTCCTATTAAAACACATATGTATGAGTGAAAAGTGCTTCTTCTGAACTAAATATTTGACTTTTCATGATTTTTTTTTTATTTGAAGACTTGTGCCTAAACAACTAATTACATTGACTGTCTCAATACTGTTTTCAAATATTGGTGACTCTGGTGAAAATTTTGGGCGAATTTGCCTCAATATATACTAACTGGGCTGCCGCAGATGTGACAAATATGGGGCAGGTCCTTTCACGCAGTGGGAAATGGAAATGGTTGTTTAAAGAGTAATTCCATTTTTGTTGTGAAAAAAAATCAATCCTCTCTGAGTGATCTGTGTACATTACAAGGATTTTAACCAACTTTCTTGCAGTTTCCTACCTGTTTCTAAAGAAATAGCTGTTTGTTGCAGTATATCCTTTCCAAACGGATTCCTGAATGGGAGGGTCTGATTCCTGAATGGGAAGGTCTGATTCCTGAATGGGAAGGTCTGATTCCAAAATGGGAGGGTCTGATTCCTAAATGGGAGGGTCTGATTCCTAAATGGGAGGGTTTGATTCCTGAATGGGAAGGTCTGATTCCTAAATGGGAGGGTCTGATTCCTGAATGGGAAGGTCTGATTCCTGAATGGGAAGGTCTGATTCCTGAATGGGAAGGTCTGTTTCCTGAATGGGAAGGTCTGATTTCTGAATGGGAGGGTCTGATTCCTGAATGGGAAGGTCTGATTCTTGAATGGGAAAGTCTGATTTCTGAATGGGAGGGTCTAATTCCTGAATGGGAAGGTCTGATTCCTGAAAGGGAGGGTCTGATTCCTGAATGGGAGGGTCTGATTCCTGAATGGGAAGGTCTGATTCCTGAATGGGAAGGTCTGATTCCTGAATGGGAAGGTCTGATTCCTGCATGGGAAGGTCTAATTCCTGAATGGGAGGGTCTGATTCCTGAATGGGAGGGTCTGATTCCTGCATGGGAAGGTCTAATTCCTGAATGGTAGGGTCTGATTCCTGAATGGGAAGGTCTGATTCCTGAAAGGGAGGGTCTGATTCCTGAATGGGAGGGTCTGATTCCTGAATGGGAAGGTCTGATTCCTGAATGGGAAGGTCTGATTCCTGAATGGGAGGGTCTGATTCCTGCATGGGAAGGTCTAATTCCTGAATGGGAGGGTCTGATTCCTGCATGGGAAGGTCTGGGTTAATTGTAATCAGCTGCCAATATGATTCAAAGCAAATTGCAAAAAGCAGCTTGGAGCAGGATGATGCGGCTTAGAGACAGGTCAAGTGCAGGTCAAAAGGAGGTCAACTGCAACTGAATTGGCCCTGTCAATGAACTGTATTTTAAACTGATCTCAAATGCACCTGCAAATGCATATGTTGTCTGCACACCATTTAGCTTCAGAATATCTTCTTTACTGGTATTCCTTCAGCATGACATAAAAAGTGCAACATTTTGGAACCTTACATCCCTTCATCAGGCAAGTGTCGACACTTGTTGAACACTTTTACCCAAAACATTGCATTTTTTATGTCATGCTGAAGGAACATCAATAAAGATGATATTCTGAAGCTGAATGGTGTGCAGATCAGTGCCGGATATCACATATGCAGAGAAGGAGCCCAGCATTGCGTAAGGCAGCCCTAAACGCCTGACCACATTATAGAGGCATTTACAGGGCAGCCTTATGCAGAAGCGGGGTCCTTCCCCTGCGTTTGTGGAAGCCGGCAGTTCCTGTAGGTGCCACTGGTCTTGGAGCAGGAGGATGCATTTTGTGCAGAATGCACCCTCCTTGCTATTGCCGGTGTTGTATCTTGACACAACACTGGGAATTAGGCAGAGTAGGTACCTGCACAGCGCCCCTCTATGGAGGTAAATCCGGCCCTGGTGCAGACAACATATTCTCTTAAAGTGACATTAAAGGCTATTCCCCCCACACACACCCAATGTTAGTGTCAGGACTTACCTGAAATCATGCCTCTTTATTCGATCATCTTCTTAGTTATTGTCCTTTTCAGCTGTCCCTCCAGCGCTGGTGTGGGTCTCCGATCCAGCGCTCACTCCTCTGTCCTCCTCTTCTCTGATGTCCCACGGTGTCTGTGCGGGTGCACGCTGCTCCATAGACTTACCTTATGTCTCTCCTTGTCTCCCGGCCGAACATCTGAACTGCGCATGCGCCCGGCCCAAGATCCTTTGCGGCCGCCCGAGACTCTTCAGATGTTCGGATGGGAGCGCGCGGCGGAGACACAGGTAAGTTTAAACCTCTTTCAAAAGGTTTTGTTGTTTTTAAAAAAAAAGTTTTTGCATATATCTACTGCTTGCTTGCTAGCAGTAGATATATGCAAAAATAAATGAGGGTTTAATAACCCTTTAACTGTGTTCGAAGGAGAGATCACTGAACCTCTGATACCCTGACACTAAGGTTGATGTCACACGGGCGATCTTGCTGTTGGTGACTCACTGGAAGAGGCTTCGAGTTACCTCTATAGAATCACTCCAACCATGCCCGGATTTCCCACAAGGCCACCAAGGCCCGGCCTCTCGGGGGCGGCAGGGCGCAGAGGGGCGGCAGCGGTGTGGAGTCCCCCGACGCCCGGAACATACAGTTCCGGGCGCTGGGGGGG
>NW_017306274.1:2320668-2331720 GCF_000935625.1 Nanorana parkeri
GGGGGGCACCTTGGGGCGGCAGGAATAGTAAATCTGGCCCTGACTCCAACCATTAATACAGATAAGTGGTTTGTTTAGCGATCTCATCTCCTGGCTAGGACAGGATCGCTCATGTGATATGACCCCAAAGATGAAATGTCAGACCCAGACTGGTGCTAATAAATGCATGCTTACCTATATATGTCCAGAGTAAGCCCACACAATAATAATATTCAGATTCCAAAAGCCTATTTCTGATTGGCCCTCTCCAAAACGAGCACAGGTCCACTTAAACATTTGCCTGATTCAACTTCTATTGGTGTAAAATCACTAGGAATGCTGCAACACATGCAAATCCTGGTGAATCTAATAAGACAACTATTAAGCCCACACAATTATAATATTCAGATTCCATAAGCCTATTTCTGTTTTGTGCTTTCCAAAGTGAGCACAGGTCCACTTCGACATTTGCCTGATGCAACTTCCATTGGTCTACAAACACTAGGAAGGCTGCAGCACGTGCAAATCTTGGTGAATCCATTAAGACAACTATTACGGGATTCACCGTTGGTTTATCAGGGTGAATCCATTGGCGGGTGTATAATAGGATTTGTCAACTGGTTGCTGTGCTAGCCTATTATCTCATCTGGTTTGACAGGGTATGAATAATGGATTTGCAGATACATATGAGGATTTGGATAAGAATGTCAGACCAACACCGAAGAATTCCTTCTATGCTTTCCGATACGTGATAACTTTTTTTTTTTTTGGCTTTAACTGGTCCTTTAAGACCAGCCAGATATCTTTCACTCCCATGCAGAAACCATCGCAGCTTTGCTGAAAGAGCAATGATTTTATTACCGTTGAGATATTTGCTCTGAAAATCAATGGACTACTGTGTTATGATATTGTACCAAGCTGCCGTTTTTATATATTATTATTTTTTTTATTCGGCAGATCTAATGCCACCATCTGCAAAGTTCTGGATTTTATAATACATCTAAGCTGTTTTTAATCTATTTTTACTGCCATGTTCTGTCCTGAAATGTCAAAGAGCGCCAGATAGGTCTCCGAATTAACATGACAGTTAAGAAACTTGGCAAGAATCAGCAGCAGATTGTGACATTAACACAATACAAAAGAGATTGATGAAATTAACATTAATGTATGCTCGTAGACATTCGGGGAATGGGGGGGTTTGAAAAAAAAATAAAAACTATACATTTGGCGCAATGAAATTAAAATGAAGGATTTTTTCTATGTTTATGTTATTAAATACAAATCTGCACAGAGAACAGACATCTCCATATGAAAGAACCTTACAAAAAAAAAAATCAACAAAGCTTTAATCCTTTTCTGCGGATTAAACAACAGGTTTATGTGTCCGAGGTCAAACGGACATATGGTAGAGTCTGGATGCCAATATATATATTATTTTTTGTTGCCTTAATATTTTTGATCTGTAATAAACAGCTTTTAAAAGAGGAAAAAAAAAAACATTCTATATTTCAGCAGCTGCAAAATGTATTACGGGGGTAAGCGAAGCTCACGGAGTTCATTTAAGTTCACGGTTGTTTCGGCGAATAAGCCAACGAGCTTCTATCTCTTCGTAACGCAAACAATATTAAAAAGCTATCTTTAAAACATCTTCTCAGCTACCGCCCTTTAAAAAAAACAAAAAACGTGCAGCTGTTTTTGTTAGTCAGAGCCGTCCGCTATTAGCCTCGTGGCAGCTTGTAAAATTATTATTATTCTTTTTTTTTTTTTAGCCGTCGATGAACATTTTGTTTGCAAATACAGTGCGGATGCCACGGAGGCTATGGAGGCGGTAGGATATCTTTTGGTGGCCGGAAAGGAAGGAAGGGAAAAAAAAAAAGTAAACCTTGTTCCGTTTTGAGGAATCCAAATCCGTGACCTGTCTTAAATTATTAAATTAAGTCACTGATAGAAGTAATTAGTTAATTGCATGTTAATTGAGAGCCCTATTAGTGGAAATTATGATTCTCCCGCTTGTCGGCGAAGAGGCTTTTTCACGGGTGTTTAAATTTCCGGCGGAGTGGGAGGCAGTAATGGGGATTGATAGGTTGAGAGGTTTAAAGCGTACCTGTGGTAGGGCTCGTGTTTCCGAGAAATGACGGAGGGCCCAGCAATGTCAGCAATTCTGCCGGGTGCTACTGGTGCGCAAAATGACTCTTTAATTACTACCATTACGGAGTCATTTTGTGCACCAGTAGAACCCGTAGTACAAGTAGAACCGAACCAGTAGAACCAAGAGTGTGGCAGGTCCTCTTGAAATTCTAAAACCCTCAAAGCAGTGGATAACATGTTTCCGAGAATGACTAAGGGCCCAACAATGTCAGCAATTTTGCCAGGTTTTTACTGGCGTGCAAAATGGCTCTTTAATTACTACCATTAAGGAGTAATTTTACGCACCAGTAGAACCTGTAGTACAAGTAGAACCGAACCAGTAGAAGTGGCAGGTCCTCTTGAAATTCTAAAACCCTCAAAGCATTGGACAATGTATAATATGCATTACTTTATATGGGCTCTATGACTTACATTCAGGAAAATTTCTAGCTGTAGTGCGCTCTGGTCATTGTAGAATGACCCCCAAAGTAGTACGTTCTCCAAAGCACTCCTCAAGCTTCTCTTAAGCTGACCATACACAAATAGAATTTCTCTTCCAGCCAGATAAAAATCCGACAGGTTCCTTGAACTTTCTTGCAGTCATCGGCTTCCAGAAAACATGAAGACTACTGCAAGATGATTGGCTGGAGTCCCTTTTTGGCCAAACATTTTCAGCTCACTTTCTTGGTCCTTTGGTATGGGCTCAGGAGAGATGATAAAGATTTGGTGCAAACTTCAAGAAAGGTCATGTCTTGCCTTCTGTCTAGTGAAGATACCAAAGTGAAATGGTCTTAGGTCATGTCTTGCCTTCTGTCTAGTGAAGATACCACAGTGAAATGGTCTTTAGACTTGGGCCAAGCCAAGGACCTGTGCTGAAGGCCTAAGGTTTCTAAGTTGCCTTGCTGGAGGATACTGCAGGAAGGAACAAGAGTAGGAAGGTGGCTGCTCCATACAGGCAGCCACCTTCCTGTTCTTGTTCCTCCTATGTAGTGAGGATTTTCTGTCTAGTGAGGATACCAAAGTGAAACAATCTTTAGACGTGGGCCTTGCCCCAGCCAAGAACCTGTCATGAAGGCCGAAGGAATCTAAGTTGCCTTGCTGGAGTATACTGCCGGAAGGAACAAGAGAAGGAAGGTAGATGCTCCAGACAGGCAGCCACCTTCCTGCTCTTGTTCCTACTATGTGGTGAGGATACCACAGTGAAAGGGTCAATCTTCCTTTGGCCCTGCCCCAACCAAGGATGGGTAAGGTGGCTGCCTGTCTGGCCATTACACCATGGACTTTTGTTGAGCTGGCAGGGCCACACACTGTTTTGTCCAATTAACAGGAATTTTAAAAACATATGACCAGCCTTAAGATGTTCCAGACAGGCAGCCACCATCCTGTTCTTGTTCCCACTATGTGGTGAGGATACCACAGTGAAAGGGTCTATCTTTCTTTGGCCCTGCCCCAACCAAGGATGGGTAAGGTGGCTGCCTGTCTGGCCATTACACCATGGACTTTTGTTGAGCTGGCAGGGCCACACACTGTTTTGTCCAATTAACAGGAATTCTAAAAACATAAGACCAGCCTTAAGATGTTCCAGACAGGCATCCACTGTCCTGCTCTTGTTCCTTCTGGATGAATCCTTCAGCAAGACAGCTTAGACTTAGGCCTTTAGCACAGGTCCTTGGCTGGGGCAGGGCCCAAGAAAGTAAGACCCTTTCCCTGTGGTATCCTTGCTTGACAGAAGCCCGGAAAGGGCAGACAAGACCTTTCTGGAAATTTGCACCAAATACTTATCATCCCCTTTCTTTTATAGTGGATTATATTGTTTTGGTAATCTCATCACCACCAATGTGAGAAGTTATTTTGGGTGCCTAAAAGGACACTTTCATTTCTAGGACGGGTTAAGTTAAGACTTAAGGGGTTTAAGTGAATATCAAATCATTTTTTTTTTATTTCTAGCTGTGGTTCTCCTCCTCTCTGGTCAATGAAGAATGACCCCTATAGTAGTAAGTTCTCCAGGACATTCCACTGCATAGCAGACATCTCTTAAGCTGGCCATACACTTATTGGTTTTCTTTCTCCCAGCCTTTCTAGCCTATGGGCTGAACAAAAAGAAATTCCAACAGTTTCCTCCAATCTCCCGCAGCAGCTCTTGTACTCTGAGAGCTGGTGCTCGCTGCTGTCAGAATACACAAAAACGTGTGGCCCAGTTTCTTAGTCCAGTGGTATGGGCTGAGGGGAGATGATGAAAAAAGCAGAAGTCTACACACAGATCTGGAAATAAAGTCGAAGTCCTTGCACATATCAATAAAGACATATTGTAATACACACCAATAAAGACATATGTGCCGATACACAGATCTGAAAGAAAGCAGAAGTCCATACACAGAGCAGATAATAAAGCAGAAGCTCATACGTAGGTCAGAGTAGAAAGCAGCTGGCAATATGCAGATCAGAAAAAAAGGCAATAAAAAAGCAGCAGTCCATACACAAAGCAGGTGAGAACGTAGAAGCGTATGCATAGCTCATTGTAAAAAGCAGTTAGCTATAAGGAGATCAGATCAGGAAACGAAGCAAAAGCCTATACACAGATCAGGGAAAAAAGTCCATACGCTGATCAAGGAATCAAGCAGACATACATACACACGAGAACACAAAAGAGCTTATAAAGATCAGAGAAGAATGTGAAATAATATATGCAGATTGCAGAAGAAAGCTGAAGTCTATACACAGATCAGGAAGAAAGCAAAAGGCCATAAACAGATCAGATAAAGTAAGCAGTAAGTAACCCATACAGAGAGCGAGTAAGAAAGCAGAAGGCTGTAAGCAAATCAGAGAAAGTTAGCAGCCCATATACAGAGCAAGTAAGAAAGCAGAAGGCCATAAGGAAATCATAAAAAGTAAGCAGCAATCTATATACAGAGCAAGTAAGAAGCAGAAGGCCATAAGCTAATCAGAGAAGGTAAGCAGCAGCCCATACACAGAGCAAGTAAGAAAGCAGAAGGCCATGAGCCAATCAGAGAAGGTAAGCAGCAGCCCGTACACAGAGCAAGTAAGAAAGCAGAAGGCCATGAGCCAATCAGAGAAGGTAAGCAGCAGCCCGTACACAGAGCAAGTAAGAAAGCAGAAGGCCATGAGCCAATCAGAGAAGGTAAGCAGCAGCCCGTACACAGAGCAAGTAAGAAAGCAGAAGGCCATGAGCCAATCAGAGAAGGTAAGCAGCAGCCCATACAGAGAGCAAGTAAGAAAGCAGAAGGCCATGAGCAAGTCAGAGAACAAAACCGAGGTCTATATGGGTCAGCTCAATGGCTTGGTTAGCTTTTGGTACGTTGCAGTCCTGGGGTCCTTGGTGTGAAATGTATGTTCTCCCTGTGCTTGTGTGGGGTTCCTCCTACATTCCAGAGACATACTGGGAGGCCAAGTGGCCCTAGTATGTGAGTTAGGGACCTTAGATTGTTAGCTCCTCGGACAGGAACCGGCTTTCTTATAGAGTACATTCTTTGCACTGTATAAATAAATCACTTTACATATACACGTCTTACAATCAAATATTCCCCTTGAAATGTTGCACTTTGAACCGCAGCCAATGTATCCGCTCACTATACAAAAAACGGAAACAAAGTATCTTCATTGTCACGTCTCACATTTCTGTATCCAATCCGTCGCTGTGAAGACCTTCCGCGTGAAGCTAAATTGTAAATACCATTTCCTTTTTATTCTTTCTTTTTTTTTTTATTATTATTATTTAAATTTCATTTTTCTTCTCGATGTATAGTTTATCCCGATTAAGCCAAAAGCCTGCAGATGATTACATTGTCCTTTTGAAGCTTTGCAAACCTATTTTTGTATTTTCGTGTCATCTGGATCCAACAAATGAGGTTATTGTTATAATCGTCGTCAGGCGTGGGAAGCGCGCGAAGCCTGCGCGAGCGAGAATCTTTTTAAAACGGGAGCAGGAGCGTGAGAGGATGGAATTAAAGGGCAACTCTGAGCAAAGGCAAAACGGTAACGCTATCCACAGGGCCGGATTTCCCACAAGGCCAACCGAGGCCCGGGCCTTTGGGGCAGCAGGGAGTAGAGGGGCAGCAGGGGTGTGGAATTCCTATTTCCCGATGCCCAGGACATGCAGTTCCGGGTGTCGGGCGGGTAATTGTTTTCTACATTTAGCCCTGCTTTGGGCAAGCAGAGCCCAATGTACAAGCGATGTCGCCGAGATCACTTGTATGCAGCCTGCATACAGGGGGGCCATTGAGGAACCCGACCTTGGGGCAGCAGAGAGAGTAAATCCGGCTCTGGCTATCCAGGATCCTAAAGGATAACTCCACGAATGAAGCAGGTTAACCCTTGCCATGGGGGCAATGGCGCCACAAGGGGGGTGCACCCGGGTGAAACCAATGGAGGGTGACACCAAAATGACTGACAGTCACTTTAGTGTCATCCCCCTCTGAAAAGTCGGGCTCTCGGTCCGAGAGAGAGAGTTGCAGGAGAGAGAAGGGAACCCGGCGGCATACCTTATCCCGCCAGGGGGAATGTCCCCTGCTCTCTCTGCCGCCGTCCATCACCAAGATGGCTGCGCATGCGTGATTATGTAATCGCGCACACGCGGGGTGACGTCACGTTCATGCGCAATGATGTCACGGCGGGGTGTCACCCAATATCCCCTCCGGGTGACACCCGGCCTCGGGGCGCCCCTGCCATGGGGCTGCCCCTGCACTGCAAGGGTTAACTGCTTTTTGTTGTCTACGGCAGGGGTAGCCAAACTCCGGCCCTCCAGCTGTGGTGGAACTACAAATCCCATGAGGCATTGCAAGATTCTCACAGCCACAGACATGACTCCTGGAGAGAGATGCATCATGGGATTTGTAGGTTCACCACAGCTGGAGGGCCGGAGTTTGGCTACCCTTGGTCTACGGGATGGAATACAGAAGTCCCACGGTGGTGCCCACTCACCTCTCTGCCCCTCTGCTCCAGCTGTGGTATGTCCCTCTGTGTCCTCACATCTAATGCAAGTGTATTAGACGTGATGACATCACGGGTCATTGTTTTTAGTCTGTTTAAATCTGCAGCTTTTATTAAATGAGTTCTTAAAGTAAACCTGTAACCTTGTCCATTCAGGGCAAAGGAACAGGCTCACCTGCCAATGTCCATCCATGACATCACACCCGTGAGTTATTTATCTACCAATTTAATTAAACAGTTAGTCATTACAGGATGCTTAGCATCTAAACAATTTTTTAGGTGGTTGCGCTCTTCTATGTATAATTTTGCCAAACACGTTACACGGGGCTCCTCTCCCGGTTGTTGAAGAGCTTTTGCACACCATTTTCTATATAGTTAACAAGTGAGAAACCTGACCATATTACAGTTGTGCGCTTTCATGCAATTTTTGTTCAATGTGTCAATGTGATCCCTCTCTGGCCAACTGTGTCAAAGTGATTCCTCTATTGTCAACTGCATTAAAGTGATCTCTCTATGGCCAACTCTATCAAAGTGATCCCTCCTTGGTCAACTGTGTTAAAGTGATCTCTCTATGGCCAACTCTGTCAAAGTGATCCCTCCTTGGCCAACTGTGTCAAAGTGATTCCTCTATGGTCAACTGTGTTAAAGTGATCTCTCTATGGCCAGCTGTGTCAATGTGATACCTCCTTGGCCAACTGTGTTAAAGTGATCTCTCTTTGGCCAACTCTGTCAAAGTGATTCCTCCTTGGCCAACTGTGTCAATGTGATCCCTCTCTGGCCAACTGTGTCAAAGTGACCTCTCTTTGGCCAACTATGTCGAAGTTATCCCTCTGTGGTCAAATGCATCAAAGTCATCCCTCTATGATCAATCCCTACTGTACAGTGCAAAATGGCAAATACTTTCTGGTTTATAGTGTACTTTAATGAACTTATAGTGCCAATACGGGGCAGAAAGACACAGTTGGGGGAGAGCTTCAGACTCAGGTCTGACCTCCGCTCTGCATTATGGAATAGAACATTCCAAATGTCATCGGCTTATGACCGCTAGAGGCGGAAGTGGGTGATGGGTGTGTGATGGAACGCTGCAGAAAGAAAAGAATAATACAACAGATGAATAATCTGGGTGATTGTTCTTCCGAGTAACACCCGAGGCACAAAGGGCAAAGTGTCCCCCTCATCCATCCATGAGCTGTGATCTATTTCATAGGTTGACCCTCCTGCTGAGGTGCCCGAGGCGGCCGCCTCTTCTGCCTGCATGGAAGAAAAATCATTCGCAGGTTTATTACTTTGTATGCAAATCGAGGGAACAATGTAATACAGATAATAAGAATACCAGGATGACATTGTAGTATTGTTGTCCTCCAAGATCATGTACTGAGTAACTATCAATCTATCTATCTATCTATCTATCTATCTATCTATCTATCTATCTATCTATCATCTATCAATCATCTATCAATCTATCTATCTATCTATCTATCTATCTATCTATCTATCTATCTATCTATCATCTATTATCTCTCTCACTCTCCCCATATCTATCTATCTATCTATCTATCTATCTATCTATCTATCTATCTATCTGTATATCTATATATCATTTGTACATTGCAAGCTCTTTTCTCTTTATTATGATCACTTTCATAGTAAAATGTTCGCATGCTGCGGTGTAATATTAAAAAATAGTTGCAGGCTGAACATTTCTGACATTATCCTTTTTGACCACAAGAGGGAGCTCTGTGACCACAAACCAGGAGCAAGGTACACATGCATTCTGCAACTTCTGTTTAGGAATATTGCATTTCTTTCACATGATATGACCCAGCCACTGACGCATAGGCAGTAGATTTGTAATCTAAAAACCCGATCACTGAAATCTCTTTATACGTTTTCAGGTGTTGATGTCAGTATCAGTCTAGTATTAAATCTGCCGCTGTCATTAAAATAATCCCTGGTGATCCTGCCACATAGTCGCAATTTAGACACTACCTGTTATGGGGTGACAACTAACTCCCAATTAACTCCCAATTGTGTTCTTGCATTGTCACCAGGCCACATGTGCCCCTAGTGGACACATGTATGTGGTCCATCACGGTCCATCACCGTCACCATCAGGAAGACGGTCCAGAGCAAGAATGAGCAGCGGATGCTGGAGCGAGATGCTGGAGCGAGTGGCTGGAGGAGATCAGCAGCACTGAGATGGAAAAAAACATTTTTTAAAATTAAAAAAGGACAGTTCTTTATGATGCACTGTACTAAATATCATTCAATGAGGGGTTTACACTAAAATTAAAATCAACTTTATCTCTAAAGCTGATCCACAGAATCTGATCCTTCCCTTCTGAATGGAGTGAGAATGGGTTGTATTCCCCACTGGGGATTTTTCTGTTGTTTGGAATCAGTTGGGAAATATGTCAGCACAACTTGTGTTTGGCTTTTCTGCTGCTTGTGTCACTGCCTTGTAAATTGTCCACATTCCAAGTGTAGCATTTGATTCAGTGTTCATGTGCCTGGCGCCCTCTAGTGGTTTCAGTGTAGAAATACATTGTGGGCTCAATTAGACTTGTCTTGTCGGTACAACTGTGCAAGACTGAATGGAAGGCTAGAGGTCAGCTTCGGTTACATCACCCTTTACCATTCACATCTCACAGCAGGACAGATAAAGAATAACAGTCTTCTCTTGGAGGCATCAGACTAGTTGGGAATCATTGGAGCATTTTTCATTATTAGAGCCAATAAGAGCTCCGAATGACCCATTCTTCCTCTCTTCATCTTTAAGCTGTCACCAAATGACAAGAGAAAAACAAATTTAAAGATAAAGGGGTCTATTCACTAAGCTGCCGTAGGCAGCCGAGTGAATGACTGACCTGAAGTGAAGTGAACCGAACACTGTTCGGCTATTCACTTCAGGCTGGTGCGGCTGATTTCAGCCGGATATCGGCTGAAATCAGCCTGTATAGGCATGGTTGTTAACCGCATGAATCGCGGCAAACTGCACTTGCGCGAGAAATCGCGGCAAACTGCGCATGCGCGAGAAATCGCGGCAAACTGCGCATGCGCGAGAAATCGCGGCAAACTGAGCATGCGTGAGAAATCGCGGCAAACTGCGCATGCGCGGGAATGGCAGCAAAATGTGCGGGAAACCACACAGGAAGTGAGGAAGCTGTCAGTATCCTGGGACTATTTAAGGAGGAGTCAGCCTCTCTTTCATTGCTGATGGTCTTGTCAGCTTGATGTGTGTATCCTGTGTTCCTGTATTGTTTAAAGCCTGCCTCTGACTCGGATTGCCCTGGACTACTCTCTTGCTTGCTGCCAGCCCTTGACCCCGGCCTGTTTCCTGGACATTGAGATTGCCTTACGATTTTGTACCTTGCCTGCCCGACCGGATTTGACCTTGGCTTCCTGACCTCTCTTCTCAGCTGCTCCCACGCAGTGTTAGTTCCCAGTCTTCGGCACTCGTGCTCCTCGTTGCCCTGCGCCCTTCTGTTCCAAACTCCAGGGGGTCGCAGGACGCGAACCGCAAGAGGCGCCTCCCCATCTTCCAGTCTCAGCCTCAGGTACGTGATACAGCCATACATCGGCTTGCTTCGCATGGCTTCGTGTCGGCCGAACATGCTCAGCATGTCCGGCTGACCCGAAGTACAGAAGGAGTTTGACTCAGCCGATCCAACATCTGGATCGGCTGAGCCGAACCTCCGGCAGGCTAATGAGGTGAGTGAGAAGCACCCCTCATAGATCTCCTTTAAAAAGTAAAAAAAAAGTAAATAGAAAACGATTGTGCGGAGCTAGCAGTGACAGCTAGCTCCGCCCAACAGTTTTCTATTGTCCGGCGGTTCCGCTGCCGTAAAAAAAAAACGAAAGAAAACAAAAAAACTCTCCCGGCCGCCCAGGAGAGAAACACTGCTTTTTCTTTTTCTTTTTCTTTATTCTGACACGGAGCCGAGTCAGAATAGAAAGAAAAAAAAATTGACCATTGGAATGCATTGCCAGATTACTATG
>NW_017306274.1:2331930-2340431 GCF_000935625.1 Nanorana parkeri
GCCGCCCAGGAGAGAAACACTGCTTTTTCTTTTTCTTTTTCTTTATTCTGACACGGAGCCGTGTCAGAATAGAAAGAAAAAAAAATTGCCCATTGGAATGCATTGCTAGATTCCTATGGGCTATTTCAATTTGCAATAGCCAATAGTAAACTAGCATTGTACCCGCCCTCTGCTGATGGACCTGATGGAGAACTGCAGCAGAGGGCGGGTACAATGCTAGTTAGCAGGTACCCAGGGACGCTGATCTCTCTGCAAGTGGCCGGAGCCAACCGTAAGATCACGGCTGGCTCTGCCCAGCTGTCAGAAGCAGGCTGTCGGCCAGCTTCGGCTTTCAGCGCGGCTCAGCCGAGCCGATGCATATGCGTCCCGCTCGACTGAGCCGCTCGGCCACGTTCGGGAGCTGTCCTGGGGCCAAAGCTAGCCGAAGGATCGGCCGAAGCTACGGCTAGATCCTTCGGCAGCTTCGTGAATAGACCCCAAAATATCAAAACCAGCTGCTGAAATGCTCAGCTCCCTGCAGTAAATTTTTCTGCCACTAGATGTCCTCATTCTGATCATCAGTATTATTCAACCCACTTTCTCTATGCTCAGATCATCCCGGACTAGCCCCCAACCTGTGATTGGACAGTGAAAGGAGATGCAGCACAGTAATGCAGCACAGTAATGAGCTCATCTCTCTGTCACTGTGCTCTTTCCTTCTATCAGCATGCTCCTTGTCAGCACATGAACTGGCTGGCTCCTTGTGCTGCTGTTTCTTCTTCTCACACTGCAGCTCTGCTGTACAGGGACTGCAAGAGGCTGATACCAGGTCACATTTAGGTATAATAAATAAATGATACATACATATACAGTATATATATTATAGTCAATTATATTTAAAAAATACATTTAATGATGTATTAATGATTTCGGAGCTGGATTAATGTGTATTTAAGGCAAAGCTATTTTTTTTTTTTGATTTGGGGAAGGGTTGAACCCTTTGCCAAGTTTTTAATGCTGGCTGCACAATGCTGGCAGGATTCACAGCAGGTCATTCTGAGGAAGCACACAAGCCTCAATGGTAGTAGAGGGATAAATATCTATATTGCGAAGTTCTCCTGACCTCTATGTAATTCGGAAGGTTAAAGGACTCTTTAACTCTATAGGGAAGGCGTAGTCAACCATGTCCCTCCAGCTTTGGTGGAACTACAAGTCCCATGAGGCATTGCAAGCCTCTGACAGTCACAGGCATGGCTCCCAGAGGCAGAGTAATGAGGGGTTTGTAGATTCGCCACAGCTGGAGTGCCAAGGTTGCCTACCCATGCTATAAAATGTTCATAAGGGGACTAGTGTCTCTTAGAATAAAGACCCATGTACCATATTGGGTTGCAGTAACATGCATGTCAACGCAGGCTTTACCGCAACACGCAGCAAAACATGTTAATTGCATAGGTGCAATGCAGTGCCATATAATCTAAATGGAATGCACATTAGTGTGTTGCTGCGCATTGCCAATGCTATTGCTGCACCATGTAGCATTGGCGTGATGTGATGGCATTCATTTGAATGCACCTTGCCACCAGACGTGCATTGCAGTGCAACACAATGCACTGCAATTCAGCTATGAGTGTTGCAGTGTGGTGCCAGGAAATGGTGCATGACATTTGTTGCTTCACACCGCAGTGCATGTCCATTGGCAAGGTGTCTTGGCTGCCATTCACATGAATGGCACCGCATCGCATCAACATATGTAATGTTTTCTGCTGCATGTTGCAGAGTCAGAATTGGACTTAGGGTGCCATTCAGCATGCTGAAATGCATGGCAGTGTACAGTGGCGAAACTATTGCCATAGCGACCCAGGCGGCCGCTATGGGGCCACGGCAAATGGGGGCCCGGCCAGGACGAGGAACAAAAGGGTCCCTCTGATGCCGAGTCGCTATGGCATTGCAGGCTGCTGGCTGTCAGTGACTCAGCAAGCGGCTGTGAGAAGGAACACGTCGCTGTCCAGATCTCTGACAATTGTCAGTGATCTGTGCAGCCGCGCGTTCCTGGTGGAGGAGGAGGAGGCCCGGCAGCGTAGGAGGAGGCGGGGCCCGGGGACGGTGGAGGAGGAGGGGCCCGCCGGCAACCCAGTAGGAGGCGGGGCCCGGCAAGGGTGGAGAAGGCTGACAGCGGATCGGGGCTGAAAGGTAAGAGGTGTGCAGGGGTGTGACCAGCACACCTGAGACCCTGCAGAGCCCACCATAGAGAGTCTGTGGCGGGCTCTGCAGGGTCACTCTCAGGTGGACTGTGTGGGATCTCAGGTGGGCTCTGCAAGGGACGTAACTGGAAATCACACAGCCTCATACAAAATTTTGCTATGGGGCCCTGTGATTTCTAGTTACGCCCCCGGCAGTGCAGTAATGTGTATCACATGCAGAATGAATGGCAGGTGGGCTGGGCAGAAGACCGCAGCGAAGCAGAATGGCGAGGTAAAAGGGCCACTCACAGGAGATATAAATAGGCAAGAAAATGAATTCAGCGCAAGTACGCGGAATATGTGAAAAGGTGATCCTGGGTTTTAAAACATCATTATATGTTAATTGAAAGCTTCTGTTAATCTAATGGAGCCGAGATTTATGGCACCTCCTCCACAATGTCATCTTCCAATCAATACATTTTCCAAAGTTTCGACGGACGGGCCAGACAAATGTGCTTCACTGCAACATTTCTGGCTGTTGGCTGTCAATAATACCTCATCAGAGGCCTTCATACCTGCAGATTAATGCTCGCGAGGTTATTGCATTAATCACCAAAATTAAGTTTTGGGGCAGAAGAAAGTGAAAGGTCGCGTGCATCTTAAAGAGCGCCTGGCAGAGGCGGAGGGCCGGCGAGCTGCAGGAATAAATTAGTCAATGTGTAATTGAACGTGAGCTTCATAGAGCCTTGCTTACATAAAAACAGCGGCTTGGTTCTGATCGGGGGTGTGCGGGGATCCACGGTCCGCTTTGCATTCCCGGACTCCATAAAATGCGTCATTAAACTGCGGCTCCAGGCGGCAGAGAAAATCAATCACCGAGCTGATAATACTTATACAGGACACTTTGTAACTGTTCAGCCAGAAAGCCCTCTTGTTGTACCTTTGTAATTATAGATAGGTAGGTAGATAGATAGATAGAATGATAGAGAGAGAGAGAGAGAGATCTGCCTCTCTATCTTCACCTCTCTCTCTCTGTGTTCATCTTTTTCACACTAACTTTTTTCTCTGTTTCTCTATCTATCTATCTATCGATCGATAATAGGTCTGCCACTGTCTATCTTCACCTCTCTCCTTCTCTGTTCATCTTGTTCTCCCTCCCTTTCTCTCTTTGATTGATAGATAGATAGATAGATAGATGGGGAGAGAAAGTAGGGATGCACCGATACTAGTATTGGTATGGGTGCCTATACCGAGTATTTGGGGAAGTACTCGTACAGGTGGGGAGCCATTACATGCTGCCGGGCTTCCTGATTGGCCGGGAAGCTGGCTCCATGCTCCCTCGTCACCAGGGAACATGGAGCTGGCTTCCTGGCCAATCAGGAACCGGGGCGGGCGCTGGTAATGACTCGCCCCCTGGCTTTCTGATTGGTTGGGAAGTTGGAAATCAAGACGGTGACGAGGGAGCATGGAGCCAGCTTCCCGGCCAACAGGAAGCTTGGCAACGTGTAATGGCTTGCTGATTGGGCGCCAATGACTCCTGATTGGTCGGGAAGTTGGAAATCAAGAAGCTGGGCGATGAGTCCTCACCCGCCACCCAGCTTCCTGATTGGCCAGAAAGCCGGCTCCATGCCGGCTCCATGCTTCCTCGTCACCTGGTGATGGTGATCATTACACACCGCCCGGCTTCCTAGATAATACATAGATAAGAAAGAAAGAAAGAGAAAGAAAGAAAGAAAGACAGAAAGAAAGAAAGAAAGAAAGAGAAAGAAAATGGAAGGATAGAAGAGAGTCGCTGGGAATATGATAAATGGTCAGTTGTATGATTTTGCTGAGTGGCTGAATGCGGCTGATGATGTCTGTAGTTTGTGGTCAGCATTCCTGATTATAGACAGGGGTCGATACATTTACATAAATTAGCTGCATGCTTATTAATCAAATGTGGGTATGACAGGCCTGTTTATTCAATCATCTTCAGCAGCGTTATCAGTTCTTCTTATCCGCAGGACAATGATGCGTTCTCTGCAGACGCGCCCGGCCCCGGCTTTCCAAATGTTTCTCAATGTTACTGCATGTGTGCAAAATAAATAAGTTAACAATTCATAGAATAAAAACATATTATTTTGGTGCCATTTCTGAATATTGCCAGAAGGGGGCAGCATTAGAATTATTAGGATATTTTTCTGTTGTTCTAATTCACTGCATACTGCACATAGTTGTGGGAACGATTTCTCATTATAGAATAAACAAATAGGGAGGTAGATGAAGAACATGTACAATAAACACCGGATCTCACCTCCATGTTTCATCCCAGGTTCTTACTGACATTTCTCAACTTTGAATTGCACCAGATTCTAAAATAAAGGACTTTCTTTCTTTCTTTCTTTCTTTCTTTCTTTCTTTCTTTCTTTCTCTCTCTCTCTCTCTCTCTCTCTCTCTCTTTCTCTCTCTTTCTTTCCTTCCCTACCTTCCCCCTCCCTCCATATATTCCTTCCTTCTTTCTATTCTTCCCTTCCTCCCTCTTCCATTTATTCCTCCCCTACTTTCCTTCTTTATTCCTTCCTCCCTTGCTGCTTTCCTTTCCTTACTTATTCCTTCTTTCCTTCCCTCCTTCATTCCTTCTCTTCTTCCTTCTTTTCTCCTACTTCCTTCTTTCCTTCCCTTAATCCCCCTTCTTTTGCTTCCGCCTTTCTTTCCTTCTTTCCCTTTCTTACTCTTCCCTTTATTCCTTCCTTCATTCCTTCTCACCTTCCTTCTTTTCTCCTACTTCCTTCCTTCTTTTCTTCCCTTCCTCCCTCTTCTCTTGCTTCCTTCCTTCTTTCCCTCTCTTACTCTTCCTTCCTTATTTCTTTCCTTATTTTCTTCTTTCCTTCATTTCCTTAATCCTTCCTTCCTCATTATTTCCTTCCTTACTCACTCCTTCCTTCCTTTTTTATTTCCTTCCTCCATCTTCACTTTATTCCTTTCTCTCTTTTCTTCCTTTCCTTCCTTCCTCCCTTCCTTCTTCTTTCCTTCCCTACTCTTCCCTGTATTCCTTCCTTCCTTCCTTCATTTATTCCTTTCCTCCCTCTTCCCTTCCTGTGTCTTCCCCGCGCTCTCCCGTCCGAAAATGTGACAATTCTCGGGCACCCACAAAGCATCTTGGGGCGGGCGCATGCACAGTTTACATTTTCGGCCGGGAGACGCGGAGAGACACAAGGTGAGTATATGGACGGCGTGCACCCGCATGCAGACACCGTGGGACAGGAAGTGCCAGCCAGGACAGAGGAGTCAGCGTTGGAGGGGAGCCCCGCCGCACCGCTGGAGGGACAGATGAAAAGGACAGGAAAGAAGAAGAAGATCGGAATAAGAAACATAATTTAAGGTAACTGCTGACATTAACATTGGGGGGAGGAAAATGTTTTTTGGCTTTAATGTCACTTTAAGATCTGGGCCTGGGAGGAGAGACATTGCTGACGTCACGCGTAGGACCAGCAGACCGGGAACTTTGCTAGAACTCACATTCTCAAATAATTCATCCCCACACAGCTCCCTCCTTATGTATCATTTCCCCCCCCCTCCTCATTTAGATTGTAACCCCTCAGGGGCAGGGCCCTCCTTACCATCTTGTATTGTATTGTAACTGTAATGTCTTCCTTATATTGTAAAGCGCTGCGCAAACTGTTGGCGCTATATACATCCTGTATAATAATAATAATAATAATAGAACTCGGCTGTCCTGACTGTTCAGCATTTTCCCAAAAACTAAACCGAATCAGCGGCATGAAGTCGTGAAGCTCTATACAAATTAGAATTCCATGGCATTGCTTAGCTCAAACCATCTGTATTTTTCTCATGCAAGTTTGCTTTAAATACATTTGCAAGTCGCGTTCCTTTGAATCGAAAAATTGATATCCGTAAGGAAGCAGAGCCGCAGTTTCATCCAACAAAACAGTTTAAATGAAACCATTTAAAAGAGAAAAAAAACAAAAAACATTTGAGCGTTTTCCAGCGGCGGAGCCTGCGCGTTACAATTTAATTAGCGGCCGTCTTAGTCACAATGCTCACAACCGACCGCTATTAACAAGCAGATCCAATAATTGTTTATCAGATGCTAGTTTCCGCCGGCTTATCAATACCTTCATTCCCTGCGAGTCTCAATAAAGCGTTTTCCCTCAGATACCTCTAATAAATGAACATTCGTAAATGAACACACGCCATTAAAGAAAAACCCTCCTAATGCGATTTATTTACGTCCGCGCCACGCTTTGCTGTCGCGTTTTCCGAACCCCCTGTATAAAATGTGATATAGGATAACTTTGCCTCCTCTGCAATTTTATTCCAATTTAGAGCGGCTGTACAAATATTAATATTTGCCTCAATAATAGAACCTTGGAGGATTGCAATGCGCCTCTCCAGAACATGGCTTTTTTTTTTATGAGAAAGCTTTAAATATGATTTTTAATAATTTTTTTTGAAGAAGTTTATTTTATTCCTGAAGGTAATTAGGGAATATATTCTGCAAAGTTTATTCTTTTAAAAAAAATAAATAAATAAAAAAAACAATGGTGGGAGAAATCTGTTTGGCTTAAAATTAAAATAAGAAAAAGAATATATATATATATATAAAAAGAAAACAATTTTTTAGCCTGGAAAATCTTTTCAGTTACAGATATTAAATTTGTTTCCTGTGTTGCAAACAAATCCTTATTTAATTAAACTGATGGTGATATTAATGACCGAGCGGTAATGGGGGATGGGGGGGTCATTGAAAAACCAGAGAGGAAATACACACAGAAAATGAATCTCTATGCATCTGTGAACTAGTCTGATCTTTAATTTCATGTTGTGTGCTTTCGCTGATTTTTTTGTTTCTTACCGTGGGAGGCAGCAGTACCTAAAAATTAATATTGCAAGTCCCTTCAAGCTATGAGCAGGTTCCTCTACGTTTAGGCAGAAGTAGCCAAACCTCGGCCCTCCAGCTGTGGTGAAACTACAAATCTGTGTTTTTTAGAGTCTTGCAATGCCTAATGGAATTTGTAGTTTGACCACGGATGGCAGAAGTTTGGCTACCCCTGCTTTAAAGGGCCTATTTCTAAAGTAGTCAAAGAGCCATTCATCCTGCAGATCAAAAAAGTGTAATGTAATGCAATACCACATTATCGGCACTAGACGGCGCCCAGGAGCAGAGGAAATAAGTACTTATTTTCACTGCTCCTGAGCGCCATCTAGTGGTCATAATGTGGTATTACATTACATTACTGTCAGGTACCTGAGTTGAGACTGTAAGTGTGAGGAGGCCTCCCTTGCACCTCGGGTCTTGAGGCCTCTGGGGATGGGTGCAGAGACCAGACGGACACCGAGTGGCACGAGTGCCGGTGGTGAGGAGCAACGTGCAAGCCGAAATCCAAGTACACGAGGCGGGGTCAGTTCCAATCGGGCAGTACAGAAGGGTTAAGCAGAAGAAAAGTACAATAAACGAATCCGAGGTTAAGGGCAGGCAGCAGGCAAGAGTAGTCATGTTAATTCCGGGTCCCAATAAATCAAATAGGATATCACAGAAGTACAGGAACAGGGAGAGGTTGACGATAATCCAGCAATCTAGTAGTGTCCAGGCTGGGCTTATATAGGGGAAGTAATGAGTAAGTTAGGTCACTTCCTGTGCACCTCCTTGGCGCGTTCCCACTTTGCTGGATTGATGACGCGCCCTTGGCGCATGCGCAGTTAGCGCGGAACTCTTACAGTTAGCGTGATGACGCGCCCTTGGCGCATGCGCAGTTAGCACTGTACTCTTACAATTACATTACATTGTCTGTGAAGGTTCTCATTCATCCAGCTCAGGGTATATCTGTAAAAAATAAGTCAAGGCAACTGGACTTGCTGTATTTTTCTTGAAGACGTTTCACTGGCCATCCAGGTGACCAGTGAAATGTCTTCAAGAAAAAATACAGCAAGTCCAGTTGCCTTGACTTATTTTTTACAGATATTACATTGGACCTGAAAAGAAACGTTCGTCTTCCATTCGCACACAGTGAACACACTCAGAGATTCGTGGGGCGAATTGCTCTGTTGATCTTTTAGAATTAGACCCCTAATCGTGTCTGAATCCGAGAAAATGGTGCAAGGATCCCTTTAATTCCAGAGAGAGGGAAAGCACAAATAAAGTCATTATAATTAAAAAGATTGGTGGCAGATAAAGCATGCATCTCCTTATACAATAAAGATTTTTGTATACTTATCTGTAAGAGTAATTTCATGTTTTCCCCCCGGAGTCAGTACTGCAGCATCGTAGAGAGATGTCGTCTTGTACTGTAGGAATGTGCACGGTCTTCATAAGTGAAGGGGAAGAAGATGGAAGAGCAAAAG
>NW_017306274.1:2340482-2348096 GCF_000935625.1 Nanorana parkeri
AAAGGAAAAAAAAAGAGAAATAAAAGAAAAAAAAAAAAAAAAAAAAAAAATGACTAAGAAAAGAAAACAAGGAAAAAGAAAGGGGGGCGGGGGGGGTAAGGAGAAGAGCTAAATGATAGGGAAAGGGAAGAAAGCAAAGCAACATAAAGAAAAAGGCTTCATGGAAACAAGAAACAGAACAAAAGTACAAAAAGGAAATAAAAGAAATATAAAAAGTTGGAGAACATTTGAAAGCAGTGGCGTAAAAATAGCCAGAGCAGCCCACATGACTGCTATGGGGCCTAGGGTAAGAGGGGGCCCCATGAGGGACTCTGTTAAGGAAAACTAAACTGTGAAGTTTCCATTATGAAAGGACTGAAGTCAGACCTCAGGATTGTCTCTAGTCGCAGATCCCCCTCTGGGCAGTAAGAAGCATTTGCTAAATTGTCTTAGCAGCGTAGATTTATCGCCTTCTGAACATCTACTACACCCTGCATGCCTGATGCAGTCACACATCCCACAGTTGCCCCTTAGATAAAACCTGACAGGAGGTGGTTTTAGGTTTATAGAGTCATTGTGTGATGATGGTCATGTTTCGGCGGGGTGGCGGTTCATGGGGTATTGGTGACGTCAGTGGTTGGCATGAGCTGGGTGGGTTGCCAGCGAGAGCGTCCCAGGTTGCTAAGACCTGGGAGGGGACATGTGTGTGGCCCTTACACATCTCCCTGCCCAGCCCTGAGCAACCTGAGGGAAAGGTAGAAGGATTAGGAAGGAAGGCAAAGAAGGAGGAAGAGGAGAAGGAAAGGTGGAAGGATTAGGAAGGAAGGCAAAGAAGGAGGAAGAGGAGAAGGAATGGTGGAAGCATTAGGAAGGAAGGCAAAGAAGGAGGAAGAGGAGAAGGAAAGGTGGACGGATTAAGAAGGAAGGCAAAGAAGGAGGAAGAGGAGAAGGAAAGGTGGACGGATTAGGAAGGAAGGAAAAGAAGGAAGAAGAGGAGAAGGAAAGGTGGACAGATTAAGAAGGAAGGCAAAGAAGGAGGAAGAGGAGAAGGAAAGGTGGACGGATTAAGAAGGAAGGCAAAGAAGGAGGAAGAGGAGAAGGAATGGTGGAAGCATTAGGAAGGAAGGCAAAGAAGGAGGAAGAGGAGAAGGAAAGGTGGATGGATTAGGAAGGAAGGCAAAGAAGGAGGAAGAGGAGAAGGAAAGGTGGACGGATTAGGAAGGAAGGAAAAGAAGGAAGAAGAGGAGAAGGAAAGGTGGACGGATTAAGAAGGAAGGCAAAGAAGGAGGAAGAGGAGAAGGAAAGGTGGACGGATTAAGAAGGAAGGCAAAGAAGGAGGAAGAGGAGAAGGAAAGGTGGAAATCGGCACTAGACGGCGCCCAGGAGCAGAGGAAATAAGTACTTATTTTCACTGCTCCTGAGCGCCATCTAGTGGTCATAATGTGGTATTACATTACATTACTGTCAGGTACCTGAGTTGAGACTGTAAGTGTGAGGAGGCCTCCCTTGCACCTCGGGTCTTGAGGCCTCTGGGGATGGGTGCAGAGACCAGACGGACACCGAGTGGCACGAGTGCCGGTGGTGAGGAGCAACGTGCAAGCCGAAATCCAAGTACACGAGGCGGGGTCAGTTCCAATCGGGCAGTACAGAAGGGTTAAGCAGAAGAAAAGTACAATAAACGAATCCGAGGTTAAGGGCAGGCAGCAGGCAAGAGTAGTCATGTTAATTCCGGGTCCCAATAAATCAAATAGGATATCACAGAAGTACAGGAACAGGGAGAGGTTGACGATAATCCAGCAATCTAGTAGTGTCCAGGCTGGGCTTATATAGGGGAAGTAATGAGTAAGTTAGGTCACTTCCTGTGCACCTCCTTGGCGCGTTCCCACTTTGCTGGATTGATGACGCGCCCTTGGCGCATGCGCAGTTAGCGCGGAACTCTTACAGTTAGCGTGATGACGCGCCCTTGGCGCATGCGCAGTTAGCACTGTACTCTTACAATTACATTACATTGTCTGTGAAGGTTCTCATTCATCCAGCTCAGGGTATATCTGTAAAAAATAAGTCAAGGCAACTGGACTTGCTGTATTTTTCTTGAAGACGTTTCACTGGCCATCCAGGTGACCAGTGAAATGTCTTCAAGAAAAAATACAGCAAGTCCAGTTGCCTTGACTTATTTTTTACAGATATTACATTGGACCTGAAAAGAAACGTTCGTCTTCCATTCGCACACAGTGAACACACTCAGAGATTCGTGGGGCGAATGGCTCTGTGGATCTTTTAGAATTAGACCCCTAATCGTGTCTGAATCCGAGAAAATGGTGCAAGGATCCCTTTAATTCCAGAGAGAGGGAAAGCACAAATAAAGTCATTATAATTAAAAAGATTGGTGGCAGATAAAGCATGCATCTCCTTATACAATAAAGATTTTTGTATACTTATCTGTAAGAGTAATTTCATGTTTTCCCCCCGGAGTCAGTACTGCAGCATCGTAGAGAGATGTCGTCTTGTACTGTAGGAATGTGCACGGTCTTCATAAGTGAAGGGGAAGAAGATGGAAGAGCAAAAGTGTAAACAAAAGTGAATGAAAGGAAAAGTAAATAAAAAAAAAAAAATGACTAAGAAAAGAAAACAAGGAAAAAGAAAGGGGGGCGGGGGGGGTAAGGAGAAGAGCTAAATGATAGGGAAAGGGAAGAAAGCAAAGCAACATAAAGAAAAAGGCTTCATGGAAACAAGAAACAGAACAAAAGTACAAAAAGGAAATAAAAGAAATATAAAAAGTTGGAGAACATTTGAAAGCAGTGGCGTAAAAATAGCCAGAGCAGCCCACATGACTGCTATGGGGCCTAGGGTAAGAGGGGGCCCCATGAGGGACTCTGTTAAGGAAAACTAAACTGTGAAGTTTCCATTATGAAAGGACTGAAGTCAGACCTCAGGATTGTCTCTAGTCGCAGATCCCCCTCTGGGCAGTAAGAAGCATTTGCTAAATTGTCTTAGCAGCGTAGATTTATCGCCTTCTGAACATCTACTACACCCTGCATGCCTGATGCAGTCACACATCCCACAGTTGCCCCTTAGATAAAACCTGACAGGAGGTGGTTTTAGGTTTATAGAGTCATTGTGTGATGATGGTCATGTTTCGGCGGGGTGGCGGTTCATGGGGTATTGGTGACGTCAGTGGTTGGCATGAGCTGGGTGGGTTGCCAGCGAGAGCGTCCCAGGTTGCTAAGACCTGGGAGGGGACATGTGTGTGGCCCTTACACATCTCCCTGCCCAGCCCTGAGCAACCTGAGGGAAAGGTAGAAGGATTAGGAAGGAAGGCAAAGAAGGAGGAAGAGGAGAAGGAAAGGGGGAAGGATTAGGAAGGAAGGCAAAGAAGGAGGAAGAGGAAAAGGAAAGGTGGACGGCTTATGAAGGAAGGAAAAGAAGGAAGAAGAGGAGAAGGAAAGGGGGAAGGATTAGGAAGGAAGGCAAAGAAGGAGGAAGAGGAAAAGGAAAGGTGGACGGCTTATGAAGGAAGGAAAAGAAGGAAGAAGAGGAGAAGGAAAGGGGGAAGGATTAGGAAGGAAGGCAAAGAAGGAGGAAGAGGAAAAGGAAAGGTGGACGGCTTATGAAGGAAGGAAAAGAAGGAAGAAGAGGAGAAGGAAAGGGGGAAGGATTAGGAAGGAAGGCAAAGAAGGAGGAAGAGGAAAAGGAAAGGTGGACGGCTTATGAAGGAAGGAAAAGAAGGAAGAAGAGGAGAAGGAAAGGGGGAAGGATTAGGAAGGAAGGCAAAGAAGGAGGAAGAGGAAAAGGAAAGGTGGACGGCTTATGAAGGAAGGAAAAGAAGGAAGAAGAGGAGAAGGAAAGGGGGAAGGATTAGGAAGGAAGGCAAAGAAGGAGGAAGAGGAAAAGGAAAGGTGGACGGCTTATGAAGGAAGGAAAAGAAGGAAGAAGAGGAGAAGGAAAGGGGGAAGGATTAGGAAGGAAGGCAAAGAAGGAGGAAGAGGAAAAGGAAAGGTGGACGGCTTATGAAGGAAGGAAAAGAAGGAAGAAGAGGAGAAGGAAAGGGGGAAGGATTAGGAAGGAAGGCAAAGAAGGAGGAAGAGGAAAAGGAAAGGTGGACGGCTTATGAAGGAAGGAAAAGAAGGAAGAAGAGGAGAAGGAAAGGGGGAAGGATTAGGAAGGAAGGCAAAGAAGGAGGAAGAGGAAAAGGAAAGGTGGACGGCTTATGAAGGAAGGAAAAGAAGGAAGAAGAGGAGAAGGAAAGGGGGAAGGATTAGGAAGGAAGGCAAAGAAGGAGGAAGAGGAAAAGGAAAGGTGGACGGCTTATGAAGGAAGGAAAAGAAGGAGGAAGAGGAGAAGGAAAGGTGGAAGGATTAGGAAGGAAGGCTAACAAGGAAACAAGGAAGGAGGAACCAAAGATGGAGAATTCAAAGGAAAAGAAAGGGGAGGTCATGGAAGATTGAGAAGACGAGAAGAGACATGAAAATGAGGAAATAGGGGTAAAACGTTAGAAATGTTAGAAGAAAGGGGCAATGGAAAGAGAGGATGTTGGTCTCTTTTCCTTCCTGAGAAACAGCAGAGTACTTTCCGTGCCTAGCCAGGCCTGTGCCTCATAGCTCTCTATCTACAGGAAGGTCGTCTGGAGAGGAAGCTGCACCTGAGGACATGCAGTGCATGGATCTCCCTGCTCCTGCTTCATCCATTCTGTGCTTCCTCCAACTCTCTTGTTGCTCCTTAGTCATTAACTTATAAGTCCACAGAGGAGGCAAAGCAACGAGGGAAAGAATTAACAAAGAGAAATGGTAACAAGGAGGGGCAGAGGAAGTAAGCAGATTCTCTGTGATACATAGCTTATCAGGGAATGTGGAATTATTCAGAACAACCGTACTTTACTAATCCAACCTACAAAAGCAGATAAATAAATTAAAAAAAATCTAAAAAATATTGCACTCTAAGGCCTCATTCACACGAGAAACGGCCGGCACGTGCAGCTCCATGCTGTGTGCACGGCCGTATCGGGCAGCTCCCGGGAAGGAGAGGTGCTGCGTGTGAATAGTATGCAGCCCCCGTACTTCTCTATGGGAGTACGTGGCAATACGCTGCCCTTCTCTCACACCAAGAGCAGGTCCATACGGGTGCGGTTGTGTCGGCTCGGACGCAGAGAGGATTCATCCTTTCAGCGTACAAGTATGGACACCCGCACCCGCATAGACGTGCAGGGCGGGTGAGCGTAGGGGGGGCGTACGGCCACATACTCCCATAGAGAAGGACAGGGGCTGCGTACTAGTCACACGCAGCACCTGTCCTTCCTGGGAGCTGCCCGATACGGCCGTGCACACAGCACAGGTCTGTACGTGCCGGCCTTTTCTCGTGTGAATGAGGCCTAAAGGGGTCCCCATCCCTAGAACTCTTCTCCTTGTTACACACCTTGAGAGTTTTGTACTCGTCGTGATTAAACTGGCCAGCGGGTGCTTAAGAGGAAAAAAGATGGCCCCCATCAAAATTAGAATTCATCTCCAGATCTCGACTTTAAAACGCGAATTAGCCTTGGACTGCGGCACAAAAGCCGTGGCACGCAGCGCGTAATTAGGATAAATATCCGGGCCCGGGCCTTCTTTGGCGCAGCCCATATATTGCACTTCCCAAGTCCCCTTTAACAAACAGACCATTAAGTCCGGCCATTACCGCGGTTAAGAATAGATACTGAATCTATGAGGTTTTAATGTCATCGGCCCCGGCTCTGATTGCGGCTCTGTCTGTTGGCTGATACATCTCCCAATATCTCTCTAATTTTGTCAACTTCATTCGCGTCTCCATGGCTACTTTCTTTATCCATCGTAATTAGATTATTTTAAGAGTGATTTTATTTTATTTTCGGAGCCATGATAAGCTGTGTTTATGATGCGACTGAGGCTTCGTTGAAATGCGCCAACAGTTCCTATTGAGGCAGATGGTGACCCCTAGTTGAACTTGCCCTCTCATTCAATTATTCAGCTGTATTTAATTTTTCTCAGCGCCGTTCGGCTCGCCGTGCCGCCGTCGAGGCTCTAGATGGCGCCGGAGACCAGCTTTACCAGCGCGAGTGAGCCGGGGCCTATTCGAAATAAATAAATAAATGCGTTTATGTATATCAACATCGCATATGTTTATGAGACATGGGAGTCTCCATCTTTGAACAATGGTTTCAGATTAATATCGGATTAGGTGAAAAATGAACATTTTGACGATATTATACATGAATTGGTAAACAGCTTTTAAGTCATTTACATCTCAATGAGTCTTTTTATAGATTTTGTGTCTAATATTTGCGTTTATGATTATTTAAGTCTTTCATATTTATTTTTTTCCCCCCCTTTATAAAGTTACCTAGAGAGCTGATGTTAAAATGAATGTTATTTTTCATCTGGAAACACCAGAGTCAGTGACTGCGTAATATCATCAATAACATTTATTTCCTCCGCTTGGATTTACTTAAAACTTTTTTTTTTTATCCTCCCTCGAACACGTCACAGATATAAGAGGACGGATTGAGTGTTGCAAAGAAATAAAAAAAATGTGTAAAAAAATCCAAATTTTATTGACATAGTGAACACTGATTATTGTGCTTATTAAAGTTTGACTTTGAATGTTGCTCTTCAAGGCCTGCTTATTGTATTTTTTTTTTTTAAGGGAAGTATATATGATTATTTATCATTTGGTTTAGTGTAGTACAGTCAATAAAAGACTTAAATCATGTCAAGAAAAAAAAAATACATTTAGAGAAATAATAATAATAATAATAATATACGTAGAGAGACCTACACTTAAAATGATGATGTTATTACATTTGTTAAAGGGATTTATAGGGCTATGGATATAGGAAGATGTATTTGAATAGATAGGTAGGCACTGTGGATAGATAGATTGCTAGATAGATAGATAGATAGATAGATAGATAGATAGATAGATAGATAGATAGATAGATAGATAGATACACAGTATGTGCAGAGAGAGAGAGACAGAGAATGAGTAGATAGATAGATCAATTGATAGAGATCAATAGATACATTGGGAGAGAGAGAGAGACAGACTGATAGATAGATAGATAGATAGATAGATAGATAGATAGATAGATAGAAAGTTCAATTGATAGAGATCAATAGATAGATTGAGAGAGAGATAAAGATAGATAGATAGATAGATAGATAGATAGATAGATAGATAGATAGATAGTAGACACCCTTGCTCATTGTAATGATTTGATTAGTAATATATAAATACTAGTTACGTTGCGTATGGAACATTTATATAAACATATGTTATTAATATAAGAGACTTTCCAGTGATACATTTTGTATCTTATATCTATTTTTGTTCCTTGTGTTGTAGTTATAAGTCTCTTCGTCTTCCTCCCACTATTAATGTTGTACAGCAGATTCTAGGAAGAACTCCGGGAGCAAAAATAAAAAACCTTCCGTGGTGCTCCCAGTCGTTCACATAAGGTTATCCTGAATCCCATTTTCTTTCTCTGCGGAAGTTTCATATTATCCCAGTAAAAAAGTTAGAATTTCCCAATACAAAAAAACACGTCAACATTCCAACATGTTCAACCAAATAATATCTCCCCCCCCCCCCCACCCCCCGCGTTTTTTCCACAGCCAAATTATTTTTCTC
>NW_017306274.1:2348107-2358629 GCF_000935625.1 Nanorana parkeri
CCCCCCCCCCAATCCCATAGTTATGTACCAGCCCTAATTACTGTACTTATGACAGGACTGAAGAGTGTTGAGTCCAGGGGTACATCCAACCCCTCCCCCCCCAGGAAACTCAAAACAAAATGGCGCTGTAAGTGAGTTGGTTCTGTGAGATCACATCCCAGGGGGGAGACAGATAAGACGCGTTGGGGAGGAGACATCAGATGGAAAGATCACAATGTAACAAAACACGATCAGATTGTTCCCTACAACACGATATCAGAGAAAACCCGGAGCTTTGTTATTCTCACCGAGAGAACAGTACGGAGACAATACAAGTTCAATGGAATACAAAGGAAACAATAGTATTGTGGCAATGTTATGTCACACATGGGAGATTGGACTGGCACACTGAGAGTACGATTTGAAAGACAAACAATATTCTTTTGTTTTTCTATCCCCTATATTATATTTCCATTATTGTTTTTATTTCAATTTTTTATCTCATAGCCAGGGCCAGATTTACTCTCTCTGCTGCCCCAAGGCCAGAGGTTTCTCAATACGTCCCCCCTAAAAGCCCCCCCCCATGGAGAATGGCTGACCTGCAGGCTGCATACAAGTGATTGACATCGCCGGGAGGGATCACTTATACAAAACAAGAGGCGGCTTCCCCCGCTGTACATTTAGCTCTGCTTGCCCAAAGCAGGACTAAATGTAGAAAACAACTACCCGCCCGGGGCCCAAAACTGCATGTCCCTGGCATCGGGAGATAGGAATTCCACACCCCTGCTGCCCCTCTACTCCCTGCTGCCCCAAGGCCGGGCCTGCTCATAGCTTAGGGCTGCTGCAACTATATATGCGTTGTATAGGCACAGCATCGGTTTAGTCCCCCCGCTCACTTTATGTGCAGGAATGCTGGGAAATATCTGGTATTTGCAGGTATAGGAGGGCATGTGACCTGCTCTATTGTTTTCCCAGTATGCAGTGCTCCTACCATAATATAGTTGCGATGAATATAAGTAAATGGGTGCACATCAAGAGAACCTGTCACTTTGCCCTGAAAGATGCTGTGCCCCTTGTGGGTGGCGTCCCAGAAAATCACATGGGAGTGGGACCCCACCGTGATTCACTGATACTAGGTCACGGCACTCTAGCTTTTACTGCACTACGCCTTTAGGGCAGGCCTTATGGCGAACCCGGGGGCAATATTTTTGCACTCCGGCCAAAATGCCTGCCAGAGTTGTGCGCTGGCACTCTATTTATTTTTGAACATTTTTTATGCACCATTGGTATCATTGACTTCACAGAAGACAGAGGGTGTGGGTACCTTCAGGGCCCTTCCTGATGTCGGGGGAGGTTCTGTGGCTTCTATGGGCTTCCCTGCCCCCCCCATAGAGGAAAGGGGTCTGCACTTTTTTATTTTTTTACTTTGGGGGGTCCCTCCTAACATTCCTACCACACCTAAAGGGTCTGTTGAGAGAGGGGGGGGACCTCACACTTATTTTTTTTTCTTTCTCTCTTCTGCGGGACAGTAAAAAAGAAATGTCATTTTGTTCTCCTTTTGTCTAATGTCACTTTGCTGCAACGAAAATTCGTCCTGAACGAGAATCCGTACATACTACTGCTAATGAATTGCGTCCGAACCCCCCGAAACGAATTGACTGTCGGACCCGAATCCTGAAAAACAAAATAACGACAGATCCGAATGACCTGTATGACCTGTCAGGAATGTATTCAGATGAAGATTTGCAAAGCTACTGATAGCCAAGGGTGGCCTTAAGGCTGGGTTCACACCTAGGCGTATCGAATATGCGCGTTTGTCGAGCGTTTCGTGCCGCGTGTTTTTACCGCGATTCGCGGTAAAAAAACGCGCGACAGACACGTGTTTCCGAGGGTTTCCTGGCTGTATCCCAATGGATATGTGCGGCAAATACGACCCAAAGAAGCTCCTGTACTTCTTTGGGCGTAGGGCGTTTTGTAGAGCGCTCATACGGCCTGTAATACGCCCAGGTGTGAACCATACCCATAGGAAATAATGGGATTTCCGTGTTTGAGCGGTTTGCCGAGCGTAGGAACGCACTACAAAACGCCCAGGTGTGAACCGGGCCTTACACATGTGCAAGCTGTAACATGCTAGTAATACATGTGCAAAAGCCAGCCAGTGGCCAGATTATTATGACAACCTAACGTTTGTAGGCAAATTAGCTATAATTTGGCGCTGACGTTGCTAGAGGGCCAGACCATTATAAATAGGGGCGCAGGTTGGTTATCACGACAGTAGAAGTGATTTGTTTCTGAAGATTCGGGGAAACAACGCGATGTAACAGCCTTTGAACGTGGGATGATTGTTGGCGCTCGGAGCCATGGAGCGAGTATCAGCAAAACAGCAGAATTCCTTAAATGTTCAAGAGCAGCTGTTGTTAAAGTGTTTAAAGACCGGACTGTCAGCCGAAAATCTGGGTCTGAGCGTGCGAATTGTGGCCGTCGGCGACTAGTCAATGTTAGGGCAGAACAGGGGAGGGGCAAGACTGGTACAAGACAACAGAAGGGCAACAGCGCAGTGTCAGATTCCTCGCATCACCTTTCATCATCTCGTGGAGTCACGAGGCGGCCCAACGAAGTACTGATGGGGGGGTCATAATAATCTGCCCACTCAGTGTATAGTCCGGAAGCCAAAACGTTGACTCCTTCTATCAAATACAACCACAAATAAAACGAATCTGCACAAACATCTTCAGTATGGCGTTCTCTTCCGTCTTCCTCTACCGTGGTGATCACATGACGTTGTTGGTAAACAAAGCCATGCCATTGACACGGGTTCGTTTACAACAAAGCCGCATCATGCAGCAATACACATGTGCGATTCGTTTAGTTCCAAATCAAAATTCGGACATTCGGACACATCCGAATTTCCGAATCGCAATGCACCAGAAGGCGTCCGAATTTCCATCTCCGAATTTCAGATCCCATCTGAATGTCGTTCAAGAACCAAACTGAATGGGACATGTGACTTTTCTGGCCAATCAGATGTGTTTTTTTCGGTTTAATGCATCGGAATGGGTCTGAGCACGAATTTGCGTTATGGCAACATGGGAGCCATATACAGTATACAGCTTTTTTTGGCCTTATTTTTTGCCTTATCCTTACACAGGCCAAAAAAAAAAGCATTTTTTTTTTTTATGTATTTTTTTTTCAATCTAAAAAGATGAAGATTTTTTACAGCTTCCTATAAAAAAAAGAAAAAATAATACATAAAAAAAAATGCCTGTGTAAGAATAAGGCAAAAACAATATATAATAAGTGCCTGGCTTTGTCATTTTTGAAAGTCTTAATTGCTTAACGCAGCCACTTCCTATCCCTGCCATGCTGCTCTCCCCTGCCTCTCTAATCACTATGAAGTATTGTTCAGCAGTTTGTTAATCCCCAGTTGTCTCTTGTACCTCGTGGAGCATCAATCAATCAACTTTGGCGCAGGAAGACATAACTGCAGTGTGTCAATAGGACGGGTGATAACTGTGTAAAAATTATCTGGTTAAGCTGCAGCCGTGCGCTCGCTTCTAGGGCTACTTTAGAAATAAAAGGGTATCTCCGCCCCAAAAATATATTTCAGGTGGATAATGATGATGATGATGAGCTGCATCAAAGGGGCACATAGATACAGGGTACCCAAAAGATCCCGGTTCATTTCTGGCCTGGGACAAGCTGCTTGTTGTGTGCCATGGTGTGCCAGGTTTGTAAAATTAGAAGAAATATTTAATTGCCAGATTAGTCAAAAATAAATAAAAAAAATTATTATCCTATTGTTATTTTATTTATTCATTGTATTTATTTTATGTTATTTTTTATTGTATTCATTTTAATTAATTTTTATCATGTTTTAATTTTGTTACTTATTGTATTTATTATTATTAATATTATTATACTACAGGATTTATATAGCGCCAACAGTTTGTGCATCCCTTTACAATATAAGGAAGACATTACAATCATAATACAATTCAAGACAAGATGGTAAGGAGGGCCTTGCCCCTGAGGGCTTAAACTCTAAAAGGGAGGGGCAAGTGACAAATTAGGAGGAAGCTATGTGGGGATGAATGGTTTGAGATAGAGAATCGTAGATTTATCTTGGCGCGGTTCCTCTTTCCTAGAGGTGGCAGCAAAAGGAAAATAATTTTTTTTTAAAAAAGCTCCTCTTAGACAAAAAAAGTAACCCTTCCTCCCGCCTCCTGCCCCACCACATTCACTCCCCGAAGATTAAGAATTTTATTGCAAAACAGATGGATGTGTGGTGTAATTCTACTATTTCACGCACCCCTCCTTCTGGAGGCAGTCAATTGTACAGTTTCAACAAACTGCTGCTGAAATTATGATGGAAGATGGTGGAAATGTCAGCTGCGTGTTACCAAATGTTCTCCAGCAGAGAAAAAAATAAATAAATTCATTTTTAATATGTGATGCGCGGTTCAGGAAGAGACGAGATCCACGTAGACCCCCATTTTTACATTGTAAGCCCTCAAGGGCAGGGCCCTCCTTACCATCTTGTCTTGAATTGCATTGTGATTGTAATGTCTTCCTTCTATTGTAAAGCGCTGCACAAACTGTTGGCGCTATATACATCCTGTATAATAATAATAATAATAATTATGAGGAATAATAATAATAATAATCACAGATCTTGAAAAATTTGAATGCATTTTCAACAAGTGATCCGCGAAACGGACATCGCCATCATCCCTGTGACCGGATCACTTGTCGGTGCCCGGAATTCGGCCAGGGAATGTTTATTGCGATAGTCGCTGCAATGCAACTTACCAGTGTGAATAAATACAAAATATCAATTGCCGCTTGTACCCGTGTTATGGAAATAATTTAGTAAAAATGCACTATTGGAGGCAGCAAGTTGCTTGTTTTACTTACTAGGGGGTCTATTTATAACCAATTCACAGAGCCATTCGCCCTATAAATCATTCTGAACATTCGTTCTGTGTGAGTAGATACAAAAAAATATATTTTGAGGTTGAATTGTAATACTGCATTTTGGCCACTAGATGGAGCTGAGGGGCATAGAAAATAGACACTAATTTTCTGTAATGTAATACTGCATTGTGGCCACTAGATGGAGCTGAAGGGCATAGGAAATAAATGCTTATTTCCTATGCTGCTCGTCGCCGTCTAGTGGCCAAAATGCAGTATTACATTACAAACTCAAACTGAAAAGAAAATATATCTAAGAACATACATTTTTGCATCTACTGTATTTGCACAGAATGAACGTTCTCAAATATTCGAACAACAGGATTAATCAGAGCAGGGACACCCCCCCCTTTTTTGGTTGGCCAAGGGCTGTCCTGAGATGCATATTTACCTCTACCAGCATCCCAGGCAGCTGCCTGGTGACTGGTTCCAAGCTACCTCTTCTTCTTGGTGTGGCAGGTTGAAGCTGCCAATCCTTGTAAAGGGGCAGTGGCATCTCAACAGTGGACGTTTGCAGCAAACACTTAAGGCTCAGTCCAAGAATACGGCACACCGCCGATCTTCACCAAACAAATCTTTATTGTTCACATCCAGCCGACAGCATAATATGATCCCGGTCTGATGATCACGCACCGCTAATGCGTTTTACCCATTCGGGCTCATGAGACTTCTCTACAACTCAGCCAAAATGGGTGAAACAATGGTCACATTGGTTTGCCTGATGAAAACACCACACTTGTTCCGAAACGTTGTGATCTTTTGTGATAAAATGTTTATCTAACGTCAATAAGGGATGGATGAATAATGTGGACCTCGAATTGCTGGTGACCTCATTACTTGTGTTGTCTTTGCGGCGCCATCCACTGGCCACTTCAGCACCACTGCAGTTGCATGAAGAGATGCGTTGGTCTGGAGTGCAATGGGATATCTTTAATGTCTGTGCTGATTAAGCCCATGAGATCTGAGGTGCACGGCTGAAGACTACATGCAATTGTGAACTGTAAGCTTCAAGAAAAGGATTGCTGGACCCTCAGCACTGGTCCTTCAAAGCTGGTTGATGGCAAATGTGATCTTCAGTACTGTTTCTGCTAGCGGGGCAATTTTCATCTTGTGCCATTAGTGTATTGTGTGGACTATAAATAGCCCAGTGGGCATTGAAGGACATTGTGTTGAACTTCTTGTTTTGTGTTTTAATTTTGCTCTGTGACCCCACCGCAGACAGTTTGCTTGTTTTCCTTCTGTAATTGGCTGATGACCATCTTCCTGTTTATGGGTACACTACAAATGGCCATGAACCAGCATTTATTGAATGCCCAGAATGGGTCTTCCACTAATTGTAGTTCACAGGCTCACCCTCACTGGCAGCCTGGCACCCTCCTTCTTCCTTGTTTTCCTTCTGTAATTGGCTGGTGACCCTCATCCCATTTATGGGCACGCTACAAATGGTGACATCTTACTGAATGCCCATGATATCCAGAATGAGCCTTCCACTAAACGTAGTTCATGGGCCCACCTTCTATGGCAGCATGGCACCCTCCTGCTTTCTTATTTTCCTTCTATATTTGGCTGATGACCCTTTTCCCGTTTATGGGCACGCTACAAATGTTGACAGTTTGAATGTCCATGAAGCAGCATTTATTGAATGCCCATGATGTCCAGAATGGATCTTTCACTAAGCGTAGTTCACGGGCCTAGTTCACGGGCCCACCTTCGCTGGCAGCCTGGTACCCTCCTGCTTCCTTGTTTTCCTTCCTGACATATTATTGAATGCCCATGATGTTCACAATGGGTCTTCCACTAAGCGTAGTTCATGGGCCCACCTTCGCTGGGCAGCCTGGTACCCTCCTGCTTCCTTGTTTTCCTTCCTGACATATTATTGAATGCCCATGATGTTCACAATGGGTCTTCCACTAAGCGTAGTTCATGGGTCCACCTTCGCTGGGCAGCCTGGTACCCTCCTGCTTCCTTGTTTTCCTTCCTGACATCTTATTGAATGCCCATGATGTTCACAATGGGTCTTCCACTAAGCGTAGTTCATGGGTCCACCTTCGCTGGGCAGCCTGGTACCCTCCTGCTTCCCTGTTTTCCTTCCTGACATCTTATTGAATGCCCATGATGTTCACAATGGGTCTTCCACTAAGTGTAGTTCATGGGCCCACCTTTGCTGGCAGCCTTGTACCCTCCTGCTTCCTTGTTTGCCTTCTATAATTAGCTAATGACCCTGTTCCTGTTTATGGGAACGCTACGCCACGGTGACATTTTATTGAATGCCCATGAAGCAGCATTTATTGAATGCCGATGATGCCCACAGTAGTTCTTCCACTTAAGCGTAGTTAGCGTGCCCACTTTTGCTGGCAGCCTGGCGCCCTCCTGCAACCTGGGAATTGAACGAACTAGATGCATTGAACGGTCTTTTTTTCCTTCCTTTATTTTTCTCCTTTTCTTCTTCTTTTTTTTTAGTCCCTACCGAGATAATTGAGGATCATAATAGTAGAAAAGGCTGCAGTCATCACTCGGGCTGGCTGTCAGGTATCAGCAGTCATCTTCATGTCATCCGTCACTATTGAGCCAATCTGTCATCTTTTTGCAGCCCAGAGCAGCCGTTTCTCCTCTCCGTGTTCCATCTTCTGATTATGAATCGATGATCATGTGGTGTAAGAGAGATGGATGGTTTTTGCTTCCATCTTGTCTCCTCTAATTGTAAAGTATTAGTTACATTAGGCTCAGCCTTTTGATTAATGGAACTTATTTGGACTGGCCTCTCCCGGCCCTCCCCCCTGCCAAAGTCCTCCACTGACTTTTGAGAATTGAGTGATTTCACTTAAAGCAGACAAATAGCCCCTTCATCTCGCGGGTAGGTAAGCTATAATCTTGCCGGCGAGGGGATGCTCACCCAGACACAGTCGTAGACGCTGTAGGAAAAAAAAAAATGGCGTTTTGTGTGCGCCTGTTTGGGATTTTATTTTTATACTTCTGTTTCACCTGGAGAAGTTTCAGCGCAGGAGCTTAGTTATCCTTAGCCGGGCCTGGCGGGACAAGGATGCGGTAACGCTATAGCGCGATGACATCATCTAGCGTGGCTTCCAACGATTTAAAGCTTAATTCCAGACAGGCAGATGAAATACATAGATGGGAGGTGCTTTACCTACCTAAGGATTTATATATCTGTTCACCCCCTTCCGAAATTTACACAGCTCTGTCACAACCTGGGCCCGTGAACTACGCCTAGTGGCACACCCATGGTGGGCATCATGGTCATTTAATAATTGCTGCTTCATGGGCATTCAATAAAATGTTACCTTTTGTAGCGTGCCCTGACTGGAAGGGCAGGAGACCTGCTTTTTCTCTTCTACAGTTCAGTAACGCTTACAGGTCTTGTCCCTTCCTATAGCCTGTGACTGGGACAGTGAAAGGAGAAGCCCAGAACAAAAAGCAGCATCATCATTTTTTCATCGCACCACACTGCACTGTGGCAACCACATGGTTGTTTTGCAACGCAGGTCCATTGCTACTGTTATTGTCACCTTCAGTGGCACGATGTGTAAGACCATGGCTCTGTAAACGCCAGGTCCTTAATTCAAACCCAAGGCCTGACCTCTTTTACATCACCTGGCTGGTGGCTCAGTGGGTAGTGTACCAGCCTCATAACCATAAGGCTGTGAATTTGAATACAGGGTCTGGCATGATGGCCTTAATGGTGGACTTGAGATTCAATAGTGTGCCGGTCCATTGCTAACACGTCCATGCTTTGGTACCTGCAACTGCATAATCACACCAAGTGGTACAGCCATAGCAGTGGCTGCTATGGGGTCTGGGGGTGAAAGGGGGCCCCATTAGGTTGTTGAGGCAAATTAACCATAGAACATATAAAAATAAGTATTGTATCTTTAAGGGTTGCAGTTGATGACAACTCTAATCCCATGTAGAAATGACTTTGATGCATATGAGGAGCCTTTGGGTTCTTGGCATCTTTACTCACAGCTCAGAGAAAGGTCCTCACATTTTTGCTGTGGGGCCCTATGACCATAGCGCAAAAAAGTAAAGTTTCAAGGTAATTTAAAAAAAAAAAACCTCTTGAAATGGAGATTGGAACAACATCAGCAGACCAGTGCAAGTCCAAAGGCCCAAGGAGACCCTTCATAAGTCTGGGTCCCCTGGGGTTGCTCCTGAGGCCCCTTTTACAGAGGCGATACTCCTCTGAAGGAACAATGCCCCGTCTCTGATCGGTTTCTTATGCTTACATCCCTCAATGAAGGCGAAAAAATGAAAAAAGTCTCTCCCCATGTCATCTCCTAATCCGTCTCCCTCTGAAAAGTTTGCTTTACAGTTTATAAGTCACATCCTGGCAAGCTCAGACTCAATATTTTAAGAATAATGTGAATCCTCTAAGACTTGGAAAGAAAACCCGATAGCTTGTAAGACACAACTTGCTGCTCTGGAGTCTCGGCTGATGAAAACCATAACTGAGCCGCTGGCTGGGCCCGGCTCGAGACTTTCCCAAGAACTCGAAGAAATTGCGCTACTATTATACCGTCGAATGTCTTGCGGTTAGTGATTACGGGCCAGCTGGATGGAATCTGGTCCCAGTGATTTTAACCTTCGTGTTTTTCCCCTTCCTTAGGATTGAGAAGGTGGATTTGTGATGTTCTTAATATAGAATGCATAAGGAAAATGTACAACAAACTTTTTTTTTTTTTTGTATTAATGCATTCCTTCACTTATTCGTTCATATAAGAGGATCACTGAAAAGGTATTTTCATTGGTAATTGAAGCTGAAGTTTAATCTGCCTATATTTTCCCTGCCCTGGTTCCTCCTTTCCCCATCATTAATATGCTATTGAAATGTTTAAATTAAACCATTCCATTTTTATTACACCTTATTTTTAGACCTCTTTAGAGTCTCTGTGCAATGCAGGCAGATCATGACATCATGACTGGTGTGTGTGTGTGGGGTGGGGGGGAAGGGGGTGCTGTACATAGCTCTCTGAAAACATATCAGCACCCTGTCTCAGTACTCCTCCCAAGTGTCCTCAGCCCTGATGCAAGCAATGGGTTGGCTCTTGGGAGGGGTTATGCAAATATCAAAATGCCTTGATGGTTGGATGTCACTCTGGACGAAGTGGACGTTCCAAGGTAGGCTGGATTTGCACGCAGGCGGCCCAAGGTAACGCCCACATTTGATGCTGAGCCTCCATGATTGAAAGAACTGAAATCCAGTGAATGAAAGGGGCGGGCCAGGGACAGTCAGACGGCATGCTTGTAGGAGGGGTTATGCTAATATCAAAATGCCTTGATGGGTGGATGTCACTTTGGAGGAGTGTGTGTTCCTAGGCAGGCTGTATTTGCATGCAGACCACACTAGGTAACACCCATATTTGATGCTGAGCCTCCATGATTGAAAGAACTGAAATACAATGAATGAAAGGGGCGGGCCAGGGACAGACAAGGGCTTGCTCATGGAAGGGGTTATGTAAATATAAAAATGCCTTGATGCAGGGCCGTCCCTTTAATGAGGCAGCCTGAGGCTGTTGCTCCAGGCAGCCTCCCCTTCGGTCACATGGGTGGTGGCAGA
>NW_017306274.1:2359048-2364202 GCF_000935625.1 Nanorana parkeri
CCAAGGTTGCTAAGATCTGGGCAGGGAGATGTGTAAGGGCCATACACATCTCCCCGCCCGGCTCTTAGCAACCTAGGATGCAGGGTGGGATGCCAGCCAGAGTGACCCAGGTTGCTAAGAGCTTGGCTGGGCTCTTAGCGAACTGGGATGCTCTGGCCGGTGTCCCGCCCAGCTCCTGGTAATCAGTGACATCACTGGTTGCCAGGAGCTGGGTGGGATGCAGGCCAGAGTATACCGCCCTAGACACCCCTCCGCAGCTATACATCACAAAGGGGCGGGGAATGCCCCTACCGCAACTGCCACCAGTGATTGGGCCAGGAAGGGGCGTGAGGTGGTGATCACAGTTTTGAGTAAATTGGGTTTGCACCGCTCAAAACTCAATACCAGATTGGCTGGGGTGACTATGCAAAAAATCCTCTTGTGAAAGTGACTACTTGACTTGCTGCCAGCCAACAAAATACCTTGACGTAAAAACGGAAACCCCCTTTTAGGAAAGGTCAGGCATTGACAGGCAATGAGTGAGTCTTGGCGTTCTATTGGTGGATCACTGCAGACTTAAAGGTGAGGGACTTAGTTAAGCTACAGACGGTGGAATACATGAATGAACCGGGCTGACCCCTGGAAAGGACACCTGTCAGGAGAAGACTCTTTGATGATTTGTATTGAGTCTCAACGTGTACAAAGCTTCACCAACTGACTCCGCGGCTTATTCCAGGCAATTTGATGAAGGCACCCGGATCCATCGCCCAGTCAGCTGGTTGCTTGCAATGGATCAATGCACTACGCACAACGCACTGTGCTGACTGAATGAGCTCACGTTTGATAACTATAACAGGAGTCTCAGTAATAGGATTGGCATAACATGTAGACTGGCGCACTGTGGCGTATGCCGTTGTGGAACTACAAGTCCCATGAGGCATTGCAAGACTTTGACAGCCACAGGCATAATGGGATGTGCAGTTTCACAACAGCGGGAGTGCTGCAGTCGCCTACCCCTGTATTAATGCATATTGAAATCTTTAAACGTCTTTTTTAAATACAAGCAGTGTAAGTACTTGATATCTCATAGCAGTCTCTTGCGGTCCCGGTACAGCAAAGCTTAGACTTGGAGAGAAATACGCAGCACAGGGAACCAATTAGCTCATGTGCTGACAAGGAGCATGCTGATTGGAGGAGAAAGCAGTGTGACAGAGAGATGAGCTCATCACTGTGCTGCTTCTCCTTTCACTGCCCAGTCACAGGCTGGGGTCTAGTCCGGGATGATCTGAGCTTAGAGAAAGTGTGTTGAATAATGCTGACAAGGAGACATCTAGTGGCAGAAAGAATGTACTGCAGGGAGCTGAGCATTGCAGCCGCTGGTTTTGTTCTTTCATCTTTTAATACATTTTTATCTTCAAATTTTTTTTTGTTTGTGTTCTTCTTTCACTGTCATAATTGTGCAGAGTTCAGACTGGGAGAGAGAGAAGCAGCACAAGGAACCAATTAGCTCATGTGCTGACAAGTAGCTTGCTGATTGGAAGAGAAAGCAGTGTGTGAGAGATGAGCTCATCGCTGTGCTGCTTCTTCTTTCACTGCCCAGTCACAGGCTGGGGGCTGGCCCGGGATGATCTTAGCTTTGAAAAACTGGGTTGAATAATGCTGACAAGCAGACTAAGGAAGTGAAAGGCAGCACAAGGAGACAGTTAGCTCATGCGCTGACAAGGAGCATGCTGATAGGAGGAAAAATCAGTGTGACAGAGAGATGAGCCCATCACTGCGCTGCTTCTCCTTTCACTGCCCAGTCACAGTCTGGAGGTGGTTCCATGACAGCATGGATTCAGAGGAAGCAGGTTGAATGACACTGGGTGTCATTCAATGTGGAAGATGGAGGACATCTTGAGGCAGAATAGAGGTACTACAGGTGATTTATTTTATTAGATTATAAATGGCAAGTTTATATCAGATTTTTCTGGGTTTAGCAGTTCCCGAGCACCTAACATCCATCTATATCCTGTTGAAATGTTATTCCCCACCCCTTCGGGCTCTTTAGAGGCTTCTGCCAAACAAAACGGAATCCATTCAAAGATCAGCGCTCTCCTCTAAACGCGCTGCCTCCCGCGGACGGCTCTTTGTGTCGGACACACGGCGGAGATGTGTACAGTATACAGCCCGCCTGTCATGGTATTTTAACAAATGGATTATTGTCATTTGACATTTTGTCTTCTGTCTGCCGCTGTTGCCCTTTTCCCTCCGCAAAGAAAGATGTTTCCGAGCCCGGGGTCTACTTCATAGACCCCGAGTCTATTTTTACGCGCTTAAAAGGTTTTAGACCCGAGCCGGAGATGAGAAGCAGCTTTTGGGAAATGGACGAGAAGGGAAAAAAAAAGAAGAAGACAATAAACAAAAGCGGTTCGCCGGCGTTGAAGTCTTTTTCCGCTAAGCGTGTTACAAAAATAATATTTTGTTTTGGGTTTGAAAAGTCTAAATCGTGAGCTTCGGGCCTGGTGCAGACCTACGCGATCCGGAATCGCACATCCCGGGATTGCGCGGTCCCTGGTGCAGACCTACGCGATCCGGAATCGCACATCCCGGGATTGCGCGGTCCCTGGTGCAGACCTACGCGATCCGGAATTGCACATCCTGGGATTGCGCGGTCCTGCACAATGCGGGCTGCGATTGATTTCAATGGGGTGGACATCCTCGTGGCAATCGCAGACAAAAGGTACATGTACCTTTTTTTTGTGATACACGACGCGCGGCTGTTTTAGTGTTCGGAAGCACGGGCGGAATCTAAACCGCGTGATCCGCCCGGCGCGACTGGGGTGCCATTAGAAAATAATGGCACCCACAGAGCGATCGGTGCACACCTAGGTGACTCCTGACTGCGCGGTGAGGTGTGCACTGGCCCTAAAACTGGCAGAGCTAATGTAAAGCTGAGGTTTAATCTTCTTCCATTTTGCCTTCTCTGGCATATATTTTAATAGAGGTTTAATAGGCATATATTGTGTCTTCCCTGGCTCCTCCCCCATCATATTCATTGCATACCTTATTTTTGACCTAGTGATGCCATCACTGGGTCCCTGTGCTTCTCTTTTTAATGCAGGCCAGGCAGATCATGGCTGGTGAGTTTAAAACGTGCAGAGCAAACATTCATCACAGGCTCATGTAAAGCCGAGGTTTAATATGCATATATTGTGTCTTCCCTGGCTCCTCCCCCATCATATTCATTGCCTACCTTATTTTTGACCTAGTGATGTCATTGCTGGGTCCCTGTGCTTCTCTTTTTAATGCAGGCCAGGCAGATCATGGCTGGTGAGTTTAAAACTTGCAGAGCAAACACTCATCACAGGCTCATGTAAAGCAGAGGTTTAATCTGATTTTATTTTGCCTTCCCTGGCTCCTCCCTATCATTTGCATGACATACCTTATTTTTAACCTTGTGATGTCATCACTGGGTCCCTCTGCCATTCATGCAGATCATGGCTGGTGGGAGGGGCCGCAAGGGTGCTGTATAGGGTTCCTGCCTCAGTGGTCCTCAGCCCTGATGCAAGCAGTGGACTGGTTGATGGGAGGAATTATGCAAATATCAAAATGCCTTTGTATATAATTTTATAATGTATACAGTAATACCTTGGTTTACAAGTAACTTGGTTTGAGAGCGTTTTGCAAGACAAGCAAACATTTCTGAAAAATTTTGCTTTGATATACAAGCAAATGTCTTGCAAAAAGAGCAAAATTTTGTAGAAATGCGCCACCCGAATAAGGCTGTAGCAGTGCGAGCGCTGAATCTGTTTAACGACAATGCAACGTCACATTGGATAGATTCCTTGTTAAGGTTTCACGAAATGAAAAAGATTCCATTGAGCCAAGAGATAGCAGTGATTCTGTTAGTGATAGTGAAAGTCATCCTACACAATAATCCTCCTCTCTCTTGTCCCCCTCACACCGGCCACAAAAGGTACCTGTAATTGGTTTATTTTTCTTTATATTTTATATGTTATTATATTACAGTAAAGTATTGTAATAAGTTTTATATGAATATTTTTGGGATGTGGAACGAATAATCTGAATTTCCATTATTTCCTATGGGGAAATTTGCTTTGATATACAAGCGCTTTGGATTACAAGCATGCTTCCGGAACGAATTATGCTCGTAAACCATGGTATTACTGTATATAAATTATACTTGGCTTGAATGGTGGGTGTCACTCTGGAGGGGTGGGTGTGTCTAGACAGGCTGTATTTGCATGCAGACCACCCTAGGTAACGCCCACATGGGATGCTGAGCCTCCAACTGACTGAAACAACTAAATCCGATGTATAAAAGGGGTGGGGCCAGGGGCACTCAGGCTGGGGAGGAAAGTGTTATATTAAGGACCACCTCCAGACAGGAAATAAGGCGGGCCCTATCTGACTCTCTGCAGCTTCTAATGCACATTGTGAGCAGTGAAATCAGAGTAAGCAAGAAAGAAATACATCTATGCTCTTCAGCTCCATCTGGTGGCCATCATGTGGTATTACATTACATTGGACCTGAACCGATCCTCTTTGCCTCGAACGTTCGCAGAGATTCACAGGGCGAATCTCTGTGAATTGGTTATAAATGGCCACCTTAGCATTTCTCATGGTGTAAATGGGGGAAGGGGTGTGTGGAAAATGTGTGACCATTCATTTTCCAGTCTGATTTTCTGATTTTAAAGGATAGGCAGCACCCTGCTAAAAATAGGTTTTCGAATGTTACCAAACTGGGGGGAAAAAAACGTTCACGTCTCGGGCCGGATTACTCAAATTGCGCATGAAAGCAACAATCGTGTTTCTCTACAGCGGCAATCACATTCGCCGCACTCACGCTACGTTTTAATATGAAGACGTACAACATTTTGGCTGCTTTGCCAGCACGGAGTCAGACAGGTCTATTGCGAGCCTCTGAAAAGACCAACTTAGGAGCCATTTTTTCCCGAAGTGCTTGCCGACAGACAGATGAATAATCCGAGCACAATAGGTAATCTTTTGCCCTCGCGTTAAAAAACAAAAACCACATAACGCCTTTCATCACCCCCCCAAAATCTCGTCTAGGTGTAAAAAATTTCACGTCCGCGAATAAACTTCTAAATGCTTTTAAACGAAGAGAGAACGATCACGTTTTATTTGTATTTTTTTTTTTTTTGCGAAGGA
>NW_017306274.1:2364216-2377540 GCF_000935625.1 Nanorana parkeri
CGGGTGGCGAGGCATTCGGCCAAAACGGCGCAGTAAATCCCGCTCGTAAAAAAAAAAAAAACCCCCGCGCTCTCTCCCTCTTGTCGTTTAGGAACACCTTCGATGTTAGCAATCAATTAAAGTGAGATTTGTAAAACATTAACGGGGCATCAAAAAGGTTTCTGTTTCGGAAACTGCTGCTCGATTTAAGGGGGCGCGATCATTTGGTTGGGCTGACTGCTAAATAATTTGTAAGCACCGCGAAACACGCAGGTTATTGTTTGCAGACAGATGGCGCGGCGCGTTTTATTGCCTGTTCCTTCTGTGAATTTTCACATTTACATTTTGTTCTTTAAGAGACACATACCCATTGTCGTTCCTGGCCAGATGTCTGTCGTGGAACGAAAACTCCATTTAAAGTGTTATTTCACCTTTGAGCGCAGTTTTGGGAATAAAAAAAGACGTATAAACGCGGCATAAATCTCGCTGGTATAATTTACATTCTTTTGCGGCAGAGGTAACCCCATCAGCGGCCAGCCAGGTGTCCTTTTGTACGTCTGCTGAGAAATCCTATTGTTTTAGCGTCAGTTGACTTTTTTTCTATGTTTCTTGAAATGCTGCACAAATAGATGTGCTGAAAATCGCTTCAGCCAAAGCATTTATTTATTTATGTATGTATGTATAATTTTTTTTTATTCAATGATGTATTTGTTATTTATTCATTTATTTATTTAGTTATTTAGTTATTTAGTTATGTATGTATTTATTATTTATAAAAGTGTGCATTTATTATTTATTTATTCATTTACAATGTATTTTTTTAGTTATTTATTAATATCGGTACTCGTACTCGGTACAAGTATCGGTGCATCCCTACCTGATTCATTCCTGACTCTTTTAGCTGTGTGCTAAAGTTCTTAAAGGAGAACTATGGGGTCAGGGCTTTTCCCCATAGTTCTCCTTAGGGTAACGGGAGGACACAAACTAGCGTATACTCGCGGTATACTGAGACGCCGCAGCCGGAGCGGATCCCGACAATTATGTCTGGATCCGCCCAGCTGCGTGAGTGACAGCCGGCTCTGCAGAGAGCCGTGACAGGATCGAGAGGTGAGCGAACGCCGGTATGTGTTCTCTCACCTCCCAATCTACAGAGCCGACCTGTGACAGTCTCACTGTCACAAGTCGGCTAGAACTATGAGGTGAGTGAAAAGCACCCCCCTCATAGTTCTCCTTTAAAGGAAAACTAAAGTCCGTAAGTACTCCGATACACCGCTCCTCGCCGGGGCCTATATAGTTTCCCCCGGCTTCTCCCAGGTGTCGGTTCTTCAGCCATCTTGATTGGCTACTTGATATAGCTCCTGCCCACTGGGAGTTCATTCGTCCTGGAACAGAGGTGCACCGAGAATGGCCTAAAAAAGGATTCTGAACACACATGTAGGTTTGTGATATTGCAGAAAAGAGGAGAAGTGTCTCCTGCAGTGAAGGGTTGGTGTTCTATCAAAGATTGTGACTGGGTTGGAATGTGTGACCGGTCACGTGGTCTGACATTTTAACGTAATCACGCTCACCTTTTTCGGCGTTGGAATATGTGACCGGCAAAAGGTGAAGATTTCCAACGCTTTCTCAGCTGTTCCAGCGCAGATCGGCATCGCTGATGATATGTGCAGGAGAACCGATCTGCCCTGAAACAGCTGATCGGTCCTGAAATGTCACTTCTATCTGACTCTGTGACTGCGATCTCACATTCCACAAAGTCGGATAGAAGTGACATTTCAGGACCGATCAGCTGTTTCAGGGCAGATCGGTTCTCCTGCACATACCATCAGCGATGCCGATCTGCGCTGGAACAGCTGGGATTCTTTACCTTTTGCCGGTCACACATTCCGCCACCCAAAAACTGGGCGGGATTACGTTAAAATGGGTGACCACTTTGATAGAACACCTGCTCGCAGTTTTTTTTATTTTCTACCTTTAGTTCCACGTTAATCAATTCACAAACAGTAGACGAGTGTTGGATAAAATCAGAAGATTTCATTGATCCAGGTAATGGTATATCTTGTAGTACTTAGTCACAATGAAATGTTGGCGATGTTCCATTACTCCTCCAATTTCCTCCGTTCCTCAGGGTGTTGAGTACATGCCCCGGGCCGCAATCAATGTTATCTGCTGCTTCATGAGAGACTGGGACAGACAAGGATACAGTACAAAGTTCTCATTGTTCTTTCATCTGTTACAATTGTTACAAGTTGTTGGAATTCTCTATAAAGTTGCAGAGTGCGCGTCCTACGTCTGGTTCTTGTTTAGCTCCAGCTGTGAAGCACCTAAACCTCCTCTCTGCCTCGTATACATGAATAAACTACATCAAGTTCATGCCAAAGAATATCTGGTGGCTTGGTTGAGGCTTGCGGTGCGCTTAAACCATCGGCAAAAGCAACAAAAGATATATATGATGCTGTTTGTCAATAGGGATGAGTTTGGGTTCAGACTGAACCCGAGCTCATCTAAACCTAGAAGGAAGCTGTCAGTGCATATCTAGTCAGCCGCTGCCGGGGGATTCCCTGGTCTGCAGCTGCATGTAGACAAAGGGATGGGATGCTGGTGACATCATTGACCTTCTGTGGCCACATAGCCATATTTGGTCAATGACACTGACTTAAAATGGCCATCATTGGCCTTCTATGGCCACATTTGGTCAATGACACTGACCTAATATGGCCATCATTGGCCTTCTATGGCCACATTTGGTCAATGCCACTGACCTAATATGGCCATCATTGGCCTTATATGGCCATATTTGGTCAATTACACTAGCCTAATATGGCCATCAATGGCCTCATATGGCCATGTTTGGTCAATGGCACTGATATAATATGGTCACCATTGGCCTTCTATTGCCATATTTGGGCAATGAAACTGACCTAATATGGACATCATTGCCCTTCTATGGCCACATTTGGTCAATGACACTGACCTAATATGGCCATCATTGGCCTTCTATGGCCACATTTGGTCAATGCCACTGACCTAATATGGACATCATTACCCTTCTATGGCCACATTTGGTCAATGACACTGACCTAATATGGCCATCATTACCCTTCTATGGCCACATTTGGTCAATGACACTGACCTAATATGGCCATCATTGGCCTTATATGGCCATGTTTGGTCAATGGCACTGATATAATAAGGTCACCATTGGCCTTCTATGGCCATATTGAACAATTTTGTCACCTTACAGGAAGTGGAACGGGTAATAACACTATGTTATGGGGGACTTTTTTAATACTAGTGATAGACTGTAGCCAGCCGGACTGGAGTCATTTGGTTTTATTTTGCCCATAGTTATACTTTATAACAAACGTTAGAGTTATTATTTCCTTTTATATAGGAAATAGTTGTGGCCTATCATTTAATTCTGGCCAAACGACTCAATACGCAGCTTAAAATCATTTTGCATGCCAAAATATTGTTTCGTCACTTTTGTGATCCGCACCTCCCTACCACATGGGCAGGAGGTTGACACCACTTTCTATGTAGCAGTTAAGGAATAGAGTGGTGTCACCTTCCCTCCTCCAGCTCAACAGCACTTTGGTAAAGTCATCTTGGTATTTACTAGCCCACCTGTAAGCATGATCCAAGCGTTAGACCAACATCACTGTTCTATGGAATGGACACAGATTGTCTGACACTGCCCACTCTCCTGCTCTCAGTCTTAGGGCTCATTCACATGGGCAGGCACATCCCTACGGCATGCACGCCTGCTTGCATGAAGGAGCCGTTGTCACAGGCAGCCGCCTGTACATCCCTTTGGAAGGACATGGCTTTGTGTGGCTTTATGGAGACCCAAACCTCCAAAATCTGTGCGGGTCCGGGTGCACACACCTGGATGCAGACAGTCTGATGACCATATTAGCCAATGACATCACCCAAGTTCCCTACTGCTTCATTTACATTTCAACAGTGCCAGGATCTGTTATATGCAATGGGATTAGCGTTGGATGAAGATCCTCACTACGATTGGTGGTGTTCAACATCATTGGGCGTCAAAGTCAATCACGTTGTCCAGTGCTGTACCACTGAGATATCACCACCACCTCTAAATAACATATTGAAAACAAGCCGCTGGGTATCCTGGTGACATCATACGATGACCTCCATGTTCCCAGGCATTACATTACCCATTGCAAATGGCGGCTCCCTTGTGCTACTGGAATGTAGTCACAGTCGCTGGGGAACATGGGGGACCTCGTATGATGCCACCCAGGATACCGGCCAGCTTGTTTTCAGTTATTTAGAGGTGGTAGTGATGTTGCACCTAAATGACTGACTACAGCCGGGGGTTCTGACAAGCCGGGAAATCAAAAATGGCCAGTTTCATTGCCCTCATGCCAAACTGCGAACAAGCTGGGTTCAGGTCAAACTCATGTTTAACCCAAACCCAACCCAAGGTGATCGTGGAAATCCTTTGATGGGCAGAAGCTGCCAACCCAATATCCAGATTCCCCATAGTCCCACCACCATCATAACACTATAACACCAAAACATGAGGGTTCCAGCGCCCTTAACCCACTCTCAAGATTTTTTTTCATTTATGGTGGTGTCCCAGTTGTAGAGTTTCCCTTACCTCCTGGCTGTTCAAACTGTTGTTGACAGGACAGAAAGTAAGGGAAAATCCCGAAAGAACCCCAGTTCGAACCCACCATGAGTTCTAATCCTTTTCTATTCCATTCAAAACTAAAAAATAAACGATCTTGGCTTGATATGCATTTTTTTTTTATTGCAAGGGGCGAGAAAATCCTTTCCCGGAGAAATTGCTGTCCTTGAGCAGGTCATGTGACCAAGAGCCAAGGCATTTGGTCATGCGATCTTACGCTAGGATTAGAGTTCACATTGGCTGATACTCCCCTTAAGTAGCAAGCATGTGACCAGAGGTGTAAGATTTTGGTCATGTGACCAATACTGGAGGACGCCTGCATCTGGAGTCCAAACCCTTGTACTGCTTATTATTATTTCATCCCAGAAAGACTATTGAAAGTAGCCCAGTCGGGTACAGGTCCACTTTAAAGGACAACCAGGTCACCGCAGCGCATGCTACTGTTTCTCCGCGTAGATGTTGCCGGCATCACTGCGCACGCCGGGGGGTGGCCAGCTTTTTGTTGCATACTAATTACCAGGGCACGTTGCCTACGTTGGCGTCGCCAGCAAAGAGTCTCGGCTAATTCTGGGATTGGCAGACACAAACAAGCTGGCGGCAAATCACAATGTATCGTTCTGTGCCAGTTCTACACGAGGGGCAAACTGTTATCCCAGAAAAAGTAAGGGGCGCAGCAAGGGTACAATTGTCATCTTGGCCATAGATAGGATTCTAACTAGCCTTGATTTGCAGGGACATCTAACACTCATTTGTAGACGTTTTTATCATGAAATGAGTGTGTGCATTGAGCAAAGTTTTATTTTCAGAAAGTACCAAAAAGTTTAACTTAAAGGGAATTTAGAACGATTTTGCATATATTTATTATTATTGTTATGGCCAGGACTACAAGAATGCATCTTTTAGTATTTTTAGTCAGCTACATTCAGGTTGACTTTCACGTTGACCTGTTTATTCTTAGCTGCTCTGCTGAAAAAAAAGCCTGTTTGCTGAACTCCATAACTCAAGCCAATTGAGCTTGCTCCAAGTCAATGGAGCAGTTAACCCAGAAGTGGGCAACTCCAGCCCCCTAGCTGTGCTTTAGCTAGAAATCCCAACATGCAACTGCCTCTGGGAGTCATGCTTGTAACCAGTGGTGTCGCAAGGGGGGTGCGGCCCGCATCCGGGTGACACCATTGGAGGGGTGACACCAAAATGGCTGACAGTCATTTTGGTGTCACCCCCTCTGAAAAGTCGGGCACTCAGTAATGGACCGAGAGCCCAATAGTTGCAGGAGAGAGGAGGGGACCCGGCGTCATATCTTATCCCACCTGGTGAACATCCCCTCCTCTCTGTGTCAGCGTCCATCACCAAGATGGCCGCCAGCAGGTATCACCAAGATGGCCACGCATGCGCGGTGACGTCATGGCGGGGTGTCACCTGATACACGATTCGGGTGACACCCGGCCCTCGGGACGCCCCTGCTTGTAACTGTAGGAATCTTGCAATGCCTCAAGGGAATTGTAGTTTCAGAACAGCTGTAGGTCCGGAGTTGCCCACACTGATTTAACCCATGAAGTGTGAGGGGATCCTACAGCATGGGTACATTTAACAGCAGTTCTTAAACTTGTCTCCAAACCTTTTTGGTTTCCCTTTTGGGTAATTTTAAGATGATGCTCACAGCAGTTCCTGTGTCACATTTTCTAGATTGTTCTTCACATTCACTTTTGTAGTGTCTGTTTTTAGGTCAGACAGTACAATCAGCACTTATTAAATAGAGATAATTAAAGTAGAACTGAAGCCAAACTTTTTTTCAGTTTTGGATAGAGTAAGGGAGAGTTACAGTATGCCCCTGGCCACATATTTCTGGCCATCTGTGTCCCATTGGGGAGATTTCCCTCCATTTCCTGTCCCATAGCCACAATAGGAAGTGAGAGGAAATCCCTCCAACGTGAGGGAAAACCTTGGGGTCACTAGAAATAGTGTCCCCATTGGAAGATTTCACATCTTTTTGTGTTCTGATGACATCCCCAAATTTGGGATTTTTTTTCACTTTCAGTGATATGTCACCAGGACAAATAGAGAGTGGCTTCAGTTTCACTCTACGAGCTTAGTTGTTACTGTCATCAGCGGTTTGGTGTTCATTCTCCATACCACTGCTTGAGGCCAAAGGAGTGCAGGGAGAAGCCACATGGGGAGAGTTGGGAAAACAGAGGATGCAACAAAAGAGAAAACAAGAGAAGAAATAGCAACAAAGTGACAAGTTTCTCATGACTTCCTTCTTGAACCTGTAAGCTTTTCTGCTGTAGAGAAGTGGCGCCTATCACCTTTACTGTTTCTGTAACCTTAACCCTCCAGTGCATGCAAATAGGATAGGGTTCAGCATACAAACATGATGGGGAAACCTCCTCACCGTTAAAGAATAGCCATAAAAGAACATAACTATGTAACAAAAACACCTCAACAAACACCAGTCCTATGTAATGCAGTCATGGTGGTATCTCCATATAGTTCAGGAGATTCCGTCTAGTATAGGATCTTTCTTGACTAATCTCAACCAGATGTGTTCAGTTTGGTTTGGTCATCTCCCTTCCTTCCAATGCTGGGGAAACCTCCTCATCGCTAAAGAAAAGCCGCAAAAAAAACACAAGTCTTATGTAATTCAGTCATGGTGGTATCTCTATATAGTTGAAGAGGCCAAGTCCAATATGGGATCTTTCTTTACTTATCTCATCCAGGTCTGTTCAGTTTGGTTTGTTCATCTCCCTTCTTTCCCTTGATGGTGAATTCTCCTCACTGTTAAAGAAGGGCCACAAAACAATATAAAACGGTAACAAAAACACCTTAACAAACACCAGTCCTATGTAATGCAGTCATGGTGGTATCTCTATATAGTTGAGGGGACCCACTCCAATATTGAATCTTTCTTGACTAATCTCGACCAGATCTATTCAGTTTGGTTTGTTCATCTAACTTCCTTCCCATGATGGTGATACCTCCTCACTGTTAAAGAATAGCCGCAAAAGAACATGACTTTGTCACAAAAATACCTAATTTCAGCCAACACCAGTCCTATTAATACAGTGATGCAGTCATTGTGGTATCTCTATATAGTTGGAGAGACCAACTCCAATATGGGATGTTTCTTGACTACTCTCATGCAGGTCTGTTCCTTTTGTTCATCTCCCGCCCTTCCCATGATGGTGAAACCTCTTCACCGTTAAAGAATGACCACAAAAGAATATAACTATGTAACAAAAACACCTCAACAAACACCAGTCCAATGTAATGCAGTCATGGTTGTATCTCTATATAGTTGAGGGGACAAGCTCCAAAATGGGATCTTTTTTGACTAATCTCATCCAGATCTGTTCAGTTTGGTTTGTTCATCTCCCTCCCTTCCCACCCACAGTCATCTCAAGAGCTGACAGTCTAGCTGGATAGGCATGCTCACTTATTGATTTGTTATTTCACAGTGGTTGACGTTTGCAAAGAGAAATGATAGCTCAGGAAACCCAGCCAGCTCTCAGCGCCGACTGGCTTACACGGCAACTCTTACCGAAAATGTATACATTGCATACTCAATACTGTCTCGAAGGTGCAGTTTTCTTATCAGTAGGCTTCCTTGTATAATTAGCTATCTGTGGTGCACCCTCCACGCCTCGACTATAATGTACCATCACTCAGATAATAATGCTTGTCTATACTACTATACTAACAGGCTTGTCACTCCTCCCTGGGGGATCTGGGGGTTTTTTTTCCCCAGAAATTTCTTAAAGCTCTGAAACCTTTTAAAACACTTTTTTTTTTACATTGTGTCATATCTGCTGCTATTGAAGAAATATTATTTTCTTTAATTTCGAAAATATTTTTTACATTATTATAAGATTTTTTTTTTTAATTTAAACTATTTTTTATATCTACTTTATTTTCTTTAATTTCATCTAAATGAAAAAATCCTCCTTCCTCTCCATTTTTTAAAATACATTTAGTAACATTTTTAATCATCTCTTTTTTTTAATTTATTGCTTTATTATTTTATATATTTTTGTTATTATTTTTTTTGTCTCCTGTCTCCCTCAGTGAATGTTTTAGTTTTTTTTTATTATTCTTATTTTTTTTTAGGAATCGTGATGCTCCAACAACATTGTTAAAAAAAATTTGTATTCACTTTTTTTTTTGGTGTTATTTATTTGCTACTCCTAAGAGTTAAAATCCTGTCTTCTCTGCTGCCACCGAATGCAGATGACCATTACTCTTTCTTCCTGTGTATGTTTTTTTTTTCTTTTTTTCTTATTCTGAAGATAGAATTACAGTTTGTAAGCATCTGAAAGTCATTAGTGCCTCTACAGCCTGTCAGGTGCCTGTGCAAAAAAACTGCTGAAACCGGCCGGGTTTCTGAGCTCAGTGCTGGGAATTTGTCATGTGCTGAGGAGCGCTTACAATAAAATATGAACAAATCATGAGCATTCTGCAAATTAATCAATTTTTTTTCCCTCTTCTCTCTCGCTCTCTTCTTTTCTCTGCTCCTTCCCCCTTGTTTATGCCAGAGTGGCTTTGTCTGCAGACGTAGGTGAAGCCGTTTTTTTTTGCACACAGATGGCGAGGCTGGCATCAGATGGAATTTATATAAGAGTAATTCTGATATCCTGCCAAACCAGCGCTCAACACACTGGGGAGATACTTCGAGGCAGTCATGTGGTTTTGCTGAGGTTGTTGCGGGGAGTTTAAGGGGAAATCTACATCCCCCCCCGGTTTTTTGTTTTTTTGGTCATGTGGGGGCTGATCATTTGTACATTATTCCGCCTTGGGCAAAAGTCGTCACATTATACTTTTTTGATTCTTTTGTTTCACTCTAAGAGATCCCAGTTGTCTCTTTTTAAACAAATGCTTTGGCCCTTCTTTGAGGTTCAATCTAGATATGTTTATAATATTGAATTTATCTATCTATCTATCTATCTATCTATCTATCTATCTATCTATCTATCTATCTATCTATCTATCTATCCACTTGCAGCATACCCACCCATCGATCTACCCATCTACCCATCCATCCCATCCATTCGTCCTTCTATCCATCTATCTTTCCAACCCATCCATCCATCAATTTCTCCAACCCACTCTACCATCCATGCCGTCTATCCATCTATCTATCTATCTATCTATCTATCTATCTATCTATCTATCTATCCACTTGCAGCATACCCACCCATCCATCCATCCATCAATCTCTCCAACCCACCCATCCATCCATCCATCCATGCTGTCTATCTATCTATCTATCTATCCACTTGCAGCATACCCACCCATCGATCTACACATCTACCCATCAATCCGTCCTTCTATCCATCTATCTTTCCAACCCATCCATCCATCCATCCATCAATCTCTCCAACCCACCCTACCATCCATGCCGTCTATCCATCTATCTATCTATCTATCTATCTATCTATCTATCTATCTATCTATCTATCTATCCACTTGCAGCATACCCACCCATCCATCCCATCCATCCGTCCTTCTATCCATCTATCTTTTTCAACCCATCTATCCATCCATCAATCTCTCCAACCCACCCATCTATCTATCTATCTATCTATCTATCTATCTATCTATCTATCTATCTATCTATCTATATGAGAATTAGACCCAGCATACAGGACAAGAGCGGTAATACTATCCATAGTCCATACATACTGAGTAGGAATTATAATCAGCCAGGGCCGTCCCATTAATAAGGCAGCCTAAGGCTGTTGCCTCAGGCGGCATCTTGGATCACATGGAAGGGGGCGGTGGTAGGCGGAGTGGCATGGTGCCTGCACCCCCTTTCTGGTCAGAGCGTCCCAGGTTGCTAAGAGCCAGGTGGAGAGATGTATAAGGGCCATATACATTTTCCCGTCCAGCTCTCAGCAACCTAGGATGCCAATATCCTGGCAACCGGTGATGTCACTGGTAGCCAGAAGCTGGGTGGGATGCAAGCCAGAGTGTCTCAGGTTCCTAAGAACTGGGGGGAGATGCAGAGATGGCAAAGGGCGGCATTACTCTTGTGTCTGGTGGCACTGTCTCCTCTACCCACCTCCCATTACTCTAATTGCGTACACCACCAGCAGAGCACTGACACTCCCCCCTCCCCCCTTTAGGGTGGCAAAAAGGCTAGGGACACCAGAAAATTCCGGCAACATGTGACAACAGCTGGTTGGCTGGCACTGACCTTATTTTAACTGTATCATGCAAAGAGCAAACAATGCTGTGCAAAGTGCAGTAAAGGAATCATAGTTGTTAGGGGTTACCGCTCTCTGGTCCGGTAAAGCAAAGCAGAAAGTCTGCTTCCTTCTCACTTGATTGGACTGTCACAGGCAGGAGAGCAGCCAAGAAAAGCAAGGGAGGAAAGAACATAAAACGCACACTTAAACTGCGTGTTTCATAAACCATCTAATACTCAGAACCTGCGCTTGATTAAACACACCTGGTTTAATTCACAGACACCCCCCGATAAAGCACTCGCCTGTGACTGAAATGAGTTCCAACCAAGGCGCTGCTATTTTCTCCTGCCGTGCACTTGGGAGACTTTGGGATTTAGTTCTAGAATTCAGACACAGCCTACCGAGAGTACTCAACTTTTCGCTGGGATTGAACATTTTAAAAAACTGCCTCGCTGTGTAGTTGTGTTTCATTAAGGCTTAGTCAAGCACAAAATGTTTCTGAATGTTGAGATTGAAAGAAAAAAAGAGAGATTGAAAAAATACATTTTACTCTCACCTCCCTTGTGGATACGGTTTACTGATAGAGTAAAATTCACTATTAAAATAACAATCACAGGTACAATAAAATTGACACATTTTAATAAAAAGTATTAAAATTTTAAATGCATAAGTATTAAGCGGAGGCCGACAGGTTACATCCCTTTAAACGGAGATTCTATGGACCCAACACGTCTGTTTAAGTACTTAAACGGAACCAGCCAAAAAAATTATTTTTTGCCATTTTGGATAGAGGGAAGTTGGGTTTTCATAGCTGCCTGTATCCCCATTGGGGAGTTCTCCCCCTACTTCCTGTCCTGGTGACAATATATGATCTTTACCACTTTACCCAAAAATAAAAAAGTATTGCCTGGTGTTCAACTTTAAATTTCAATTTACTGTAGCAAAATGTCACTTCATGATAGTGGTCAATAAATTAACTGTATTGGCATGTCTTCTATTACCTTCATAATTTGTTACTTTGCAAACTCAATACACTGCCTGGCCCCAAAAAAAAGGGCCACACACTCTAATATTTCGTTGGACCGCATTTAGCTTTGATTACGCCATGCATTTCCTGTGGCATCATTTCAATAAGCGTATGCAATGTCACAACATTTATATCTGTCCAGAGTTGCATTCATTTTTCACCAAGATCTTGTGATGGTGGGAGAGTCGGACCACTGTGTAAAGTCTGCTCCAGCACATCCTAAAGATTCTTATTGGGTTTAAGGTCTGGACTCTGTGGTGACCGCCCACGCACCTCAGGGACACCACTGTACCCAGCATACAGAGCAAGAGAAATGTTATTTGCAGCATCCATACACACATAATAATAACAGATACCAAGAATTATATTTAAAGGGTAATTCATAAAGCTGCCGAAGGATCCACTTCGGTTGCGGGAGCCCTTTGGTTCAGTTGAAACGAAGGGCTGCTGTACGAGCTATTTACTATAGCCCATACAGCCGCCGAAGGTGGCTGAGCGGCTCAGCCGAGACGAAGGCATATGCTCCGGGCTCGACTGAGCCGAAGTGACAGCCGAAGAGGAGCGAACGGCCAGCCGAATGCCGGCCTTTCGCCCAGAAAATGACAGCTGGGCAGAGCCAGCCGTGATCTCACAGCTGGCTCCGCCTAGTTGTAATGACAGATCAGCGTCCCCAAATGACCCGAGGAAGCTGAACTGTCATTAAACAATAACAACTGAGCGGAGCCGACCATGATGTCACGGCCAGTTCCGCCCAGTTGTTATTCATTTGCCGGCATTGACCGGGACCTGCTAGAAGACTCTAGCAGGTGCCGGCCAATAGGAAACAGTTGGGCAGAGTTAGCTGTCACTGCTAGCGCCGCCCAATTTTTTATATTTTTTTTTAAAAGAATCTTTATTTATTTTTAAATTTTACAATTTATTTTTACAATATATTTTTACAATATATAATAAAATTTTTAAAATGTTTCAACTTTGTTTTTTAAAAACTATTTTCATTGATTTTCTATTCTGCTCGGTACCACGGAGGTACCGAGCAAAATAGCTGTGTCGAACAGCGGTGAACGGCAGCAAGGGAGCTGCCGGAGCTTTGGCTCAGCCGATCCAGATGTTGGGTCGGCTTAGTCGAAGCCCTTCTGCACTTCGGCTCAGCCGAACATGCAGAACATGTTTGGCTGACCAAAGTGCAGCCGAAGGCAGCCGATGTATAGCTGATTTCAGCCGTACTGAGCCGGAGTAAATAGCCGAACAGCATTCGGCTCACTTCATTTCGACTTGGTTGTTCACTCGGTTGTTCATATTGGGGTAGTGATTTGCCCCCCCCACTTTCTGATTGGTCGGGATGCCGGCTCCATGCTCCCTCATCACTTGGTGAGGGAATGCACAAGGGGAGAGGGTGCACAAGGGGAGAGGGTACACAAGGGGAGAGGGTGCACAAGGGGAGAGGGTACACAAGGGGAGAGGGTGCACAAAGGGAGGGGTGCA
>NW_017306274.1:2377728-2378880 GCF_000935625.1 Nanorana parkeri
AGGGGGGGGGGTGCACCAGGGGAGAGGGTACACATGGGTAGGGGATGCACACGGGGAGAGGGTGCACAAGGAGAGAGGGTGCACAAGGGGAGGGGATGTACAAGGGGAGGGGATGCACAAGGGGAGGAATTCTGCCTCTAAAATCTTTAATGAGCATCCAGAAGTAGATATACATGCCACGCAGGCTCCATGATCCATTATGAATACATAGAGAGCTAAGTGGATTATCTGGACCCCAGCGCCGGCTGACATGGAGTCTAAGTTATTTTCACTCACTTCAAGAACACAAACATATCCCTCCCCACCCCACCCTTTCTCTCTCATGTATTCAGATACAATTTAAAGGATTTCAAAGCTCGGCCCCATTTATCATGTCCTAAGTATGAGAGTGTTTATTCAAGGCATTAGTGAGAGGGAGCTACATATACAATCTGCACATGCTTGTCATTCCGATACACTGCAATCGCACAGGACAGACACTGACATGAAGCTGATTCCTAATTAATGAACAAAACTCAAATCTGGAAAGACGCTTCACCCCAAAGTTATTATTATAATTATTGAAAGGTCGCTAGTTTATTATATCTCAGGATGTATTGGGAACACTTTGTTTAATGTGATTTGCTCATTTTGCTGTACCATATTTTTCAGATCGGGTTTTAGAGATGAATATAGGGATTCTGTATGGGGGGCTGTTTGTTGGTGCGACACTGCAACCTTTGTCAGGCGGAGTCATGTGATCTCTGTGAGAGGTAATAAATACCTGGAAGTGTTACAATGACACATTACTCGGCATTCTGCACTTAGCATGAAAAAATAACGAACATGTAGAACATGTTTGGCTGACCAAAGTGCAGCCGAAGGCAGCCGATGTATAGCTGATTTCAGCCGTACTGAGCCGGAGTAAATAGCCGAACAGCATTCGGCTCACTTCATTTCGACTTGGTTGTTCACTCGGTTGTTCATATTGGGGTAGTGATTTGCCCCCCCCACTTTCTGATTGGTCGGGATGCCGGCTCCATGCTCCCTCATCACTTGGTGAGGGAATGCACAAGGGGAGAGGGTGCACAAGGGGAGAGGGTACACAAGGGGAGAGGGTGCACAAGGGGAGAGGGTACACAAGGGGAGAGGGTGCACAAAGGGAGGGGTGCA
>NW_017306274.1:2379124-2381847 GCF_000935625.1 Nanorana parkeri
GGAGAGAGGGTGCACAAGGGGAGGGGATGTACAAGGGGAGGGGATGCACAAGGGGAGGAATTCTGCCTCTAAAATCTTTAATGAGCATTCAGAAGTAGATATACATGCCACGCAGGCTCCATGATCCATTATGAATACATAGAGAGCTAAGTGGATTATCTGGACCCCAGCGCCGGCTGACATGGAGTCTAAGTTATTTTCACTCACTTCAAGAACACAAACATATCCCTCCCCACCCCACCCTTTCTCTCTCATGTATTCAGATACAATTTAAAGGATTTCAAAGCTCGGCCCCATTTATCATGTCCTAAGTATGAGAGTGTTTATTCAAGGCATTAGTGAGAGGGAGCTACATATACAATCTGCACATGCTTGTCATTCCGATACACTGCAATCGCACAGGACAGACACTGACATGAAGCTGATTCCTAATTAATGAACAAAACTCAAATCTGGAAAGACGCTTCACCCCAAAGTTATTATTATAATTATTGAAAGGTCGCTAGTTTATTATATCTCAGGATGTATTGGGAACACTTTGTTTAATGTGATTTGCTCATTTTGCTGTACCATATTTTTCAGATCGGGTTTTAGAGATGAATATAGGGATTCTGTATGGGGGGCTGTTTGTTGGTGCGACACTGCAACCTTTGTCAGGCGGAGTCATGTGATCTCTGTGAGAGGTAATAAATACCTGGAAGTGTTACAATGACACATTACTCGGCATTCTGCACTTAGCATGAAAAAATATATCTGATCCCAAATTTCAGCCATTTAAAACATTTCGGCCGAAAATCGCTGAAAGTACCAAGACGGTCGAGAATGCGGACGGAAATTAATTGTATCCCTGAGAAGAGAAGCTTTGAGGAGGTCAAGCGGGCGGTGACAGTGTCAGGATGCCGAGGAGTGACAGCTGTCATTGTTACAGGAGGTGGAGCTCTCCTCCCGCACCTCCCCATTCCGCCTCCTGTGTCAGGATGGAGAGCAGTGCAGGGAAATGACAGCTGTCATGGGTATAGGAGGCGGAGCTCTCCTCTTGCACCGCCTGCCCCTGCCTCCTGCAATGGCATCACAAGGGGGGGGGTGGGGGGTGTGGCACGCACCCGGGCCACCCCCTATGAAAAGTCGGACACTCGGTCACGGACACTGCCCGGCAGTGTCAGATTCATACCTCATCCTGCTGGGTGAACGTCCGCTCCTCTCTCTGCCGTGCCCATCACCAGGATGGCCACCGGCAGGCGTCAATAAGACGACCGCGCATGCACGATGACGTCACGGTGGGGTGTCACCCGGTCTCCGCTCCAGGTGTCACACAGCCTCGGGATGCCCCTGGCCTCCTGTGTCAGGATGGAGAGCTCTGAGTGGAGGGGAGAGCTGTGATCTGTCACAGGAGGCAGAGCTCTCTTCTCCAACCGCCCGCTCGGCCTTCTGTAACAGCCGATTCAGGATTGAGAGCGGTATGCAAACGCTCAGCAATTAGCTGATTGTTGAGTGTTTGTAAATAACTATAGTGTGCTTACTATGTCCCAATTATGAATGAATAGGAAGTGCTCTACATCACTTCCTGTTCATTCATGATTGTGGACATAGTAACTTACACTATATCTATAATGTATGAATGGACAGTAGCACTCAGTATAGAGGCTTCCTCTTCATTCATAACAGGATGCTGCAGAAAAAGAGATTGAGGACTCCGGGTCCTCAATCTCTTTTTCTGTTTTAAAAGGGAAATATCAGGGGTCTGTTTAGATCCCTAATATTTCCCTAGAGCCCCCGGCAGTAAAGTAAAAATAAAAAAATGTAAAAATAACCAAGAAACATGTTACATTAAAAAAAAAAGCCATTATGAACAACTATGATGTGCACTAACCCAAAACAACCCATCAGATGTGCCTTCACCAGTCCGTGACATCGGTAACACAGAAAGGCGATTACTGCTGATTGGTTGCCATGGGTTACTGCACTTTGAACATTGTCAATTGCCCTAAATAAACTGGAATGATTGCTTTTATAGATCTAATTATTATTGTGTTCTTCTGTACTAAGAATATATTGATGAAAAAAAAAATAATGAAATAAATAAAGATGTGCCACCAGATTTGTATTATCCTTTTCAGACATCCTAATTAAACCAACTTATTTATGGAATTAATATACATAAGCAGTGGAATCCTGCAAAGGAAGGAGTGTCGCAGTTTCAAATGGCTTAGCACGCGCACACAGGAAAAACAAAATGAAGGCGCGGCGTGGTTCCACCTTGGCGTATTCCTAATAGCGGCGTCCTATCAGGTCAGAACCTCCGGCAAGGCAACGCGGCACTAATGCATCGACTTCCAGCCACTTCATGGAGACACTCAGTTTAAAAATCACATATGAAAGGAGGCGGGAACAAACACCCTTTAAAAGCTTTTACGATATTTGCCTTTTTATTTTTGCATTAAAAATGCATTACCTATTAGGCTAAAAAAAAGTAAGATTAGGAACCAAATGAGACAATTGCACATAGGAGACGGCTTTGTCCTGAGCAGATTAATTAACCCCTTAGCATAAACCCAGAGAAGCCACGTCGAACACTCGGGCCAAATGTAAGAGCAAAATTAATTAAATAAATTAATACTTAAATAGAAATAAATAGAAAATTAATGAATTAATAGATAAGTACCTTCATAAATGAACTGCTAAAAGGTTAATATAAAGTATATTAATATACATTATTATCATTA
>NW_017306274.1:2382070-2383238 GCF_000935625.1 Nanorana parkeri
CAATTGATGCCTTTACCCTTGCTTTCCTTGTGAGTACATATATATATATATATATATATATATATCTTTGTGTGCACCAAATGCCTTTGATAACCTAGATATTGCCTTGTAAATGTAGCAGTGACATCATCACTGTGCTGTACATAGCCTGCGCAGAATGCAGAGCTGTGGGAGGGGCTCAGCAGGCTCCATCCACTACTGGAGGGGGCAGAGACAAGACCAGTCACACTGGACAAGAAGAGAGAGCAGCAGTGACCGGCCTTAATTAAAGGAAGCTCCACCCACTAGAGGCTGCTTGCAGGAAACTACAGGAGGGGGCGGAGACAAGACCAGTCATCCTGCACAGAGAGAGCAGCTGTGACTGGTCTTAATTACAGGAAGCTCCACCTACTACAGCGTGAGGAAACTATCGGAGAGAAAGCAGCAAGGAGAGAAAGCAGCGGTGACCGGTCTTTATTACAGGAGGAGGTGGGGACAAGACCAGTCAACCTGCACAAGGAGAGAGAGCAGCAGTGACTGGTCTTTATTACAGGAGGGGGCGGAGACAAGACCAGTCGCCTTGCACAAGGAGAGGGAGCAGCAGTGACCGGTCTTTATTACAGGAAGTCCCACACTGGATAACTGCACAGATCTGGAAGAAATACACAAAGCTCACCGAGATTCAATGAGAATACACAGGACTCTTGGGAGTCTCACAGGTCAGGGTATAACAATCATACAACATGGAGGACCGGCTGCATCAAAATCAATTACAATCTGGCTGCGCAGGGCCGTTATAAACTTATAATCATGATTTTTTTTTCTTCCCTTTAATTTTTCTCACATCCCCCCTCCCCCATCTCAGAACCACAAGTATGGTAAAGCTCATTAACGTTACACTTAAACTGGTTACTTTTTATATATCGACAATATATATTACATACAGGCACACCATGGGGCGAGCAGCCGCACAGGGAATACGCTTACGAAAGCGCGAGCCTTAATTATTTTTTAAAACAAAACGTTTCCTGCTTTAATTCTTTTTTTTCCATCTGCGCGTTTGTAATTTCAGAGCAGCTCTCATAAAATTCCCTAAATTAAAGCGCAAATCGAATCGCCATTTTATGACTGCGGAGAGGAATTTTTATGTATGCTGAGAAATATCTGGGTTTTCGGAAAAAATGATCAA
>NW_017306274.1:2383287-2386728 GCF_000935625.1 Nanorana parkeri
AATATGAGATTGACCAAAAAATAACCCCCACCCCCCAAAGCAGCTTGATGGTGGACATTCAGTCCTCGTTCACACCTTTGAGGTCCGTGAACCCGTGCCAAGCCTCGGGGCAGCAGGGAGTAGAGGGGCAGCAGGGGTGTGGAATTCCTATCTCCTGATGCCCGGGACATGCAGTTCCGGGAGCTGGGCGGGTAGTTGTTTTATACATTTAGCCCTGCTTTGGGCATGCAGAGCTAAATGTACAGCGCGGGAAGCCGTGGCTTGCTTTGTACAAGGGATCCCGGCGATGTCGCCGAGATCACTTGTATGCGGCCTGCATACAGGGAGCAGCAGAGAGAGTAAATCCAGCCCTGAGCGTGCGCATTGATGATCATAGTGTGCATGTCAAAAACATCCAACGTGCTTGCTGTGCCATTGCTTGTTACCGGCACCCCAAACGCGACTGGGAAAACGCTTGTGGTACGCCTTAGACATGTGCGATTCGTTTCATTCCGAATGAAAATTCGGACCAATTTTCCAAAATTTGGACATTCGAACACATCCGAATTTCCGAATCGGAATTTCCGTTTACGAATTTCGCTCGAAAACAAAACTGAATGGGACATGTTTTCAGGTGGTGGGGGTCCTCTCCGCACACCTTACAGCAGTCCTGGCCAAATAAGAACGGTGGTGCTCGCAATGACTATCACGGATGGCACCGTGCAAAATACGAAGAAAAAGAAACAGGTCACCAGCACTCGTTTAGAATATGTCCTTTTTTAATGGACAATTGTGTCACTACAATCAACAGAGCCGAGTTGGGACATGTGACTTTTCTGGCCAATCAGATGTGTTTTTCGGTTTAATGCATCCGAATGGGTCTGAACACGAATTTTCGTTATGCCAACATGGGAGCCATATACAGTATATACATATCATACTAAAGCTGAGGCTGATTGGCCTTCGGGATCCAAATTTCGGAAATCCGAATTGCATTCCGGAGCTCCCAAATGCCACTCGGGTCTGGGATCCTCAGCTTTAGTATCATATGTAGATACTGAACACAAATGTTCGTTATGGCAACATGGGAGCCATATACCATATGGCTCCCATGTTGGCCATAACAAAAATTCGTGTTCGGACCCATTCGGATGCATTAAACCGAAAAACACATCTGATTGGCCAGAAAAGTCACATGTCCGATTCAGTTTTTGTTCTTGGAACCAATTCCAGCCTGGGAGCCATATACATATAAAGCTGAGGCTCCCAGACCCGAATGCAATTCGGAAATTCAGATCCCAAATGCCATTCAGGTCTGGGAGCCTCAGCTTTAGTAACATATGTATATGGTTTTCTGTTTTACTCGCAACGAATATTAAAGGAGAACTATGGGGTCAGGGCTTTTCCCCATAGTTCTCCTTAGGGTAACGGGAGGACACAAACTAGCGTTCTCCCGTCACCCTAGGCTCAGTATACCGCGACCTGTAGCTCGCGGTATACTGAGACGCCGCAGCTGAAGCGGATCCCGACAATTGTGCCGGGATCCACCCAGCTGCGTGACTGACAGCTGGCTCCGCCTATAAACTCATCCGAAACTAATAAGAATTTGGATTTAGTCCGAAACCTGAACCGAATTGAATTTCGGATCCGAAACCCAAATTCCGAAATAACGAAATATCCGAACCGAATTATTCTGCAGATTACGTGTCTAGGCCTGTACCAGAATCTTCCGCATGAGCTACTTGCCCGCGTTTGTTGCGCGTGCAGCACCCATTGAAATCAATAGGCGATGCAAGGCAAGCGCAGAAAAATACACACGCCAATGTGCACCAACGCAACGCACGTTGACAGAACACGAAGGTGTGCACGGGGGCTCAGTGATGGCTCATTCCTAAAAGGGACGCAGGATTTTGCTTGCTGTGCATTATATTCATGATTACACCTAAGGCCCCCGTTCACACGTAGGCATGGCAGGAAAGCACGTTGCGCGTTTGTGCAGGTTCGTGTGTATCCTGTTCCACATTTGCCGCACATCCCCATTGTTCCCTTGGCAAACTCGGGAGAATAGTGCACGTAGCGAAATCTGCAACATTCGTTTCTTTCTCACCTGTTTTGTGCGCATTTTAACATGCACAGGATGTGTAAAAACACGCATTTCCTGGCCGTGTTTGGAGTGCCATTACTTACTTTATTTCTAACATGCAGGGGTGCACAAGCACCCTATTGGTGACAGGTTCTCTTTAAGGAGACATTAGGAATGTTCACCCAACCTACCAACACTTGCTATGCCGGTAACACGGCATATGGGGTCAGCCTCCTGCAGCCTCTTTGCATTCACTTCCTGTCTGCTTGCACTCCTCTGATGGCTGCATGGCATTTCCCAGGGCGGGTCCCCTGATAGTGACAACAGTGGACCGTGCCTGTGTAGTGTCTGCTACAATCGGCCCCTTGTAGTCTCCTTTGGTAGGTCATGTGACAGGGTGACAACGCACACCATCAATCCACCGATCATGAAAGAATCAATCCACCAGGCAAGACTTGTCCAGCACATCGAGACTGTCCACCTGGAGGCTGCCCACTCATGTTTCACCTCTGTAGGGGGTTTAACTGTAGAGAGGGTGACAACCCAGAGTGCAATTGGGAGACAGACACAGAGCGTTGTCACTTTATAACAGGAAGTGCCTGAACGAAGACCTCCATGGCAGAATAACCGGGGATTTTTTTAAATGAAAGCTGCAGATTGAAAATGACTTTGCTATGTTTTAGGTTATCTGAGATTTTAGTGATTGGGTAAAGCAAAACCGCCCTTTGAGAAGGAACGGATGGAGGGGTATGATTTTTCAAGACAAGCTCCATGTAGCTAGCCCCCCCTGGTGGGCATTGAACCCAGGGCCTCGGTGCTGCAAGGACACAGAGCTGTGACTGTGCTAGAGCTTTTGGTCCGCTGGCTGAGACACGACAGCGGGCGGCTTTTATTAATCCATAAGTGATCCTTCTCCTCCGGAGACGGCGGAGTTCTGTAAATGGAAAGGTGTCGCTTTTGTCATCCATCCTTTCCTGGCATCCTCCGGGATGGATGGCCGAGGCGGTGACGGATGCCCGCGGACGGCCGCAGTGTGGCAGCTTCCGCTCCGACCTGATCCATCCATACCGCCAACGTCTCATAAACCACAATAAATGGGCAGACCGGCCTATTACGGGTGACAGCGACAGAAACACTTTATAACGTTATTTACTTCATCGCATCTTAGTGAGGATGTCAGAGCAAAGAGCACCTGTCACCAATGGGCTCGTGGAACTGTCTAAAGGCTGTATGTCTGCAGGCTCTGACCATCTGCTGTAGCGTGTCTGCAGGCTCTGCCCATCTCAGAGAGAGAGAGGGGGAGAGGAGAGAGAGAGAGAGGGGGGGGAGAGGGAGAAAGAGGAGAGAGAGAGGGAGGGAGAGGAGGGAGAGAGAGGGGG
>NW_017306274.1:2386771-2423458 GCF_000935625.1 Nanorana parkeri
GAGAGAGAGAGAGGAGAGAGAAGGAGGAAGAGGAGAGGTAGGGAGAGGAGAGAGAGAGGGAGAGAGAGAGAGAAAAGGGGGGGAGAAAGGGGGAGAGAGAGAGAGGGAGAGAGAGAGAGAAAAGGGGGGGAGAAAGGGGGAGAGAGAGAGAGGGAGAGAGAGAGAGAAAAGGGGGGGAGAAAGGGGGAGAGAGAGAGAGGGAGAGAGAGAGAGAAAAGGGGGGGAGAAAGGGGGAGAGAGAGAGAGGGAGAGAGAGAGAGAAAAGGGGGGGAGAAAGGGGGAGAGAGAGGGGGGGAGAGGGGGGAGAGGGAGAGAGAGGAGAGAGAAAGAAAGAGAGGAGAGAGAGAGAGAGAGGAGAGGAGAGGGAGGGAGGGAGAAGAGAGAGAGGACGTCTTATTTACATTGTTTAATCATTAATATACGTAATTATGTTCCACCGTGGCTCTGCCCTGCGCGGTTCATTCCTAATCTCTCTGTAATAGGTGCAGCGGAATACTTAATATGATCTGTGATGATTTGGCTTCACTGTCACTCCAGGATTTCATATACGTTACATCATTATAGATCACGAATAATTTAGCAATAAAACAAATGGACCGTGCTTGAATTACTCACAAAAAAGTCTTCATACTTAGAGCCCCAGGGTTAGGCTGCGATGATGGAAGGGATGGCGGCGCCGCGGAATCAGTGGGGGTTGTAGACAGAGCAGACGAGCGAGGCTGGCAGGATGGAATCATACAAATGGGCATTTTTATTAATAAAAGCCGGTGGTCGAGTCCAGGATCGGTCATCCAAGATTTAAGTTCAGGGACCCCAGCATCAGTGGGGGTTGTGCAGTATGGGTCGAGTCCAGGATCGGTCATCCAAGATTTAAGTTCAGGGACCCCAGCATCAGTGGGGGTTGTGCAGTATGGGTCGAGTCCAGGATCGGTCATCCAAGATTTAAGTTCAGGGACCCCAGCATCAGTGGGGGTTGTGCAGTATGGGTCGAGTCCAGGATCGGTCATCCAAGATTTAAGTTCAGGGACCCCAGCATCAGTGGGGGTTGTGCAGTATGGGTCAAGTCCAGGATCCACAATCCCAGATTTGAGTTCGGGTACCTCGGCATCAGTGGGGGTTGTGCAACTTTGGTTGAGTCCAGGATCTGTAATTCCAGATTTGAGTTTGGATGTCCTGGCATCGGTGGGGGTTGTGCAATTAGGGTCCAGTCCAGGATCCACAATCCTAGATTTGAGTTTGGGTACCCAGCCTCATTGGGGGTTGTGCAACTTGGGTTAAGTACAGGATCCGTAATCCCAGATTTAAGTTTGGATACCCCAGGATCAGCAGGATTTGTGCAATTTGGTTTGAGTCCTGGATTCACAATCCCAGATTTGATTTTGGGTACCTCGGCATCAGCGGGGGTTGTGCAATGGGGTTGAATCCAGGATCCGCAATCCTGGATTTAAGTTTGGGTACCCCGGCATCGGTGGGGCTTGTGCAATTTGGGTCGAGTCCAGGATCCAGCTATCTCAGACTTAAATTCAGGCCCCCCCGGCAATAGCGAGGTTGTACAATTTGGGTGCAGGGGGCTATTTGTATATAAAAGTGTCCGGTGCTGGACAATTAGACTCTTTCTTTCTTTCTTTCTTTCTTTCTTTCTTTCTTTCTTTCTTTCTTTCTTTCTTTCTTTCTTTCTTTCTTTCTTTCCTGGTTTTTAATGAGGTCAAACTGTATCAACAGCCTACATCTGCATACTATCTATCTATCTATCTATCTATCTATCTATCTATCTATCTATCTATCTATCTATCTATCTATCTATCTATCACAAATAGACAGATATTGACTGTGCAAAGTGGTAAGTGACACTCTATAGTATTCCCCTTTGCTCCACTCCTGGCAACTACATATAAGATTATGTAAGTAGGTGATGGAAGTGGTGGAGGAGCTGTGCCAGTAGTCATCAATTAGCCACACCTAGAAGAGGGGAGGGCTATGACATACAAGCATGGATGGGCCTGTGTTAGGGAACTGCCTTGCGCTTCTGAAATAGTCAAATGTTAAAGTCACATTGCAAGAAAGGGAAAAACACTGCTAGCAAGAATTTCAAACATTCGATTTTTCTGTACGTTCCATTTTTAAAAGTCGGTGACAGGGTCTCTTTAACGGAAAACAAAAATTGCGCGACTGCCAGGATGGGGGATCTTCATGAAATATTTTTTTTTCTCATGTTCATAACGTCGCGGGTTCAACATGAGTGCTTGCATAAATCATATTATTTAAGCTAATATAAACCTAATTAGCGCAGCCTAAACGGTTGTCACCGTAAACGTGTTTTGAAAACAGGCAGCGCCAGGGAAGTGTATTGGCACCACAAATAGTGTCACACTCAGGATTCGACGTGTCTGATGCGTCTCGACGTGAGGCCTGACAAATCAACATTTCAGAAGGTAATTAACTTTAAAAACTTTCAATTAACAAGACAGCTGTTTTGAGGATCACGGCGTCAAAAATGCCTCAAAAAAAAACAAAACAACCAAGTGGCGAATCTGGTTTGCAGGCCTCTGTCTGTCTTGTTCTTGTGTCATGAAGCAGAGTAAACCTGCGCTGACTTTAATACTAGCGGATTCGGCAGGTCCCTTAAAGTGTATTTCCACTTTCGCAGTCAAATTCGAGAAAACCCCTCTATATGTTTGTTTTTCCCATTCACACTGTTTACCGAAAAATATTTTTTTCAAAAACATTTCTTACCTTTTCGATGTGTTGTTCTTTTTTGAAGCTCTGCGGTGCGTGCATCATAAAACAAATCCCAGTGAACAAAAAAGTGAACTGTGAAATCATTGCACACACAAAAAAAGTACATGAGGGTGCATTGGTCCTCTACTCCTCTACTGAAAAGGAGGGCCACAATATCCCTGAACCAAGAGGGCCACAATATCCGTGAACCACAGAGGTTTGGATACACGTCTTCTGCAGAAAATGTGAAAGCCGCACAGCCGCGCCAAGGCACCTCTTATAGTGCGGTCCTAACTCTAAATGATGAGAGTCTCGGCTGCCATTGGGATGTGCGGGATCCCTTGTGTGTTCCTGTGCCTTTAAGGAGGCCGGGCTTCCTCCTGACAAACCTGCACCCAATTTGAAATCTTCTGCCCCCATGTGCTCCAAGATGGAGACTCTCATAGTTTAGAGTTAGGATCTCAGCTGCCATCATAAAACAAACCCCGGTGAACAAAAAAAGCGAACAGTGAAGTCACTGCCCACACAAAAAAAGTACATGAGGGTGCATTGGTCCTCTACTCCTCTACTGAAAAAGAGGGCCACAATATCCAAAAAAAAATACATGAGGGTGCATTGGTCCTCTACTTAAAAAGAAGACCAAGTACTAGGTAGGGCCTCTCCCGTTAAAGACCTGTTAAGGCTACAGATCCTCCTCCCAATATCAGGGCGGGCCCCTCAAAGACATGCACCCTGACAGTGGCAAGGCACTCTAGTCGACCTAACCATTAAGACAGACAGAACTCAGCAAGACAGATCATTAGGAACCAGCTGAAGCTGGTCCACCGACTACTAGGTAGGGGCTCTCCCAAAGAGAGACTAAAGAGGAGAAGGAAAAAACCCTCCCCCCAACATGAGGGCAAGCCCTTGAAAGACCTGCAACCTCCATCTCTGTGGAATGAAAGGAGGAGGGGGGAAACAGGGAGCGCGGAGTGACTTGCCTTGATGTGCCTGTGCATTTGTAGAGACACACACTGCTTATTAGCACACACAAGGGTGGCTTTGTAGGACCCTGCAAAGGTAAGGAGCAATTCTAAAACAAGATATCAAGGCCAGTTCTCACCTTTTGACAAAACCTTTTGACTTTATCAGGGGCGTTCCAAGGCCGGGTGTCAGCCGGAGAGGTTAACAGCTGACACCCCGCCGTGACATCACCGCTCGTGATGTCAACACGCACGTGCACTATGACGTCATCGTGCATGCGCGCTGGGTTCCCTCCTCTCTCCCGAAACTGTCAGGCGCCCGGTCCATGACCGAGTGCCCAACTTTTCAGAGGGGGGTGACACCAAAATGATTGTCAGTCATTTTGGTGTCACCCCTCCAATGGTTTCACCCGGGTGCGGGCCGCACCCCCCACACCCCCCTTGTGATGCCACTGGACTTTAATATCACTATAAACTGTGTAGTGAAAGGATAAAAAACTTGCTTCATGCCTACAGTTTTCTCTGCATGGGGCACCACAACAGGTTTTTGTTAATGTCTCTTTAAGGACACAGTAGGGGGAGGAGCCGTCAAACCAGTGGAAGAAAATTGGTTGTCTTGAAATCAATTTTGGGTGAGTGGGATCATCCTTCAATAGCCGTAAATGCGCGTCGATGTGAAATGTATCTTTCTCCAGTGGACAAATATTTAAGCAATATTCCGCCTGTTTACCTTGCGAGGCATCTGACAGAAATAGCGGCTTTCCTGATGACATTTTAACAAGGTTCGTCTTAATGGGTTTGACATTTTTCCAGACCTTAGGGCTTATTTAAGGCGAAAGTCTCTTGTGCAATTCTAACCGGAGTCTCTGAATTCATAATTAAATCGGTGCAAAGTGTCACTTTTGATTACTTTACAGGAGTTGTCTATGTAATTAGCATTTTTGTTATCTGAACGGAGAGATGAGTGAAAAATTCCCTAGGACTTGCATGAAAGACGGTCTCGCGAATGATCCTCTGCATGCTCAATAATGTTTTTACCAACGTCCATTACAAAAAGTTTTTGTAGAAATACCCGGCGATTGGGCATTCAAGAGAAATCTGGTACCTGGAGGACTTTTCCTGACCAGGCACCCACATGTATGAATGTATCTTAAAGTCAAGAAGTGTATGTAATAAGCAGCACTTAGCAGTGAAAGGGAACCAACTGGACATCACGTGAAATCTCCCAACATAATTTTTCCAATTTTACTCAATGGTGATGGTCAAAGGGTATCTTCCTTTTTCTACAGTAGGCCTTGGGTAGGGTTGGGTACCATTCACTTCCATTAAAATTGGAAGCATTAGAGGATAACAATGAGTATAAGTGTAAAATCTTTGGGTGCCTTAAAGTGTAACTAAAGCAAATACCTATTATTGTTTAGGATGGACTGGTGCAGTTATAGGTTATATTGCCATCTTTGCCCTGGGATGAGAGATTCAGTCTTACTAGTTGTCGTGATACCAGGACAAAAATGATGAGAGACAAGGTCAGGTCCTCCATTTTCATAATGTCATAGACTGCACAGACACAGATCCATTTGCCAATGGAGGAAGCCGTGGAGTGCCTCCATTTGGCTGATATACATGGGAGGTGGGGTCTTTCCATTTGGGTGGTACACATGGGAGGTGGAGTATTTCCATATGGCTGGTATACATGGGATGTGGAGACTTTCCATATGGCTGGTATACATGGGATGTGCCGTCTTTCCATTGGGCTGGTACACATGGGAGGTGCAGTGTTTTCATATTGCTGGTATACAGGGAAGGTGGAGTCTTTCCATGTGGTGGATATACATGGGAGGTGAAGTCTTTCCATATGGTGGATATACATGGGAGGTGGGGTCTTTCTATTAGGCTGGTCAATGAATCTTTCCATTTGGCTGGTATACATGCTGTAGCTGCATTCAGAAGTTGTATCAAAAGGGAGAGTGGAAAAAAAAATTCCAAAAGACTTGGTTTTACTGGCAGCAGTTCTATTTCTCTGCCAAATACAAAACCATCGCCACAAGCTAATGCTGAGACAGATATAAAGTAGTGAAGTAGATCTGACAAGAGCACTTATTTCCTGCTTACCCATCCTACATGTCCCCTTTTTTCCCTAAGTACCTATTAACCGTTCCACTTTCTATCTCCCCCTGTGCTCTCCCACTTCCTTTAACCCTTCCTTCTTAAGTCCTTACACCTTCTTACCCTTCCCCACCCTATCAGCACCCCCCACTCACTCCAACATTACACAAATAGAAAGTGAGTAGGGTACTGTGTAGGCCCTGGTCCACTCTGAGACCTATACAGTAATGTGTTCTCACCATACTTTCACTGTTCTTGGATAGATGGAGCCTTAATATAAAGCTCCTGATGGTTACTACTGGGATTCTGCACTATTGACTTATGTATCCTTATGTATTGGCAGCATGGTGCTTTGTATTTGTATATGTGATGTATATGTAATGTCGTATGCTCAGTTGTGAACCCAAAAAGAATAGAAAAAAATGAGAAATTAACAATGTTATAGTTGTCACCAAACAGTAGGGTAAATCTTCCAAAGCTGATGCCTTTTCTGGTGACAAATGTCTCACTTTGGAGAGATTTCCTATAACATCCTACGGTGTCTGCAGAACAGAAGGTGAAGAGAGACCTCCTCGATGGGACACAGTCAACAACAACAACAAAAAAACAACATCACTCTTACAGAGGCTTTAATTATTCTCCACTCTTGGATGGAGTATTGAAGTGGTCATGCCAGTATCAGTTTATTTTTTGCTTCCTGTGTCCCCATGCAGACATTTTTCTCCACTTTCTGTCCAGGAAAAGACCAGGAAGTGAGAGTAAATCTCTAGCGATAGATCGAAATAGACAATTTTCCCCAGAATAGGTGTCACCAAAAATAGGGTAAGTCTTCCAATGAGGACACCTATTCTGGGGAAAACTCTCTATTTCGATCTATCGCTAGAGATTTACTCTCACTTCCTGGTCTTTTCCTGGACAGAAAGGGGAGGAAAATTTCTGCAAGGAGGCAAAAAAATAAACTGATTGCTGCCCCCCACCATGTAGAGTCACCGTCGCTATTCTAAAAAGTTGAACTTCCCATCACTTTCTTTCTTAGAGAAAATGGTCACCAGGATGAATAGCGATGGTGACTCTACATGGTGGGGGCAGCAAAAACTGGACAAAGGCTCTAATTCTTCACTCTATCCAAAAATGTTAAAAAATAGTTTTGGCTACATGCTTGAAATGATAACCAAACATTGACAAATATTCATTGCGTTTGTCTCTTCTCACAGGTCAAAGGCCTTTCCAATGCAGATACTGTCCATACAGTGCCTCTCAGAAGGGAAATCTGAAAACTCATGTCCTCTGTGTCCATCGGATGCCTTTTGACAACAGTCAGTACCCGGACCGAAGGTTCAAGCGCTCCCGCATTGACCTAGAGACTTCGGCCTATCCTGAGGACCACCCGCCTGCCAAACTCGGCAGCTCGATGCAGCCGCCGGCAGAAGGCATTAATTCCCTGGAGTAATGCCCTCCAACCAACGCTCCTGTACATTGCAATATCACTTTAACTAGTGTTCAAGGACTGTTTTAGACATGGAACAATTCCCAAGTCCATTCAATGGAGGGGATACCTTGAAAGCGAGCAGTAGACTTTGAATGTCTCTAACCCCGCCTCTTAAAAAAAATGGCTGCAGGACTGTTATTTATTTTTTCAAACAGACGAGATTTTTTTTGGATGATACAGCGTAACCAGAAGGCCAACGTTACAAGATTTTCAATCTTTGTCCGATCTTGAATGCTTTTATAAATAAAATGATACAAGTAATGAAATCAGTTGGTAGTCTGCCATGGTGCCAGCCTGACTGGAGCTGTCATTAAGAAAAAGAAATCAATTGAGTTGGTGTTGCAACAGCACTGTACTAGAAATCCAAGACAAGGCCCTGGTCACCGCTGGCCTATTGAAAAACATTACAATATTCCATTTTCCGCGTCTCTCCTCTAGATGCAGACAAACAAACAGTTTTGATAGAAGAGAGCCCTTTGTTACATTCCACCGTTGCCTTTTTTTTTAATCACTTGAAATCAATGTTTAGAACAAGATTTATTATTACTTTGATATTCTTTTAAAATGTTATTCTTTACTGAACGACATACTTATCCTGGCCAGAGGAGGTCCAAGTAAGAATAACAGCTGTATAAAAAAATCATTTTCACTGAAAACTATTTTAAATTGAATTTAATAAAAAAAAAATGTAAGTGACACTAAATTCAGGAGTTAAATCTTACAAATACATTCAAGTACCATAACTATTAACAACAATATATCTTATTTGTATATCACTCGGCTGTAGATCCTCACTACTTTTGTTCCCCATGGTCCCTGTGTGTATTGTAAAGTAGTCACCACTCCAAGCTCGCTCCTGTGATGGACTACAATCTCATGTTATTAATATATATATATATATACACAGTGGTACCTCGGTTCACAAACGCTTCTGTTCGAGAACAATTCGCTTCGCGAACAGAAAGTTCGGCAAAATTTTGCTTCCGTTCGCGAACTCTGCTTCAGGTGACGAACACGACCGCAGCCATCTTCCCCGCTTCTGACACATGGTCATGGCTTCCTCTAGTCGAGATCGCGGTCTGATCACAGTTTGATTCGGTTCGCGACCAGAATCGTGGAAAGTTGAAGAATGTCTTCTTAAAAAAAAGAGAAATGATGACACAGTAGATCAGAGTATTTTCGCTAGGCTGAGACCGGGGTGTTGATCCTAACAGCCTTAAAACTTTCACTCTGCCTAAAGCAGTTTGCAAAACTATTAAACTGCAATCGATGTAAATAGAATCAGTAGACTCTGCACTGAGAATGGAAGCCTAGTCTATATAATTTTTTTTTCTAGTATAGTTCTCACTGCCTTACTTATATATCAAGTTGAATACAATAAAAAAACAAATAAATGCAACTGTTTCTATGATCCTCAAGAAGTTGAAAAAAAGATTAAATGTCGTGGAGAACTTTTGACTGCAGTAAGCTTTAGAATTTTAACTGCACTACTGTGTTTTATTTGGTGACTGTCAGTTGCTTGCTTTGTGTGTTTGCGATGCCTTTAATATCTTAGAAAAAAACATAAGAGAGGGAAAAAAAGATCATGTATAAAAAAAATAAAAAATTAAAAGAAAAAAAAAAACACACACATTCCATTAAATGCACTTTTGATCTGTTTTTGTATTTTTTTGAGAATTTCCCAAGGAGACAGGCAATAATTCTGTTTGTGACACTGGAAATATTTCCTTCTTCCTGTTCTTTGTGATGTGCGTGTATGTTGATCCCATGGTCTGGTGCTACTGCTGCCCCCCTCCTCCCCTCCTTGATACAACATAGAAAATTTTTTATTTTTTTTTCCCTCCTCTTTGAGAACATTTGTAACTTGTAATACAAGCAAGTGACAGTGCCAGTGATCCATTGTCAGTTTCTGAATATCTTCATGCTTTTCATATCTAAACATGTCATGTTTTTTCTCTGTAACTCCTGTTGTCTGTGGTCATAATATTGTCTACGCTCCTACATGGAAAGATGAAAAAAATAAATAAAAAATTAAATTCCATCTTGGAGTGAAATCCAAGATTGATAGAGTAGAGGAATCTGTTGCTATGCTTGTAACAAGTAGAAGAGTTTGTATTTAAAGTTTATTCTTGTTCCTTATTTATTATTAAAATACATCAGTTGACATAAATTAATTATTGTACAAATTATTGTTTTCATGAAATGACTTTAAAGCAGTCTAGTTCTGCCTTTCTCAACCATTATGTGCCATGACACCCTGGGGGGCCTTCATGCTTCCTGAGGGGTGCCTCGAAAACTTGTGATGGTAGGACTCTGATAAAAAGGGGGACTAAGGACTCTGATATAAAGGGGGACTGAGGACTCTGATATAAAGGGGGACTGAGGACTCTGATATGAAGGGGACTGAGGACTCTGATATAAAGGGGACTGAGGACTCTGGTATAAAGGGGGACTGAGGACTCTGATATAAAGGGGGACTGAGGACTCTGATATAAGGGGGGACTGAGGACTCTGATATAAAGGGGGACTGAGCACTCTGATATGAAGGGGGACTGAGGACTCTGATGTGAAGAGGGTATTGAGGACTCTGATGTGAAGAGGGGACTGAGGACTCCAATGTGGAGGGAGGACTGAGGACTGTGATGTGAAGAGGGGACTGAAGACTCTGGTGTGAAGAGGGGACTGAAGACTTTGATGTGAAGAGGACTCTAATGTGAGGAGGGGACTGAAGACTCTGATGTGAAGAGGGGCTGTGGACTTTGATGTGAAAATGGGGAGGACTCTGATGTGAAGGGGACTGAGGACTCTGATATGAAGAGGGAACTGAGGACTCTGATATAAAGGGGACTGCAGACTCTGATGCAGACTCTGATATGAAGAGGACTGAGGACTCTGATATAAAGGGGACTGAGGACTCTGATATAAAGGGGACTGAGGACTCTGATATGAAGGGGACTGAGGACTCTGATATGAAGGGGACTGAGCACTCTGATATGAAGGGGGGACTGAGGACTCTGTTATGAAGGGGCCTCCCTCCTTAACCACAGACGGGCCCCTGGGTGATATCTTCATTCAGAAGGTCAGCCCAAGTATACGATGTGAAATTAAAAATATCAATCACCAATACAAACAATAAAGTCATATTAAACTCTCAATCATTTTCAATAATAAATCCGGATCAAGCAATACACATCGCCCAGCAAAGGATTTCTTTACGTTTCTGCCCAAGCACTTACAGTCATCATGTTTCCAAACGGCTCCAACTCTCTCACCTCAGCTTCCCTGAAACAACAAGGATCCATTGTAAGTGATTTCATCAGCATTTGGAAATAGCTTAGAAACCTTTCAAGACACAATTTATTGTGTGACCATTTTTTAATTCTTTAGTAAATCTGCCAATCCAGTACACTGCAGAGCACAGGAGGCCTCTTCTCTTTCCTCCTTCTGAGTTGTCACCTACCATGTTGGGTGACTGGCTGGTCCAATTTCCATACTCTGGTCAAAACGTATTTCTTCCTGCACACAAGTTCTTTCATAGCAGCTCTGGAAATAAGGAACCAGGTCAATGCTCTTTGCTTAAAAAGTCAAAAAGGGTATTAGAGAAAGGAAACATATTGATTGGAAGATCAAGCACAGACTTGAGCCAGGTATATCCAGGGCCAGATGTACTCTCTCTGCTGCCCCAAGGCCAGGTTCCTCTATGTGAATACACTGCAAACAGAGTGCAGCAGAGTGGCCGGGCCACTTGGCCTGCCCCTACCGTGTGACCCAGAAAGCAGCCTCAGGCTGCCACATTGAAGGAATGTCCCTGGCTTTAGATATACTTTAAATCTGAGATTTTAATGGTTAGGTTTACATCGCGTGGGTGTTTCAGCCAATATTGACTTTGGTATTCTCCTTTTATTGGTCTATATATGGCGATTTGCCGATTTTTTTTTTTTAAAGATATCCTTCTGGTTTTTGGATAATGGAGCTCAGTTCAATCCCATGCCAAGTGGCTCACCTCCAGCTCCCATAGGCTACTGGGTAAACCCACAAGTTTTGTTACTGAATCTCCTCCCGCGCAAGCCCCCAAAAACATTCACAGAGACGGCAATTTCCAAAGGGATGGTAAAAAGCGCCGGCGGCCGGAAGGGATTTTTAACAAGCCGTGCCTTTCCTCACCTGTTGGTGTTGCTGTACGTGTAAAAATCAGGGAGCCTCGGATGCAGAGGAGGGGGGCATCGGAAATTTAAATGACCCAGACTGAACTGTTTTGCTGTTAATACAGGCATACCGTGCAAGACACATTTAATGGGCTTTATTTTTTATTGTCCTATGCTGAATAATTAAGTTTGAGGCAAAGTGTCACATGGATTTATCTTTTAATTAAAAAAAGCATGGTTCGTGCAGATCTGAGTGCTAGTCCAAATAAAGGCAATATCGAAATTTATGCTTGTTTATCTAGGTGTTAATTACCTAGAGATTGTTCGGGATTTCTCTTTTTTATAAAGTGTCACGGGTTCGTGTCACCCGTAATAAAGTTTAACTGTGGAACCTTATCAATTTGCTAAGTACAGTTCAAGTGTGACCACTGGAATGAATAAGTCCTTCCCATGATGCCACGGGGGAGATCCGAGCAGGGTAAGGAAATGCCGCAGCGATGGAAATCAATCTCTCTTCCTTTTTTTTAAGCCGTAAGTAAATAGATTCTGTTGCATATCTGACAAAGCTGCGTCTGGTGAGCGTGGCATTGTTTGGTTGATGTGGGTCCGAGGTCTGTGCATGTTGTAATTTCCGGCAGGGCAATCATTTTAATGCAAATGGCATTGATGATGATGAGCTATTAACAGAACCCTCGCAGCAATTAAAGGGAGATTATTTATTTGTTTGTTTCAAATCAGGTTAGTAAAGAACCAGGGTTCATAATGAACTAGGACAATCGCCAGTTTGCTCTGCTGGAATGATTCATTGAATTGACAAAGGGGTCCTTGCAGAGTGTCCATTCCCAATTCGTCAAATCTGATGCGTTTCTTGGCAGTGAAATGTCCAAAGGCCACTGCCCCCCTGACCAATAAGCCCCTGAAGATTGGTGGGTGCTGTGGTGGTATCACCTACCTGAGGATGAGACCGGAAGACAGGGAGGCGTCTCCTGCGACTCGTGTCCTGCGACCCCTGGAGTTGAGAACAGGAGGACGCAGGGCAATGAGGAGCACAGGCAGGGCAATGAGGGGCACGAGTGCCACGGATTGGAGACAGACACTGTGCAGGAGACTTCCTGTAGAGAGGCCAGCAGGCCGAGGATCAAACCGGGCTGGGCAGCATAGGAACAGACTCAGGAGCCAGAAGTTGTAGTCGAGGAAGCCAAAGGTCAGATCCAGCAGGGCAGCGAAGCACAAAATCAGCAGGCAAGAGCAAATCCAGAGAACAGGCCGAGGTCAGGGGCAGGCAGCAATCAGAAGAGTGGTCCAGGACAATCCAAGTCAAACAGGTCATAGGCAAATCAACAGAGGCACAGGCAACAGGCAACACAAGCTGACAAGACCATCAGCAATGTGTATCAGGCAGGCTCATCCTTATATAGTCACTTAATTTAGTCCACTACCTCACTTCCTGTGTGCCATCCGTCCGCGCGTCTTCCCGCGCACCTCGCGCATGTGCACTATGGCGTGCTTTTCGAAATAGGGCTTTTGCGCACGCGCGGCCACCATTGTGCCCTTACAGGTGGCAAATAGATGGGGTGGCTCAATACAAGAAGAAGAAGGGTCGCTGGCACTGCCAGATCAGGCAAAATGTTTTGCCTGACGAAGGGGACCCCTATGTGGTGTGGAAACCTTGCCATTATGTGATATTATGAGCATGCCTTAATAGAGAGGTATTGCTCAACGATCTTGGAATGCTGGTGACCCTACTTCTTCGTGGTAGTGAAAGCCCCTGATCCCCATCCATGTGGCATGAGATGCCAGTGTTTAGAGACAGGTGGGCTCAATTGCAGTTATCCACCTATGAGTATGTGTTGGTGAGACCCATTCTCTGGTGAATCCACATGGGAAGTGTTTTCTGGGGGAGACAATGAAGTCCTGGTCTGTTTGCTGTACAGTTATACTCTTGCCTTACTTATTAAATGGAAAGTAGAAGAAAGGCGCGGTGCACTGGATCTCTTAAGGCAGAAGGTGTTCTCATCAGGTCTTAAGCAGTATAGAGGGAAGCTCTGGAGTGATGGCCAAAGGTAGGCTCTTTGCTCAAGTAGGGACTGGGTATCCAAGGAGGAAAGCGGCAGAAGCAGAATGTATAAAGTCCAGATTTTATTTTATTTGGATTCTTATATCATAAAAGCCAGCGTGATTCTGGAGTTCAAAGGGTCCCCTTTCATCAGGGTTTGGTACTATTGCACAAAGAGTGCACTGGACTGATAGCATCGGCGGGATCATGAGAAGTAATTAGTCTGATGATTGCTCCAGATGACAGTTAAGCAACCTTAAGCTTAACTAATTACCCCCAAGGTTCCTTCAAGTTCTAGCAGTCCAGTACACTTTTTATTAAGCAGTGCCAATTATATGCGATTAGGAATCAATCACTATCTCTGGATGCATTGATCAATGTGTCCATGGATGGAGATTGCTCCTATCCGCATATAATCATATCACATATGTTGCACGTAAGTGCCAGCGTTTCTTCCACTTTCAAATGCAGCTGCTGTCACCTGATCATTAACTTGAATGGGTGACAGCAGCTGCTTGTAAATGGCAGATTTGGGATTCTTGCTGCAGGAAATCCCAAGTTCCTGATGCAGGAATCTCTAAACACACCTAAACTTTAGGTGTGAATGAGGGCTAATAGTTGGACAGCAACAAAGGTACATGTCCATGAACTCAGTCCCCCGATAAGGAATCAGCTACCTCCAGGTTCCCACGGGTTCAGCCTGCTCCAGACAGAGAGGTGAGGCCGACCTGTCCCTAACCACCGAGTATCTGTCCCTACCTAGTTCCTTTCCAGTTGCAAAGAGCCTATTTGTGATGGAGCTAGTGCCATTTAAAACACCTCTGTGTCAGAGATGGCTATCAAAATCTCATGAGAACACTGAATCACATTAGACTCAGGCTCTCCAAAAATGGCACCTGAAGTCCAGGATAGAGGGCATATTGGTTCTATGCTGGTCTCCCCCTGCTGCTCCCATAGTAAGCAGCACTCATAGTAAGCAGCAATCATAGTAAGCACTTTGTTTACTACAGATTTAGGGATTGCAGGAAGATTGCATCACTTCCTCGGACACCTAGTCTTATGGAGCAACAACGATGTTCCCCAGGTTAGCAAAGGCTGCTGATTCAACTGCCTATATGGGGATTGCTGCAAAATGTATGGACCCCCCCTTAGTTTCTCTCCAAGTGACAATGGTCAATAGGACAAATAGAGAGGAAGAATCTTTCCAATGCAGACACAGACACAAATAATAACTTGGCAGAGCCTCTCACCCTTTCCCTCTCTTTCCAAAACGAAAAAAAAAAATAAAGTTTTGACTGGAGTTATACTTGAAAAAAAAATCTAATTTCTGCCCATGTCCCTGGCCGCCGGAGCTAAAGAACAATTGATGGAAAAAGCCAAATTTAATTGGAGCATCTGATCCGTTCTCCTCAAAGTTTGTGAGTAAAATAGTTGTAAAGCACAAGCCATTGATTCACTCCCTTGATTGGCTCGTTACCTGTTTTATTCTCATCGTTTCGTCCTGATAAATTTTTTAGCTTGGGAATTAAAAGAAGAAATCTTCTAGTTTAAAATTTATGGCCGGACTGTAAAAAATGATGGCTTGTCTGTACATTCTCCGAAAGGCTTGTGCCCATATAAAAGGCACCGCAAGCACAAAGAAGATTGTAGCGTGTGGGTGAAGACTCGAGACAAGCTGTTGTTAATCATTATTGCATCATTTTCATTATTCTGCCATACTGGGTGACCATCTCAGGTGTGTGGGAGCAGTTTCCTCACACCTGGGATGGTCACCCAGTATGGCGGAATAATGGGAATGACCGACCTCTCCTGGGATCCAGCAGTAGAAAGATCTAGACTTTGCTTGATTATTGCTTCCCCAAGAGATGTGGCACTTGGACTGTAAAGCTGACCACACACCTTAAAGCTGAAGTTTAATCTTATATTTTGCCTTCCCTATTTGCCCCCCCCCCCCCCCCCCCCCCCCCCATTCCCAATCAACATGCTAATTAACTTTTTAAATAAAACCTTTCCATTGTTATTACATACATTATTTTAGACTCTTTGATGTCAACGCAGGCTCTCTGTGCTTTATTATGCAATGCAGGAAAATCATAGCTGGTGGGAGTGGCCGTCACGGTGCTGTATATACTGTAGCTACCTGAACACATCACAGTACTCCTCTCAAGAGCCCTCAGCCTGAAGCCAGCAGTGGGCTGGCTCTTGGTCTAGGGATGCACCGATACTGGTATCAGTATTGATGCTGATACATAGTATTTAGGCAAGTACGAGTACTCTCCCAAATGCACCGATACTCACCCCTGATACCGGAACTTCTGACCAGAGGGAGATTTCCTCTGACCGGCAGTGCTGTGAGGGCACATGGAGCCGGTTTTCTGATTGGCCGGGAAGCTGGCTCCATGCTGTTTGGCTGGCTGTTTGACCGGCTTCCCTGCCAATCAGCATTGAGTCGGCCAAACAGCATGTTGCCATCGCGCCACTGCCAGTCAGAGGAAATTTCCCTCTGACTGGAAGTCCTGGTATCTGGGGTGAGTATCGGAGCATTTGGATAATGACCCACCTCCTGGCTTTCTGATTGGCCGGGAAGCCGGCACCATGCTCCCAGAAGTACCGGTATCAGTGCATCCCTATCTTGGTCAAATATCAAAATTCCTTGATGTGTACATGGAGTGGTGGGCCTCTCCATTTGCATGCAAATCACCCTTGAAATTATGGTTGCCACCTTTTCTTCAAGCGAAACCCGAACAATCCAGCGACGCATGGTCATTTTTGTGGGAGAATGAGTCGTGGCATGTTCATATGTAAAAAGTGTCGTCCATTCATATGTAAATATCACAGTAGAGACTATTTTCAGTGGGGGGCCAGTAGCCCCTATCTTAATTTTGGTTGCCCCTGTTTGCCTGACATCTTGTGTCCGGGTTTCTGCTGCCATGAAACCCGAACACAGCATTCAAAACCCGAACTGTCCGGGTGAATCCCGGACAGGTGGCAACCCTACTTGAAATGTCCACATGCGATGCTGACACAACTGCCCAGCAGGAGCAAACAAGATAATAGACCTCTAACTGGATGGCTTATTTTATATAATAATGTAAAACTCTCCAGCTTCTCTCCTCTTCCTCCCTTAGCATATTTCCTTTTGTGCATGCTTCCAGGCACCGCACTGAAGGCACGTGCTGACTAGAGATGATTATTTGAAGGCCGCCGCCACTGAATTAAGCAGCATGGCTGATCATTTGTATTATTTTTATCACAGAGGTGCACTTATTCTTTAAATGCCACTTTCCTTCAGACATTTTGAAGTGTCAGGATAATGCGTTGGACGATGACAGTTTTGCAGCGGTGATACTGGCCAGTCAGGAACACTATAATCCATTATCGGGAGCAGTTCATAAAGGTCAGAATGCTTTCTTCCAAGTTTAGCCATGTGTAGAATGTAGGTGCCAGTCCGCGACGTGTGATCATTTCCACCGAGACGCAGGTACACACACACACAGCATCAAAGCTGATCTTACAGCACCGGAGGTTTTCTGGGTGTGTAAATGAGTTTCTATGTCACACTTGTATGGGCTGATTAAAGTAGATGATAACCCAGATAGGGAAATCTCACAACACTCATGTCACTAAAACAATAATTTTCAATCTTTACAAATAAATTATCAAATATGATCAAAATACTCCCTGGTGATCCTGCAATGAAGGTTCTTGTTCAGGCATTTCCTGTTAAAGGGTGACAACGCTCTGTCCCTGTCTCCCAATTGCTCTTCTGCATTACAGTATTACCCCATGACATACACTGCAATCCATGTGAAAGAAAACATATAATGTACTTTGGCTCCTGCTAACAAAAAACCTGAACATCAATTATTATTATTATTACATAGTATTTATATAGCGCCAACAGTTTGCGCAGCGCTTTATAATGTAAGGAAGACATTACAATCACAATACAATTCAAGACAGGATGGTAAGGAGGGCCCTGCCCCTGAGGGCTTACAATCTGAAAGAGGAGGGGGAAATGATACATGAGTGCTACACAGTAGTTGTTCCCTGTAACCCTAACACTAACCCTCCACATCAGCTATGCCTGTAACCCTTGCCCTAACCCTACCTGTAATCCTAACAATAACCCTCTCTGTAGATCTCTATATCCGCCCTGCCTATAAACCTCACACCAACTCTCCTTGTAATCCTAATATTAACCCTTCCTGTAACCCTAACAATAATCATTTATGTAACCCTAATACTAACACTAACCCATTCCGTTAGTCCTACAATAACTCTCACTAGAAACGTAACACTAACCCTTCCTATATGCCAAACACTATCTGTATCTCTAAAAAATAATCCCCCCTTAACCCTAGTACTAACACTAACCCTCCTCATAATCCTTCACCAACTTTCCCTATCACCCTATCACTAACCCTTTCCTTAGTCTTACACTAACCCTCCCTATATCCTTAACACAAAGCCACCCTATGATCCTCCACTAACCCTCCCTATAACCCTCACACTAACGCTTCACATAATCCTACACTAACCATTCCTATAATCCTAACAGCTACCCTCCTCCACTAACTCCCCTCTCCATAATAGTACACTAAGCCTCCCTATAAGCTTAACACTAACCTGCCCCATAATCCTCCACTAACTCTCCCTAAAACCCTCACACTAACGCTTCACATAATCCTACACTAACCATTCCTATAATCCTAACAGTAACCCTCCTCCACTAACTCCCCCTATAATCCTTAACACTAACCCTCCCTACAACTCTAACACTAATGTTCCCCATAATCCTGCACTAACGCTCTTTATAATCCTAACACTAAGTCTCAAATTATCAATTTCTGTAATCCTAGGACCAACCCACCTTATGTAAACGTAACCTTGTCTTAACATAAACCTTGTCTACATACTCCCCTCTGCCGTGCCTGGATCCTCTTCACTAAACACTAACTCTCCTACATCAGAAGCTACTTCTGCCTACCTGCCTAGCTACTGCTTTCTCTGTTTGAGCAGCATCATAGATACCCCCAGAGCAAAGTGGTCATTCCTCTTGTATTGACTTGTACCACTTAACTTGTTGATGGCACTTGCATTAAACCAACATCACATATTCAATCTGTTGCTATTCCCCTGGAAAGTCCGCTTGAAGAAGTGTGGTTGGAGTTCTGGGTCTGACACCCCACACATATGGGCCAAACGGCGTTCAACTACAGAAGAAGGAGCTCCATCACCAGGTACACTCTACCAAAGCCCACCAGGACAGTCATTTTAGCGGACAGCTGGGTCTGACACCCCACACATAGGAGTCTAACTGTATTCAACTACAGGTGAAGGAGCTCCAAGCACCGGTACACTCTACTAAGTCCCACCAGGAGGGCCATTTTATCGGACAGTTGGGTCTGACACCCCACACATAGGTGCCTTATGGTATTCAACTACGGAAGAAGGAGCTTTAACCACCAGGTACACTGTACAAAAGCCCACCAGGAGGGTCATTTTAGTGGACGGCTGGGTCTGACACCCCAAACGGTATTCAATTACAGGAGAAGGAGCTCCGACCACCAGGTACACCCTACAAAAGCGCAAGAGGAGGGTCATTTTAATGGACATTTATTCCAGATCTCTCCTGGGTGCACCACCGCTGTCACATCACTGGTCTGCTGCCTTTACATGGAAAGTAAGAAAAGAGGGTTTTGCCAAGTTACGGTCAAACCACGGAGTGCAGTGCAGGACGGTATTGTCTTCATTCATGAACACTACTTCTAAAGCCTTTCCTTTAGTTCCCTGTTCCTGGAACCATGGAGCTACTGCCAATCTTCCAGGAAGATATTCCTAATAAAGAAAAATGTCTGCCCCCTTGGTACTATTTACCATAATGCTTAACTGCCAGAAACATGGTTCTGGAGAGTCACAGGACTATCCCGCAGGAGGATAAAGCCGAGGAATTGTCAAAGCTGCCACCTTTCAAACCTCTTTAACATTTGGTGGGCCTCTCAGCCTTGCAACCGCTCGAGGGCAGTTTCAATAAACTATATGGATAATATATTAATTGCGCAGATACTCTTATACCTCAAATATGCATTATTTTATGAGTGAGGGGGAGGAAGGGTTACCTTTAAAATGTGCTGTTTACATTTTTCTGTGTATAAATGTCGAAGCAGCGAGGTTGGGCTGTCCATCACGCTAATGGCCTAAGATCTGCATGTAAATAGAGAGAAATTTGGGAGGTAGAATCTGTCAAACAGACATCCTGCCATTTTAAATCAAGCGAAAGGCTCTCGGCCTGTGGGGCACCCAGGAGCAATAGAAATAGTAGCCGCTTCCAAAAGAAAGACTATGAAATATTTAAAGCAGAGAGACAGACACATTAAAACATATATATATTTGTTCCTTATACATATTACCTAAAAGAAGAGTACATTTTCTTTTTGAGGCATGCTATACGTGATTATCTGTAGTGTTTCCTTATATAAAACCTGAACTCCAGGCGAGTATCTAAATACATACATTGGAGCTGGTTTACCTGTCAAATGATTTGTATTTCCGTCCATTCAGCCCTGGGATTTACGCAGCCATGCCACACTGCACGGTCCTGCCTAGCAGAGGAGGAGATCTGACCTGTTTTCTACTTCAGTTTCACTTACAGGTCTACTCCCACCACCAACCTGTGATTGGTCAGTCTGCTCTCTCCTCCAATCAATATTAGGGCACATCTGATTGGCTCATTGTGCTGCTTTTGCCTCTTTTAGCCTGAGCTTTGCTGCACAGGAAATGCAAAAGACTGGTATTAAGCCAAATGCAGATACTTATACTCGGGGCCGGATTTACTCTCTCTGCTGCCCCAATGCCAGGTTCCTCAATGAGCCCCCCTGTATGCAGGCTACATACAAGTGATCTTGGCGACATTGCCGAGATCACCTGTACAAAACAAGCAGCAGGTTCCCCGCTGTAGATGTAGCTCTGCTTGCCCACAGCAGGGCTAAATGTAGAAAACATCTACCCACCCGGCGCCTAGAACTGCATGTCCCGGGCATCGGGAGATAGGAATTCCAAACCCCTTTGCTGCCCCAAGGCCGGGACACGGTTGGCCTTGTGGGAAATCCAGCCCTGCTTATACTGCTTGTATTTAAAACAAAAATGTTATGGTATATTAATAATTACGGAGATGCAATAATTTGTGCAATTCATATGTGTCTGAAGTAACGATTTTAAAGAAAATCTGTTCTTAAAGCGGACTTTTACCCCACATTTTTAAAATAACAACAAAGACACCCTAAGAAATGTTTAGTAATGGCAATCTACAAACACATACTTCTAGATAATTGCCGGCTTTGTATTCTTTGCGTTCCTTCTTTCTCTTCTCTTCCCCAGTCTTCTGACAGCGCCCATGTTTACTAAGGGCAGATTACTAGCTCTCCTTTTACTTCCTGGATTACTGGCACATGTGACTAGACATGTGACTAGACATGTGACTAGACATGTGACTAGGACATATGACCATGCACATCATCTCAGGGGCGCAAAATGCCTTTCCCTGAGACCTCGAGATTACAGATGAGATTTCCCAGCAATGCTCTGCTGATGCTGAGCAATCCCAGTGCGCATTGCTTTGGCAAACTGAAGTCATTTTGCCCTTTCAAAGCAGGAAGTGAACGCTCTGCAAGTGTAAGTATTTCATAATCACAGCATTGTACACCTGACATGTCTATGTTATTATTAATCATCATACATAGAGGGATGCATTGGTAGAATTTGATTTTTGTGTGTAAAGGTCCACTTTAAGGATGTCTGCTGGCCACCATTGCCGACCTGGAAATTCTGGTTTACCGGCTGCCATGGTGATCCAATAGCTTCCATAATTGCTCAGGCTCCATCCCAAGACATGATAAGAAGAGATGGGCAGTTTTGAGCATACGCGTTGTTTCGGAAGCCAGTGATAGGCAGGCTACTAGTATTTTCCAAGAAATGTCAATAATCTCAGCCTGAATGATGCTCTTCATACAGGTTCTCTTTAAAAAAAGCTAAAATCAGAAAGAGAAGGAACAGGTAAATCTTTAAAGTGGAATTCTGTTATTTAATGAAAGTTAGTTCAGCTTTAAGTTTTGGATGTTGTAAGGAAGGGTTAGTGATGGGTAAATCTGCCCTGGCTTGCCCTCCCAAGGGTTTGGCGTGCCTTGTTTGAAATGTGGTAAATCCCTTTGAAGATTAGAGTAGGGGGGGGGGACTTGTTAAATTCTGGCCATTTTTAAGGAATTTTAGCCAAATACTGGTAAAGAACAGATTGGGAAGCTGGGCACTGCCAAGGTGGACATGTGCCAATGCAAGCAACTTTTTTTTTAATTCTGCACAGCGGAGAGAGTCTTTTCATGCAGCTTTGAGGGTGACAGTGGAAAAACATAAATCCTTTATATTAGGGAGGCACCAATACCGATACTAGTATTGGTATCGGTGACGATACCGAGTATTTGAGCGAGTACTCATACTTGCCCAAATGCTCCAATACTTTCCCTGATAACGGAACTTCTGACCGGCAGTGCCATAGGCAAACATGGAGCTGGCTTCCCAGGCAATAAGGAAGCAGGGCTGATTTTAATGACTTGATTGGCCGGAAAGCCATTTCCATGCTGACCTGAGCCGGCCGAACAGCCGGCTTCTTGCTGAATAGCTGGGAAGCCGGCTTCCTGGCCAATCAACATCTAGCCGGCCGAACAGCCAATTGGCTGATAGGCTTGGAAGCCGGTTTCCGGGCCAATCACAATCGAGCGGGCAAAACAACATAGGGCCGACTTCTCGAGCAGTCAAGAAGCTGTCAAGAAGATTGCTCAGAAAGACAACTCCATGCCAGGGGAAGAACCAGTATCGCTTCTCGGTATCGGCAAGAACCAAAAGCAAAATATCGGTACTCGTACTCAATACCGGAAAACCGGTATCGGTGCATCCCTACTTTATATAACAAGGTTGGGAGTTGCCTTACTGCTGTACATGGGGTTGCAGAACAGTGTGATTTTCACAGACAGTCTCAGCAACAGCGTACACTGGGAGTGCATATTTGGCTGCTGAATTGACATTTTTGCCTTTTACCATTATTTTGGCTTCAATACAGGAACAGCCCCCTATTTCAGTTTGAAACTTTTGAAAAAGGTTTTAGGTAGCTTTAGCAGCCAACACATGCTTTTCCATCAAACGGTAATTGGCCCACTTGGAACAGTGGATAGAAATTGCCCAGCAGGTCGCTGTGGCTGACTCTGTTCTTACTGAAGCAAAACTGTCCTGTCTGTTGAACAATTTCTATTAAGCTCTTAAAAAAATTAGGAGATGACAGATGATACCAGCAGCTTCACATCAAACCTAAATGCTAGCAAGCAGTAGATATATGCAAAACAATTTAAAAAAGGGTTAATACTTACCTGTGTCTCCGCCGTGCGCTCCCGTCCGAACATCTGAAAATTTCTCAGACGGCCGCAAAGGATCTTGGGGCGGTCGCATGCGCACTTCAGATGTTCGGCTGGGATACAAGGAGAGACACAAGGTAAGCCTATGGAGCAGCGTGCACCCGCATAGACACCATGGGACATGAGAGAAGAGGAGGACAGAGGAGTCAGCGCTGGATCGGAGACCCGCACCAGCGCTGGAGGGACAGCTGAAAACTATAGGAAAGAAGAAGATAGGATTAAGAGGCATCATTTAAAGGAGAACTATGAGGTGAGTGATTTTCACTCACCTCATAGTTCTAGCCGACCTGTGACAATGAGACTGTCACAGGTCGGCTCAGTAGATCGGGAGGTGAGCGAACACATACCGGCGTTCGATCAATACATGCCAACGGATGCCGACGGAAGGTAACCTGAAAAATGTATGGATGGGACCAGTTCACACCACTTTGTTGCGTTGCGTTGCTTTGCATGCTCTCCTTTTTTTCAGCGCAACTTAATGCGACAAAAGTGGATTTCAACGGAACGTAAGTAAGAAAAATACATAGAAATTTGTCCACTAAGGACATTTTAATTAAAATAAAGATTGCCAAAAAAAAAAAAAAATGGAACGAAATGCAACGCAATGGAAGTCAATGGAGGGCGAAATTGCAAGTCAATGGACCTCCGTTGACTTACATTTTAGGTCCAATTGCGGTGTGAATGGGCCCTAAAAAACAAACAGATCAGTGAAAACTAGTAGTAAAAAAAAATGTCAAAATGTGTTAAAAATGTAACGCTCTTTGTGGAAAGTTTATTTATTGGAAGAGGATTTGGCATATAAAAATTGGCATATTTATCTCCTGACCTCCTGCTTGCAGAAGTATTTATTTTTCTTTTCTTGTTCCCTATCATTGAATGTTAGCAGCAATTTTAATACGGCTGTTCCGCCAGCAAACACAGAATTGTTCTTTTTTTTTTTTTTTTTCTCATTTTGTAATGAATAAATAGCATTTTTTCTTGATGCACGTAAGACTAATGAGCTGGTGTTCTTCCTCTTAGGCGCCGGATAACTAGGCATGGTATTTTTCCTGTGGCTTCTGGTGATGTATTAATTAATGAAATATCAAGTTGTTTCTTACATGGGTCTGTGTTTGCCTAGACATTTATATTTCTTTCGTTTTTTACGTCCAATTATTTTTTTTTTCTTCCGGCTTATGCAAAGCATTGATGTTGGCACAACTCCAGGTTGTAAATAGAGAGGAATACCTGAAAGTTTGCTCTGAAAACACATTTCTGACAACTAGAGCCTTACACGAAAAGACAAATGTAGAGGTAGGATAATGGCTTCAGCACAGTACAGCGGGAGTGGAGAGGGATATTTGTATTTTACAAATGCGCTCCACCTTAGACGGTAATATGTTTTCGGGATTAAATCTGTGTTGTAGACTAGCCACTAAAATATAATTTGTAGTGTACCGGATATTAATTTATGTTGTATCTTAGTCGCTGGATTATTTTGTGTTGAATACAATTCACTAGAAGTCACAATGTGTTGTATAATAGTTAAGAGAAATTATTTTAAATATTAGGCAGTAAAAATGACTCTGTGTTGAATACCAGTGACCAAAAATTACTCTGTGTGGTATACCAGCCACCAAAAATTACTCTGTGTTGTATACTAGTGACCAAAAACAACTTTGTGTTGTATACCAGCCACCAAAAATGACTTTGTGTTGTATACCAGTGACCAAAAATTACTTTGTGTTGTATACCAGTCACCAAAAATTACTCTTTGTTGTATACCAGTCATTAGAAATTACTTTGTGTTGTATACCAGCCACCAAAAATTACTTTGTGTTGTGTACCAGTCATTGGAAATAACTCTGTGTTGTATACCGGTCACCAAAAATGACTGTGTTGTATACCAATCACTCATTCTTGTGTTCTTGTGTTCAGAGTCACCAACATTTTTTCTGTGTTGTAAATCAGTCAAAAAAAAATGATTTTGCATTGTATACCAGTCACCAAAAATCACTCTTCTGTGTTGTAAACTACTCACATCTGTGTTTTATATTTTATTCCGCGTTGCTTTTATATGACCCAAATGTACTCTGTGTGCTGCATATCTGTCACCAGAAATTACTCTTTGTTGTATTCCAGTCACCAAACAATTACCCTGTGTTGTGTACCAGTCACCCAAAAATGACTCTGTGTTGTAAACTACTCAACAGAAATTACTCTGTGTTGTGTACCACTCACCAAAAAACGACTCTGTGTTGTTTACCAGCCAACAAAAAGTTACTATGTGTTGTATGGCAATCAGTATGAATCACTGTGTTGTATACAAGTCATTAGAATTTACTCTGTGTTGCATTCCAATGAGCCGCATTTACTGTGTGTTATATACCTATAAACAAAAATCACTCTGTGTTGTATACCATTCATTAAAAATCACTCTGTGTTGTACACGAGTCACCAAAAATGACTCTGGGTTGTATACCAGGTATTACAAATTAATCTATGTTGTGTTCAAATGACCCAAAACTACTCTATATTGCAAATCAGTCACTAGAAATTGCACTTTGTTGTATACTAGTCACCAGAAATTACTCTGTTGTTGTATACTGGTCACCAAAAAAAATAATTATGTGTTGTATACCAGTCACCCAAAAAAATCACTTGGTGTTGTAAACTACTCAGCAGCAATTAATCTGTTGTATATCAGTCACCAAAATAATACTCTGTATAGTATACTTGTCATCATAGAGTTACTCTGTGTTGTATACCAATCAATATAAATTATTCTGTGTTGTATACCAGTTACCCTCCAAAAATACTTTGCATAGTATACCAGTCACCATAAAGTTACTCTGTGTTGTATAACGATCAATATAAATTACTCTGTGTTGTATACCAGTCACCAAAAAAAACCCAAACAATACTTTTTAAAATATACCAGTCACCGTAAAGTTATTCTGTGTTGTATAACAATCAATATAAATTACTTTGTGTTGTATACTAGTCATTAGAAATGACTCTGTGTTGTATTCCAATGACCCAAAATGACTCTGTGTTGTATATCAGTCAACAAAAATGACTATATGCTGCATATCCATCAACAGAAATGACTTTACTGATACTGATTGCCACCCTCCCCGTGCTCTCCTGCTGCTCTTTTAGTCCACAAGAGCAAGCCCTAGGTCCTTCAAGATATGAGGGAGCATGTGACCTCCTCCCAATATCCAATGAACAAGTCACGTTAGGGAGGTGTTGACATCGTGAACCCTTGGGTAATTTCGAACACCATCCAACACAAAGCTTACACAGGGTGTGACGCCTGAGTATAAGTGGATTGGGCCATGGGTCAGTATGAGATATCTGAGTGATATCTACTTCGCATACCGTATCGTTGTACCCCAGAATTCAACAGGTGTTGGAAGAAATGGTGGATGGTACCACAGTACACAGTTTACAGGTGTGGGTCAGTACCGGTCACTTTACCCTAAATGGACTGAGGAGCAGAATTTTTCAAGGCAATCAAGTGCTGCAATTTTGTATTTAGCAGCCGGGCTGGAGTTTCCTTTTAACCGTCCCCTCCCTAGTGTGATCATTTCACGCTCACATCGTCTCTCGACAAAAACGTTTGATGGAAATCCATCAATTCAGCCCATGCAAAGGGAAGGACAGCCTCTCCTTTGTCTTGCTGCCTCCAGTGTCGCAGCTGTTTGAGTAGGTGCAGCGTCTCAAGAAACGCAGAACCTTTCCCGGAAAACCTTTGCAGTCTTCTACACAGCCGGCTTAATAAATACATTTTTCACAGCTACACGTACACCTCCTCCGGGAACCATTTTGGATTTTCGTCTGAAAGGCGCCCAAGAAACTCCTCGAACCGCCGCCACCTAACACTTCTTCTACCTACGTGCGTCTGCGAGGAGGCACAGGCAGAGCCGGGCGTCACAAAGAGTTAAAAGAAAAGAGATAAAACCAGATATGTGTAGCCTCCAGACGTCCATTAAAAGAGCGCAATGCTGTTTCCTATCACAGATTATATGCCAGATGTTCAAACTATCTCTAATCATTGCAGATGTAATGGACTAGAATGTTGCAGTTTATGAGTTTACTGGCATTAATTCTATATGCTGCACCAGGGAAAAAAGATTTTAAATATATAATTATACCTCATTAATACTCAGGTTTTATTTCCTTTCAGCGGAACAAGACTTATTAAGGCGTACATTCGCCGCATATTTTTCCCAGACTTGGCTGCCAGATCGTCTATTGTGCCTCCACAATGACAGTCATCCGTTGACGTAGCCTACACTGCGCCGGTGAAACGGTGCATGGGACCTGCCCGGCCAGCTCGACGATTAAGGCCCAAGGTTAGGAGATTGGAGTGGAGAGGGGGTTAACGCTGCTAAATGACTAGCTGCTGGCCATCAAAAAGACAGAAGGAAGACTGAACCGTGGTATTACAATAGATCCTGACCTTTTTACGTTCCAGATGTGCTGGACATATGACGGGGAGATCGGAGGAGGATATTACACACCAGAGGCCTTCTGTCCAGCGGATGTCACTGTTCGTATGCTGGCAATGGAGCTTCGATTGTTACTTTCTGGCAGAAAAGAGCGGTTGCTGCAGCAAGCCTTGTAAACATTTTCTGGAGTCGTAAAATTTAAGGATTAAAGCGCGGCCTGTACAGTTGCAGTACAATATAAAAAAGGGGTTTCTTCTGCACCCACAGATTGTTCCGGCAGTTGCTGGGGCATCTTAAAGGGTCAGTTAATCCAAAAGTAATTATTTAGTTACAGGTGAAGCCTGGTGGGTTGAGTTAGTTCCTGGCTTCATTAAAGTCTTGGATACTTCAACCACAAGATGGTTTTATTTCTCCCTGCCATAATTCCCGACCTGCCATAATGTTCCTGTCCACCTAGAAGTTTTGGACGTTTTTCTTCCTGTTACATTCTAATATGTATCAAAACAATGCAGAGATGGTGGGATGGTTGGAGCCCCTCACAATAGGCAGAGTAGGTGTGCAGACCAACAAACTTAGTGCTTGGGTGGTGGAAGCCCCTTATAATGGGCACAACAGGTGTACAGACCTGGGCATACAGTGTAAGGATGGCGGGAGCTCCTCATAATAGGCACAGCAGGTGTACAAACCCGGGAACTCAGCACAGGTATGGCGGGGGCTCCTCATAATGGGCACAGCAGGGGTACAAACCGGGGAACTCAGCACAGGTATGGCGGGGGCTCCTCATAATGGGCACAGCAGGGGTACAAACCGGGGAACTCAGCACAGGTATGGCGGGGGCTCCTCATAATGGGCACAGCAGGGGTACAAACCGGGGAACTCAGCACAGGTATGGCGGGGGCTCCTCATAATGGGCACAGCAGGGGTACAAACCGGGGAACTCAGCACAGGTATGGCGGGGGCTCCTCATAATGGGCACAGCAGGGGTACAAACCGGGGAACTCAGCACAGGTATGGCGGGGGCTCCTCATAATGGGCACAGCAGGGGTACAAACCGGGGAACTCAGCACAGGTATGGCGGGGGCTCCTCATAATGGGCACAGCAGGGGTACAAACCGGGGAACTCAGCACAGGTATGGCGGGGGCTCCTCATAATGGGCACAGCAGGGGTACAAACCGGGGAACTCAGCACAGGTATGGCGGGGGCTCCTCATAATGGGCACAGCAGGTGTACAGACCCAGGAACCCAGCACAGGGATGGTGCAAGGCCCCTCATAATGGGCACAGCAAGTGTACAGACCCAGGAACTCAGCACAGGGATAGTGGGAGTCTCTCATAATGGGAACATCAGGTGTGCAGACCTGGAAAATCAGCATAGGATGGTGGGGGCCCCTGATATTGGGCACAGCAGGTGTGCAGACCCGGTGCAGTGCAGAGATCTCCTCAATAGAAACCCTAAGAAATAGACAGTCAGGTGGTTTATCTCTCCAGTATCTCCCAAACTCTGAAATATCACTTTTTGAGTGGATTGACCTCTAAAGGAGAACTATGAGGTGGGTGCTTTTCACTCACCTCATAGTTCTAGCCGACCTGTGACAATGAGACTGTCAAAGGTCGGCTCAGTAGATCGGGAGGTGAGCGAACACATACCGTCGTTCGCTCACCTCTCGATCCTGTCATTGCTCTCTGCCGTGACAGGGGAGGGGCTGGATTCCCCCCTCCCCGCTCCGATCCGCCAGCGCTGACTGGTGGAACGGACGGGGGAAGGGAGCGGGTACAGCTGGCTCTGCCTGTAGATAGGCAGAGCCAGCTGTCAGTCACGCAGCTGGGCGGATCCTGGCATAATTGTCGGGATCCGTTTCAGCTGCGGCGTCTGAGCATACCGCGAGCAGTAGCTTGCGGGAATACTGCGGCGTCTCAGTATACCGCGAGCCACAGATGGCGGTATACTGAGCCTAGGGTGACGGGAGGACGCTAGTTTGTGTCCTCCCATTACCCTAAGGAGAACTATGGGGAAAAGCCTTAACCCCATAGTTCTCCTTTAAGTTACATCAGGTTCCAATTCATGCAGGATTCGAGTTACTACTCACTCTAAAGCTGGCCATACACCTTACAACCATCGCACAACTTTCATGTGCGAGGGTTGTAAGGTGATTAAAAGTTCGTACGACCTGCCCATCATGGATGGACAGGCAGATCGTACTTGCTATCATCGCAAGTCCTCCCCGCTGAGGGGAGGGCTTGCAGATGATTGCAATGGTGAGCGGGCAGTGTGCGCTTGCGCACCTTGGGTCGTGCGGCTTTCCTCCTGCGATCGCGCTACCAACCTTCCGAGAATTGTACAATTTTCGACGGGTTTTCTAGCGTGCTCGTTATACGGAAATGGTACGACCATACAGTAAATGCGGTCGAACACTGCCCATAAACCTTACGATTATCGTACGATCGCAGGATCACCCGCGATTATCGTACGATAATCGTCAGGTGTATGGGCACCGTAAGCCCCCTACTTTTTTTTAATTGATTGATTGATTAATTGATTCTGCAATATTAGACTTGATGTCACAACAGTTTAAAGATCCCCCTCATCTGTTTGCTGAGAGATCTGAACTAGTAAACAACACATAAATCTACTGGAAGACAGTGCTCATAAAGTGACCCTGTCATTCTAAAAAAAATAAGAGATACATTGTAAAAGAACAATAGTAATACTCACCTGTCAAGAGGGTGGTGTATTTTAGTAATTGCTGTCTTCCAGACATCCAGCCACCACTGTTATCTGATGCTCCGAGATGTGTTTGATAATGGCTTAGTGGATAGCACTTCTGACTTGCAGCACGGGGAGTCCCCAGTTCATATCCTGGTCAGACATTATCTGCAAGGAGTTTTCATGGTCTCCCTGTGCTTGTGTGGGTTTGCTTCAGGTACTCCAGCTTCCTCCCACACTCCAAAGACATGCTGGAAGGTTAATTGGCTCCTGTCTTAATTGGCCCTTGTATGTATGCATGTGAAATAGGGACCTTAGAGTGTAAGCTCCTTGAGGGCAGGGACTGATGTGAATGTGCACTGCTTAATTTGTTGTCACTATATCAATACCTGTAATAAATAAATAATAGCAGGCCCCTCCTCTGTGCACAGTGGTCCCTCACAGCAGCCACTAGAGTATGGTAGTGGCATAGAGACCAGCAGGAGGAACCATAGTGGGGAGCAAGAGATAATGGCCTTAACTCCAGCCCCAATGTGACAGTGTTTGTGCCTGGTGATTGTCCATCCAAGGGTCAAGTGCTACATCGTGGGAGGAAGGGGAGAAAGTCACATTCTCCTCCATACCCCGCAGTAGCAAGGGCTCCAGCAGGTGAATGGAGTGGTAGGGGAGCAAGCAAAAAGGGCAAAGTGATTTGTTTGCCCTAATAACTATTTTTTCCTTTCCCAGCACCTCCAATACTTCTCATATAAATATGAAAATATGGGCAGTTTGAACTCGGAAAGGTGAGAGATGTGAAGATAGGTCACCAGAACTCCAAAATGCAAAGAAAATCTTGTTTATTGCAAGTAATGTCACATAGGTCAAAATAGCCAACAAACTATGAACTCGGAAAGGGGGTACCTTGGAACTCTGATCCTTTCTGGCAATTAAACATAATAGAGTTAAATGTGCCACACAGTTAACTCTACTTGCAATATATGGCCACATGTTTGTGAACACCAGGCCATTACACTTACTATATGACCAAAAGTAAGTGGACAACCCAGAAAATTAAGCTATTGTTTTCCCAATGAAAGGTACTATTAATGCTACCAATTAATTTGAGATATTTGTGCACTTCCAATCTTGTGGTAACAGTTTGGTGAAGGCCCTTTTCTGTTTTTCAGAATATTTGTCCCCTGTGTACAAAGCCAGCTCCATAAAGACATGATTTGAATACTTTGGTGTGGAGGAACTTGAGTGTCCTCCACACCAACCCTACTGAACATCTTCCCAAATTGGAACATCAGTTGTGAGTCAAGTCTTCACATCTAACATCAATACCTGACCCCACAAATGCTCTTTTGGCTGAATGGACACTAATTCCCACCAACACACCTCAAGATTTTGCTGAAAGCCTTTCTAGAAGAACGGAGGCTGATATAGCCACAAAGAGAGAAGAAACTCCTTTGTAATGACCATGATTTTGGAATGGGATGTCAAGAAGCCCATATAGGTGTGATAATGAGGTGTCCAGAAACCTTCTTAATCCTTAAAATGTCTCACAGCAGTGCTACTAAAACTAAAAATGTGGATGGAGAAATTTTTTAAACATCAAGGAGGAAATTACTGCGTGCCTGAGTCTGAAACCAGCAAAGAATTTCACTTAAAATGTTGGACAGTGCAGCCTTTTTCTGCAGAAAGCAAGGCAATAAAACATCAATATACATCTAGAAGTTGATGTCATCTTTTCCTACCTGAATTTCGTACCGGAAAGAGGTCTGAGGCATCCGCTGAATCGCACCGGCCAGACCCCCTTATAAGTTATGACACAGAAATATAACGCATCGACTATTTTTATTAAATTGTATCATGCAAGGTGCCCCTGAGAATTTATATGGCCGAGGTTGAGACAACTGTTCTTTTTCAAATAAATTTGGAATACATTAGAGATGATGTGCGGATTGTCCAACTCTTAATGTACATTAAACTTGTTTTTTTCCATTTTCCTTGGTTCTTTTGTTACTTCGGGGTAGCTTGAGCCTGCTGAACTGCAGCTGGGGAGAGTAACGCAAACCCATGCGTTCTTGGCGGCCTCGGGCTCTCAAGGCATGCTGGGAACTGCGATTTTGCATTGCATGGTGTCAGGAATAGCATTTAGAAGGGATAGAAAGCATGTTTATACAGTTTCCGTATTGTTTGAAAAATACAATATTGCAGCAGGCAGGGTAAATGTTTGAAGGGATACCCTTTAGGCCCCGTTCACATTGAGCGATTTATCGCGCGATTTTTGTAGCGATATCGCTCATATTTCCGCACTATATCGCTCTATGTAGCTTCACCAATACAATTCAATGTAGCTGTTCACATCTCGTCGCTCAATGTCGCTCAATATCGCTCAATATCGCTTGTAGCTCGTCGCTGGTAGCTTGTCGCTTCTACATGACCCTTTTTTAGAGCGATTTTGAGCGATATTGCTCCTGATTGCATACAGCCCAATAGGAAGATGTTGCGCGATGTCGCGCGACACGTCACTCAATGTCGCTCAATGTCGCTCGTCGCTCAATGTCGCTCAAAGTCGCGCGATTTGCATGTCGCTCAGTGTGAATGGGGTCTAAGATTGTAAGCTCTCACAGGCAGGGCCCTCCTTACCATCTTGTCTTGATTTGTATTGTAACTGTAATGCCTTCCATATATTGTAAAGCACAAACTGTTGGAACAACAACAAACTGTCACATTAATAGTAATGTACTGTATATATACTACAAGAAGTGTGGCAAAGGTTATTGCACATTCTTGCCTGCTTCCTATCTTTAGACACTAAAATATGTCATGCCAGTGCAGGGGGGTCCCGAAGCCAGTTGCCACCTGGAGTGGAGACAGGGTGACACACCGTCATGACATCATCGCGCATGCAGAGCCATCTAATTGACACATGCCAGCAGCCATCTTGGTGATGGAAGCCGGCAGAGAGAGGAGGGGACGTTCACACGGCGGGATGAGCTATGCCGCCGGGTCCCCTCCTCTTTCCTGACACTGTCAGGCTCTCGGTCTGTGACCGAATGCCTGACTTTTTAGAGGGGGTGACACCAAAATGACTGTCAGTCATTTTGGTGTCACCCCTTCAATGGTATCACCAGGGTGCAGGCCACACACCCCGCACCCCCCTTGTGACGCCACTGTGCCAGTGCTAGCTGCTGAAAGTGGGTGCTGAAAAGTAGGGTCCACCTACCTTAATCACATAATGTCTCCTGGTGTTGTAATAAGAACTACTATAAAAACAGTGTAACAATGTAACTGTGACCTCAGATTTTGTTCTGACTGTTACAAAAGTAACCACCGCAGGAGAAGGGGGAGGAGTCAAATCCTATCTACAGTGTACTATTGGAGTGGCTGCAATTGAGATACATTTACATTTTTGACAATTTAGGAAATCACAGAAAAGTCTTTTGAAGCCGTTATATATGTTATGTAATTTTATGAACAAAATTAGAGTTTTCCTTTAACCCGTTCCCAACAGCAATCTGTAGTGTAATTCAACCAAGAGGTGTGCTCTGTGCTGAGAGAACATTAAACTGTGTTATATTATAGGACTAGGAGCACGCACCTATGTCACTAACAGTCATATTGGTGTCACCCCCTCTGAAAAGTCGGTCATGGACTCAGAGCCCGACAGCTACATGAGAGCGGAGGGGACCCAGCCGCATACCTTAACCCGCCGGACAAATGTCCCCTCCTCTCTTTTCAGCCATCCATCACCAAGATGGACGCCAGCGGTGAAGTGCACATGACAACATTACGCACGTGCATAATGATGTCACATGTATATGTTAATGACGCGTGCACCAGGTGACACCCAGCTTGGTGGCGCCTCTGCGAAGAGCCCCTCTATACATTAGAATCCCCCTTTTTCAAATCAAGAGCCCCCCTCCTAAAAGTCACCCCAGGGTGCCATGGCACTCTGACTGAGAAAGGCTATGTTAGGTAATCAAGCAAGCAAAAACACAAAGTGTATGGCCTGCTTTGGACTGAAAGAGGGAGAATCACAATTTGAGCCAATCAGGGGCTCTCTTCCTTTACACTACGCTGTCAATCTAACACTGTGATCATGCTTACAGGAGAGGTGCCCACAGAGCGTTCCCATTAATGTAGCCCTGCTCTTCAATGGTCAAGTCAGCAGGCTGGTGGAAGGTTCTTGTCCAAGCTGTGCTCCGTGAAAAAAAGGGAAGTTCACAGACTTAGCTGCCCTGTCTGGCAGGAGTCCTTGGATCATAAGACCAGCTGAACGGCATAAATCCTCTGGCAGGTAAACCGGTTCCTCAAGCCATATTTCATCCATACATTAAACTGTTTGCCTGGAGTTCAGCGTTAAATAAGCCTTTATTGGCTTACAGTACACCGAGGATAAAAACTAAAGCTTTCATTTAGGCTAATAGCATTTTCCACATCTCCGAGGTACTTTTTTTTTTTAGGATAAAACATTACTATTCTTTTAAAACCCGAGTCGCTTATTCTGGCAAATAAAGGTTTAAACTCCCCACCCCCCCAGCCTTATATCTCCCTTTTGTGCGCCTCCCCATATATTAAACCCTTTGCTGTGCATATTTCCACGTGGGATGAATTTATAGGTAACATTTGTTAAAATTATACTTTTTCGGAGTCGTTGTGAGAGAACGATCTCAAGTTTTACAACGAGAATTTATGCCAGTCTTTATTTTCCCGAGCACCAGAACGAGAGGTCTGTTCATCCTCAATCTCGCGCGCTGTTATGTCTTTTTAATGAAAGTATAAAATCGCGCAGTTTAATCTGCGCGGCACAGCGACGGCATTGTGCCTACAGCACTCTGTTTGTGGCTGCGGCCGAGATTAGAATAGAATTTAAATAATTTAACCGCTGCGACGGACCCAACCTTTTTCTTGTGTCGGCGCTGAGAATCTCGGTTTAACCGGGAAAGAAAAGCCCCGCTCTTAAATTTCCGATTGAAATACGTAAGCTTTGTCATTCCAAATGTGCTGCATGCTGTAAATAGAAATGTACGCGTCGCACGGCTGTTCTGGGAGCGCGTGTGGCCGTTCGGGGTTTTAAGGCGAGGATACAGGGTGGGTAGCTTTTAAATTTGGGAAGGAATTTTTGAATTATTCTAAAGATAAAAGCGTTTTCCATTTTCACTACCTGTACCTTGTAACATACTTGCTGTTCAAACTCAGTCACTTTGGGGCTCATACGCACGGGCATGCGCATTTCACACCATACGGCGTGCACACCCATGCAGAGATCTGCTCCCATGGGGGAGAGCTGCTGCGTGTAATTGCATGCAACTGCCTGCCTCTGTCAATTCCCCGGCATAAACCGCCTGCCTCTGTCAATCCCCTGGAATAAACCACCTGCCTCTGTCAATCCCTCCGGAATAACCCGCCTGCCTCTGTCATTACCCTGGAATAAACCGCCTGACTGAGATTGTTAAACGTCAGACTATTTCTTCTAATCATTTGCATCTCTCTATTGATAGCAATGATCAATGTGATGTTAAAGTAACATATAGTAAAGAATAGAAGCAGCACAAGGAGCCAACCAGTTTATGTACAGACATGAAGCATGCTGACAGGAGGAGAAAGAAGAGTGATAGAGAGATGTGCTCATCACTGTGCTGCTTCTCCTTTCACTGTCCAGTCACAGACTGGGGGCTGGTCCGGGATGATCTGAGCTTAGAGGAACTGGGTTGAATAATGCTGAGCAGCAGACCGAGGAAGTGAGAAGCAGCACAAGGATCTAGTTAGTTCATACTGATAGGAGGCTTTAGATGGACTGGGCTGAATGATGTTGCCCTTCATATGTATATGCAGCAGCAGGGATGAAGTACTTTGGTGGAAATCTCTAAATTAAAGGTGAATGTTGAAGCAAAAGATGGTGTCTCGTCTTTTAATGAGCTATTCATCTTTATCTTGTTATTTTGGGCTGGAGTTTTGTTTTTGGCAACTTAAAGAAAGAGCAGAGCACATGGAAGGCTCCTCTATTGTCTAATTGGCAGATGGATGACACAGGAAGCTGCAAGTTAAAAATAGTTCAACCATCCCATTATATTAATCCGGATGATCAATTTTAAGGACAATACTATATTAGTGAACTATCGCAAGACGGAGCATTCTTCCTGGTGACAGATCCCTCTGCGTATATATTCTCAGTGTATGAGCCCTTTAAAAAAAAGGCCGGGTATTGTGCGAATTGTCAGAATTGTGGCTGAATGAGCGCTATCGACTATTTTTGACCTTGCACATTTTGAAAGGGACAGCCGACGCCAAGCCAGGTACCTGATTGTGATATCTGTCATTTAAAGGCTTCTGTTTCAAAGCGCCGTCGTAAATAAGGAGCTTTAACCTTACATGTTCGTCTTGTGGAAACATGACATGGAACTTCGACGGAGGGAAAGGTCGCACTTATCAGCATGCACTGTGATAGACTCTCTCCCAATTGACATTTTCATTATCAGGAAATTTATGTCTCTATCACTTGTCTGTAATAATGATGACCGCTCTCTGTGGAAACCGAACTGCCATTAATGAACATGAATGGAATGAAGGAGAGAGAGAGGGGGGGGGAGGATATAAAAATAAAATTACTTAAACTAAACGT
>NW_017306274.1:2423632-2424117 GCF_000935625.1 Nanorana parkeri
GAAAAGGCGGGAAGGAAGAAAGAAAGAGAGAAAGGAAGGAAGAAAGAAAGAAAAAAGGAAGAAAGAAAGAAAGATCTAACCTAATTTTCAGTTATTAGATACAAAGTTTGTAAAGTAGATTCTCCACACCAGTCCCCCTTTGGGCAGATGGTAAATAGCAATAAAGATTTTGTTATCAAATTACAGAGAAAAAAAAAGAAAGAGAGACAGAGAGGAATAAAGGAAAAAGGAATTTTAATCTCATTTTAAGTTATTAGAGAAAAATTATTTGATAAGTAAATTCTCCACCCCATGACCCCCATGGTTTAGTAAGTATCTCTGGCAGACTGTAAATAGTAATAACTATTCTGATATCAAATCACAGAGAAAGAAAATAAAGAAAGATTATATAATCTAAAAAAATCTAATCTAAATAAAAGAAAGAAAGAAAAATAAAAGAAAATATTTAATCTTATTTTCAGTTATTACATTAAATAAAAAGTGTA
>NW_017306274.1:2424136-2443863 GCF_000935625.1 Nanorana parkeri
TACCAACCAACTGATAATAATAAGGGAGAGAGAGAGCAAAATAGAGAGAGAAAGAAAAAAAAAGACTGAGAAAGACTCCTGTCCTGTGCGTTTTATATTATTACTTAAAACAGGATCAGCTAATAAACTATACAGACATCACTACCTGTGCTTACAGCAGCTGTGTAAACCATGCAATCACAGGTCTTGAGAAGATTTGATAGATGACGAACTGCGTCGGCGGAGCTTGCTGATGTCATTTCTGAGTGTGCTGCGTGGCCGGAAGCAGCGTGTCGTTGTGTCAGAGCTGTACATACCTGTGCTGAGCCAGCACAATCAGATACTTTATATTGTTTTTAACTTTTTATTAAAGGAGGTTTTACACTATGAGCGCTTTTCCTCTTTTTGCTGCTTGACATAAACCTGAATGTGATCTAGAATATTGGTGCACTGGAGGATCTAAATCTAAAGAAGGTTCATCTGGTTATTTGCAACAGAAGAAGGAGATTGTGGAAGAGTTCTCTGACCTGTTTGTATACATGATGACGTTGTGTCCAGTGGGTCGGCTACAAGAAGGGGGAGCATGGTGGAGGACCTGTTTGGCGACAGAACATTTTATTAGTGGTGGGTATATGGTTTTTAGTACTGTGTTATCAGATGGCAACAGTGTATTATCCCCTACCACCAATAATGTCCTTGGGCTCACTCCTGCTACCTACTACCCAAACCCTAACAATCTATTTGATCAGCATTTTCAGATGGACAGAAGATGGAAAATTGGATGGCTGCCAGTTCTTAGGTTGCAGCCTTTGGGATTGACCAGCAAGTGATAGCTGACCATTAAGAAATAGAATGACACTGGACCCAAGAAGCAGATAGGTGCTACTAATATCGATTGGATGCAATGACCTGGAGGCATGGTATGAAACTTTGGACTGGAGGGATGCCACCAGCAGAAACTGGAAGGGTGACCAAGATACGGGAGAGTTGTCAGCAAAAGTAATTTACAAGAGCAAAGCTTCAAGATTGTTAGAATCCAGGAGCTAGAGCAGGATCAGACCTCTTTGCTGAGGTTCTGGTACAAAGCAAAAAGGCACTTTTCAAACTGACTGCTCTAGTGACAGCGTCTATGCACGATGGTAACAAGTCTACATGTAGTAAGTGATTTCAGCAAGCAGGTTGCATGTTCCTTGAAACAGCATACCGAGCCGAAGCGGAGGAGGAGGTTGGAGAAGAGCACAATCTACCAAGATTTTCCTAGAAGTGGTAAATGAGAGTTACTGGGTTTACCAGCTCATTGCTCAGCCCCACTGAAAATTATTCTAAAAAAATTGGGGAAAATGTCCGCCCCTTCAATTGCCTCCTTTTCAACATGACCTTAAAAGAATTGATTGACAACAACTGAAAATGATCCAAAAAGGTCCGCACATATTGATTTTCTAAAACCTGTCTGGAATTTCCAAACAATTAGACTATGGGTGATTGGATTAAAATGTGTGTAGGCCCATCACTCATAAGAGGGGACAGCTGGAGACAGACAGAGAAACATAGGACAGCCTTGTGGTTCCCTGTGCAAAAATGTATCCCTTATTGCCCTTATTGATTCAGAATGTGAGAAGAGTGTAAGACACAAGCAAAATAAAACAAAACAGTCAGCAGTATGCAATTATCACGTACCTGACTGGAGACTCAGCTGAGAAGGGGGCTGCCCGTGCACCTCTCGTCCCACACCTCTGGAAGTGGTGACAAGGGGTATAGGACAGAGCGGAGCACAGGTGCCGATACTGCTGGCTGGCCAGTTCTTGAGGAGACGCTTGAGTGCGTTGGACCAGCTGGTGAATTGGCAGGACCGGGACGACCGCGGGACCTCTTGAAACCAGAGCAGGCAACGGGTGTGAAGCGAACAGAGCACTGGCAGGATGTAGTCGCTCAGGGTACCGATGGAGCGATCCACCAAATGGCAGACCAGGAGGGAAGTCAGGTTCAAGCACAGGGGACCGAATCTTGAAGTGCCGATTCACCAATCAGCAACTTGGTCATGGCTTTGTATCCATTTATATAGGATAGTGTGCCTGCTAATGAGTGTGCACCTATATGCTAATGAGCACGCCTCCGTACGCTCAAGTGAGCGCGCTATTGCAGATAAACGCTTCCTTACGCGTGCGTCCAAGCGCGTTTTCCAGGAACTTTCAGCAATGGATTGCATGCTTGTGTGCGTGCACGTTTTTGGCCTGGAGTCAATCTGCAGATAAGTCTCTTACAGCAGTAGCCATTGCGGTTAATCTACTAAAAGCAAATAGGCTGCTCATTTTGCATGGGAATTTTCCCTCAGCTTAGTGAATGCGGCGAAAACTTTGCAAAGAATACCCAGTCCCACGCAAGTAAAATTAAAAAAAAAAAACAGTATTTTTTGCTTGCACATGATTGGATGATGGAAGTGAGGTTCACCTCATTCACTAAGCTAAGGGAAAATGCCCTTACAAAAAGAAAATTCCCTTGCAAAGTGAACAGCCTATTTGCTTTATTAAATTAACCCTGATGCCTTCAATACATTCACATTTCCCCAGGTTTTATCCCTTTACAAATGCCACACATAGAAAAAAATACCCGTTGACCTGGCAGAAATCTAGTGAGTTCCTAACTTCCTGATTGGGCTGCTTGCGCTGAAATCCCAACCAGCAATTGTCAGCCCTCCTTGCTGGAATACAGAACTCAGCCTATCCCTCTCCAATTATATGTATTAATTTCCTTTCCAAGCAAAACAATGCTGAAGCCCTGAATCCCAGAAGTCGGCCCACACACTGTCTAGGCCAGGAAAGGGGTCTTGGAAGACGTAGTTCTGGGGGCACGCCTACAGCAATAGCAACTGAGCTGCCCCTACAAGAGTTTTAAAAGTAGACAGTTGAAACAGAAGAATGATTAGCTAGTGCACTCCTAGGATGGTGTATTGTGGCCGGTGTGCGGCTCCTAATGTTATTAGACCGGGGTGTCTAACTGTATGAAGTACGGCAGAAAAGGGAAGAAGCCCAACTGACTGGCACAGGGTGTAAGGATGGGAAATGATCAGGGACAAAAATGAATCGAGGTATTGGCACTTACGTGTGAAGGAAAGAGAGGGCACAAAGGGTGCCCGGTGAGACCCCCCGACCCCATCAGAAGTATACACCACCTTTGTGCCCTCTCTTTCCATCACACATAACTGCCAACACCTCGATTCATTTTTGTCCCTGATCATTTCCCATCCTTACACCCTGTGCCAGTCAGTTGCGCTCCTTCCCTTTTCCTTAAGAGTTTTAAAAGCCTGGTGATAATGTCACATGCAGTAAAAAGCAAAAAAAGCAAAGAAAAAAAAATGCTTGGCAAGCTCTAGAGGAGGACATGGCAATTCGGGAGTAAACTTGGATCCTGTCTATGCAAATCCTTAAACAGAGGCAAGAGTATGTTTTTATATAGATGACCATAGTATTGCTTTCTTTTTTTGCCATCTGGTTCCATTTACTCTACCTTTTTAAAAAAAAAATGAGATACAGGGAGTGAAGACTTAAAGCTCTACAGGGAGTCAAGGCCGATAACCGTAGAGGGAGTCAAGGCTGATAACCGTACGTGCAACAAGGCCAAACACAGTTAGTAAGGTGGGAGGTGACAACTATATCTCAACAAGGTTTAGGATTTGTCTTATTAACAGGTGCAGTAAAACAGGTTAAAACAACAGTGCATGCACTTGAACTCCAAACCATCAATGAAATCCTTCCCAATTATGTTTTTAATCATTGTCGGCTGTCAAGTCTACATCACTGCAGAAAGACCTCATCAGCCCAATTAATAAACATGTGCAGTTGGTTTGCAGTGTAAAAACAAAGGTCTTAGTTGTATACATTTGCAAAAACATGTGAAAGCTGCACGGCCATGTCATGGTACCTATTGATCTACTTTAATCAATTAGAGCATCAACAGCAGAGCATACAATATTTACCTGAACTTTACCTCATTTCTCTCCCTAGGCAATAAAAGTTCACATGAAAAGTTACAAAAAACGTGCAGCTGATAACATGCCACATGCATGGGCCCAATGGTGGCTGGTTTTCACTTGGATAAAGGTATCCTCCACATTAGCTACTTATCATGAAGGCATGGAAACTCACAGAAAACACTCAGTAGAAAGGCCCTGATGAAAATTAGGTCAGTTTACTTAAAGAGACACTAAACTCTGGAGTTAAATGTCAAAAAAACATTCAGGTACCCTAAGCTATAGCCAGCGATATACTGAGAGCGCCGCAGCCGGGACGGATCCCGACACTTCTGTTGAGATCCACCCAGCTAGTGAGTGACAGCTGGCTCTGCCTCTCTAGAGGCAGAGCCAGCTGTGCCCGCCCCTGTGGCGTTCGTTCCTCCACTCAGCGCTGGAGGATCGGAGACGTGAGCAGGGAATCCGTGCGGGGAGCGTTGACTGATATTCACCGCTCACTGCAGGGAGACGATTAGGAAGTTAGCAGATTGGCTGCATGTTTCTGCTCATTTCCGGATCGATAGAGCCGACCTGTGACAGCTTCGTTGTCACAGGTCGGCTCTAACTATGAGGATGAGTGGAAATCACTCACCTCCTAGTTCTCCTTTAATACTACACTTAGTCAGATCTCTCCTGGGACTTTTGTCCTCATTTTTTTCTCCCATCTGTTTTGTGGAGTTCTGTCGTTTTCAAGTTCGGAGCCTATAACCAATTTTATAGGTGAAGTCACCACTGCGACCTCACTTGGAAACAATGTTACTTTGCCTTTCCCAACAAGTACCACGCAATGGGAATCCACCCAACTCTCTCATCATTCCTCTTCCTCTATAAGCATACACTAACACCGAAGATGAATAACGAAGTGAGTTTCCAACCCTAAGGCCTCATTCACAGAAGAAAAGGCCGGCACGTACAGCTCAGCGCTGCATGCGCAGCCGCATCGGGCAGCTCCCGGGAAGGACAGGTGCTGCGTGTGATTAGTACGCAGCCCCCGTCCTTCTCTATGGGAATACGCGGCCGTACGCCACCCTACGCTCACCTCAAATGCAGGTCCAGGTATCCCGGCTCAGATGCAGACAGGATCTATCCTGTCAGAGTACGGACACCCGCACGGACATGCAGGGTGGGTGAGCGTAGGGCGGTGTATGGCCTCGTATTCCCATAGAGAAGGACGGGGGCTGCGTACTAATCACATGCAGCACCTGTCCTTCCCGGGAGCTGCCGGATACGGCCATGCACGCAGCACGGAGCTGTACATGCCGGCCTTTTCTCGTGTGAATGAGGCCTAATACTAATTTTCACACGGACCTATCTTAAGTTGTTTCAACTTATTTTAGCAACTTTCTTTTTATTAAACCCTTTGGCGCTGGTTACATTTTGAAACTTTTGTTTCATTTTTTTCGTTTTAGATCTTCGCAAGTTTTTTAGCTGACGCCCAACTTCGAAAAAGGCCGTAACCTCTTGTGTGATTATTGAAGCGTTTTCCCCGAGTTTGGTGCTCTTGGTTGGGGCTCGTTCTTTTAATTTCATTCTCTATAACCCTGTTTGAACCATTGTGCTTTGTCTTGTTGGCTGCTTATTAAATAAAAATCTCAGAGCATCTAATGTTGATTCTCTATCTGCTGCCCCGAGCAAACTCATTGAGCTCTGCAGCTAGGTATCAGAGTTTGTTGTGTACATACTCTGACAAAGATGATCACCTAGCAAATATTTCTCTGCACCGAGAGCCTTGCCTCGCTCAGCGGCTTTTGTATTTTTTTTTTCAGGCTACATCCAACGTTTAAGTCCCTCCACTTACGGGGAGAGTAATTTAATTTCTGAGTTTTGTGGCCTTTTGGCAAGTTTCCGACAAGACTATCAGTGAAGGGACTTAAAAAGCCTTCTCAAAAACAAGAGATCACCGTTGGGCAGCTTTCTTTCCTTAACTGTGATTGTGCAGCGCTCAAAGATGAACATCAAGAAAAGCTGACAGCTTCATTCGTCCACCATCTGCGCGCTGTCAATCAACGGCAAATCCCCAGGCCAATGACGTTGCTGTCAGAGTGATTGAAATTCAGCTGTTGGTGATGTGCGGCTGCCAGTTCTTAGGCTAAAGACTTTATCTCAAAAAGGTCCTCTGCATTTAAGGCTGTCTGCCAGTAAGCCGGAAAGGAGTTTGGGAATGCTTTCTAGGTCAACGTTTATGGATAACGATAGTCCTTTTTTTTTTTACATTTTGAGTTGTTGTTGTTACATTCACCTGAAAGTCATTTTAGATGTAACAGACACAAATTATGCTTATGGTTCCATATTTGGTTTATTATATTTAACAAAAAGATGTGTAAATAGCTCCTCTAGTGGTTACTTGTATATCAGATGATGTCATTATAATTCCTGCTTAAAACACATCTATAGCCATGGGGAGGGGTTTGCTGTGTCCCTGCTGAGAAGATTCATCCACTCTGTTCGTCCTGGTGGTTATTGTCAATGGGATAAAAAAAATTGACAACAAGTCAAAAATTGGTCACAACAGGAAGTGAGGTGAAATATTCCAATGGGGACACCTGGGCAGGTGACAACTAAGGATGTCCCCTCACTTTGGAGAGATTTCTCTCACTTCCTGTATATTACATCTCTAGGACAGGAAGTCAAGGGAAATCCCTTCAATGAGACACAGACTAAAAAAAAACCTGATCTACTCTATCCAAAACGAATACAAGTACAGTTAAAGAAGTAAGGCACAAATATTTCCAGGTGAACTAAAGGCATTGCAAATATTTTAGAACGTGTGCAGTTTCTAAGCTGTCTCTGTCCTGAAGTACCTGAGCCTAAGGCCCCATTCACACTAGAAAAGGCCGGCACGTACAGCTCTGTGCTGCGTGCACGGCCGTATCGAGCAGCTCCCGGGAAGGACAGGTGCTGCGTGTGATTAGTACGCAGCCCCTGTCCTTCTCTATGGGAATACGCGGCCGTCCTACGCTCATCCCAAGTGCAGGTCCGTACGGGTGATGGTGTCCCGGCTCGGACGCAGAGAGGTGGACATCACGGCTTTCGGACAACTTCAGGAGCTGTACGGGCTATAGTGAGTAGCCCGTACAGCAGCTCTTCGGTTCTACTGAACCGAAGGGCTCCAGCAGCCGAAGCTTGCCGAAGGATCAGCCCGAGCTATGGTTGATCCTACGGCTAGGTTTGTGAATAACCCTTACAGTATTAGTTCTATCCCCTAAACCAATTAACTTTTCTGGTCAACTGTTTTGATTATGAAATCTCATTCAAGAGTAGCTCTATTGTAGATACATTTACTCACACATGTTTTTAATCTGTTTCTTCCACAATGTTGGTCCTAATGAAGGGGGGAGCCTCATTTCCCCCCAGAATGTGTTGGGTATGTTTTATGTCATACTCTAATAAAGTGATCATTGATAAGACATAAACTGTGTGGAGTTTTCAAGACTTATTTACCTAAACTTTTCCTCTCCCATGTTCAAGTCCTTGCCAAGCTTGGAGAGACCCGTGTTTCGAAAGATCCTCCATCCTCCTCGAGCTGCCACAGACCCTCTCACCAACACCCTGTTTCAGCGCTACAATACAATGCTGGGGAAAATGGCATGAAGTTTGGAAGGGATATTATACCATTGTGTCAGTGGTTTAAAGTTCACCTCTCCTACTGTCTTCACCGCCGACCTCTGCAGAAGTGAAGAGAAACTACTCCTGGGTAATGATTCTGCAGAATCTGACACAATGCTGATTTTCCTTGTCATGTACTGTGGTTCCTTCCATAGGCCCCTACGTCTGGGCCTGTGCCCTATAGTGATGTAGGAGCTGGTGGGAAGAATCAGTGAGTGCCAAAGAGGAATCAGACACTCCCAGTAGTGTCAGGTTCTGCAAGAACATCAGCTGGTGATTACTCTTTTCTTCAGCACAGATCATTCTCGCAGGCACCCAGAAAAGGTGAGAATTCAATTCCTTCTTTGCAGGGAACAGATTGCTTCGAATATCTATTTTAGCAATGGAGTTGCTATAAGAACTGCTGAGAATGAGTAAATCATGCATTGCGTCTGTGGTTTTCAGTCCGTCAGACATACGTCATAGACGAACAATGAAAGAGAAAGAGAAGAGCAGTGAATCACAGTCACAGTGCTGTAGGTTGAAATGACTTCCCTGCAGGACATTCAAACATAATCAGAGCAGTATTAGGTAGGTGTGCGAGGAAAGAAGGAAGGGAGGATGGGAAATTAATGAAAGGAAGGAAGAGAGGATGGATGGAAGGAAGGAAGGAAGGAAGGAAGGAAGGAAGGAAGGAAGGAAGGAAGGAAGGTAGAAAAAGAGGAAACAGAGGAAATGGGAGGAAGGAAGGAAGATCAAGAAAAGTAAGGAGGGAAGGAAGCAAGAAAGGAAGGAAGGAAGAAGAAATATAGATAAAGGAAAGGTGAGAAGGAAGAAAAGAAGGAAGGAAGAAGAAATATATATAAAGGAAAGGTGAGAAGGAAGAAAAGAAGGAAGGAAAAGAAAAAGGAAGGGAAAATGAAGAGAAAAAGGAAGGAAGGAAGAGAGAAAAGAAAGGGAGGTAGAAAAGGAGGAAAGAGAGGTAAAGGGAGTAAGGAGGGAACAAGGAAGGAAGAAGGAAAGATAAAGAAAAGGTAGGGAATGAAGGAAGGGAGGATGAAAGAGAGATAGATAAGATAAAGGAAGGAAGGAAGAAAAGGGAGGAAGCTAGAAAAGGAAGAAAGAGAGAAAAAGGGAGGAAGGTAAAGGAAAGGAGGGAAGGAAGGAAGAAAAGGAAGAAAGGATTGAAGGAAGGAAAAGAAAAATGGAAGGAAGGTAGAATGAAGAGATAGATAAAGGAAAGGAGGGAAGGAAGGAAAAAAAATGAAAGGAAGGAAGGAAGTATGAAAAGGAAGAAAAAGAGGGAAGGGGAGGTGGAAGGAAAAAAGAAAAATACAGTAAATGGAAGAAAGGGAAATAATGGAAAGGAAGAAAGGAAAGAAGAAAGAAAAAAGGAAGGACTTTATATTGAAAGCATAACAGTTATTTTTTAGAGCCGTGACAGTTGATGAAGGGGGTCACATGACTCTTTGACAGATGAAGACTAAAGACTAGATGAGCCGCCCCATTCTACATATATTTACATCTTCAACATATTAATATCTGTCATTGGATGAACACAGAGATGTCAAAGAATTGCAACATAGCAGATGCCTCTCCTGCAGCCATCTATACAACTTCAAACAAGATCCTGGTGATTGCAATGTTACGTAGATGTGGCTCCTTGGAGACAATGGACAACAATCTATGTTTCAGCATTAGCTTTATAAGCGCTCCTTGAATCACGTCTTTGTTTTTTTTTTTTTGACTGGCTGAATCGAAGGCATTATTATCTCATGTCTCTCATTCATTAGGATAATAAAAATGTCAAGCACATGACTGAGCATGACAATAAACCTAATAAACTCAATATGCAAGCAAAATCTCCAGTAATATGTATTTTTTAATTAACCTGCATACATAAATATTTATAACGAATGATGAAAAAAAAAAAACATAAGAAAGTGACCTTCGAGGATTATCTCAATGTTGAAAGCCCGTCAGATGATTCTTAATGGTTCTGAAAGCGGAAACGTGCAGGGTAGGTTCTTCTCCAGCGCCGTGCGAGTTAATGGTTCCATCACCCATCATGCATCGTGTTGGACAAATATTTCTTGAGCCGCACTCGTCAGAACGCTCAATAAATTATTCATCTCTTCTGGATAGGAGACTTGTCGCAAATCGCGTAGACTCAGAAAGCGGTCCGTCTTGGGAATTAATTAACAGTCGGATATAACAATTACATCACTTTAAATGCTAGATGTTGATTATAACGCACAGACCTACTTTCTTTTTTCGAGACAAAGGGTGTTCTGTGATGCAGACTTGACTCAACCGAGGGCACTGCGTCACTTTGGAAGTCGCGATAACACGATTTTAACAATTCTTCTACAGCAATCCTGCTTAGATTGCAAAGGCAGGGCCGGATTTCCCACAAGGCAAACCAAGGCCCGGCCCCGGGGCAGCAGGGAGTAGAGGGGCAGCAGGGGTGTGGAATTCCTATCTCAATGCCTGGGACATGCAGTTCTGGGTGCCGGGCGGGTAGTTGTTTTCTACATTTAGCCCTGCTTTGTGCAAGCAGAGCTAAATGTGCAGCGGGGAAGCCACCTCTTGTTTTGTACAAGTGATCTCAGCGGTGCCACCGAGATCACTTGTATGCAGCCTGCAGGTCTCCATACAGACCTGCAGGCTGGGGGGGTTGGCGGGTAGGGGGGCGCATTGAGGAACCTGGTCTTGGGGCAGCAAAGAGAGTAAATCTGGCCCTGTGCACAGGTATAATACACATATGGGTGTTGCTTTACCTGCTGAAGGGTTTGTAATTCTGTCCATTCAATCCTGAGATTTGCTGTGTCTGTAACATTTAAAGTCCCTCCCTGTGACTGAAAAGCAAAAGGAGAAGCAGCAGACTGGTTAGGTTATCTCGCTGTCACTCTACTGACTGTTTTTCAGCTAGTTTTAGCAGGGACACATGCTTTTTCATCAAGCTGTAACAGACCTGCTTTGACCAGCAGATTGAAATTGGCCAGTGAGGCTGTACTTGTTCTCGCTGATGCAAAACTGCCCTGCCGCTGTACAACTTCTATCAAACTCTTATTAGGAAGTAAGTGAACACAGATGATACAGCAGTGTAAAATTGGACAGCAACAGTACATTAAATAAAATAAGTTTATTAGATTTAAAATATAACAACATGTAAACAACAGAAACACAGGGTAAGATTAGCCAGGGGTCAGAGAACATTGCCAGAACAGTTTTTAATGAGCAAGGCTAGGCCCGAATTAACTAGCAACAAAGAGAACAGACATGGGTTTTACTACAGGAATTAAAACACGTCAGATGATACAGCAGGGCAAAATTGGCCAATAGCAGGACACAATTTTAATTAGGGGTAATGGACCTAACTGGTGTATGCCTAAGTTTTATTTTTACTATGGGGATAGTAAGTTCCAACAACAGATGGTCAGTAACAATTGAATTCTTCACTTTGAGGACAACGAATTAAAAACAAAGGCCCCTAGCAACATGAAAAAAATCAAGGAGCACCCCCAAAAGAAATGAAAAGCCATAAATACTACCCCTGAAACAAAAACGCAAAGGGAAAGCATTGTAGAAAAAAGACACTTTACCCTACAACAAAGACCTTATCAATGTGGAATTAAAAAGATATTCCCCCAAAATAAATGAAAACTCCACAGTAATACCTTCTGAAACAAAAAACACCTTTTTTATCAAGGGAAGCCATGTGCAAAAAAAGAAGTTTACCCTGGTGACTGAGCCACAAAGTGACATTGGTTGCTAAGACAATGGCAGCCCCACAGCTTTATCGGTTGTTATAGTGCACCCACCTACATCCCAGCAACCAATGACACAGCATTAATAGTTGATCGGACATAGGCGGGCCTTGGTTTGGTTCGCTTGGACCTTCCCCAAGCCTGGTTTTCTGTCTGGCTTTGGCAAACATGCAAGTGAACCAAACCGAGGATAGTAGGGATGCACTGATATCTGTTTTTCGGTATCGAGTACGAGTACCAATATTCATCTTACGGTACTTGGTGATACCAAGTACCGATACTGGTACTGCCTGGTAGCATAGAGTTGGCTTCCCGGGCAAACAGGAAACCGGGCAGCCTGCGTGTCATTACCCGCCACCAGACATCTTGATTGCCCGGAAAGCTGGCTCCATGCTGTTTGGCCGGCTCGATGATGTTTGGCTGGGAAGCCGGCAACCCAGACAATCAGCATGGAGTCGGCTTCCTGGCCAATCAGGAAGACAGGACTTGGGTCATTACCTGCGGCCTGACTTCCTGATTGGCCGGCTCCATGCTGTTTGGCTGGCATCAATGCTGATTGGTTGGGAAGCGGTCTTCCCGGCCAATAAGCATCGAGCCGGCCAAATAGCATGGAGTCGGCTTCCTGACCAATCAGGAAGCCGGGCCGTGAGTCATTACCCACGGCCCTGGCTTTCTGATTAGCCAGGAAGAAGGCTCCATGTTCCCTCACAGCACTGAAGTTCCAGTATCGGGATAAGTATCGGAGCATTTGGGTGCGTCTAGGTGCGCTTGCCTAAATACTATGTATCGGCACTGATACCAATATTAGTTATTGGTGCATCCCTACAGGCTAGTTTGCGTATCACTACCGGTGAGTTTTTATGTTACGGTGCACTTGTTTTACCCAAAGGTTGCAAAGTGCTACAACGTAACAATGTTGCAGTTTGATCACTGGGGGAGAGGAGACCAAGGAAATGCTTCCTCCTGCCTGCAGCAGACTGATCAATGGGGGAGAGGAGACTGAGGAAATGCTTCCTCCTGCCTGCAGCAGACTGATGACATTCATCTGAGCCCAGGTAATGTCACTTTTTTACCTTTTTTGAAAATATTAGGCCGTTGCTGTTTTTTTTGTCAGAAATGCATTCTTGCTGACTTGTAAAATGACTCAAAGGTCCACTTTAACTTTGGTTGCATTCCTGGAAAGGGCCCTCCTGCCACGTGAAGTCGTGTTTACAGCATCCCTACAATAAATGCCATTTATTAGCCAGAAGACACTCATTACACAAGGAAATCAATGGGGAACACTTGGTTTCATGTCCACATATGAAACCGGCGAGCCTTTGATCTATCCTAGCACTTAGTTACGAGCGGTTTTCTTGCATGGCTTGGCACAGACGTCGCAGGCAGCTTGATGAAAAATGACAGTTAGTAAGAAAATAATTAAAAATTTATTTCGCCGACAGCAAGAGTATTTTTGGACTCAATAACGACTAGCTTTAATTTGCCGAGCACTTCCTGCACTGTTTTCAACGAGCGTTCTACCTTTCGAAAGCGCAACTATCAAAAAAAATCTTTTATTTTTTAATTATTTGATTTGTTTCTGGTTCTCAGATCACCTGAAGGTCAGTGTGGTTGTTTCAAACTCCCGCAACTACTTAGGCTTGTGTGAGTCTTACTCCCTCTTTCCTTTCTCAGTACTAACAAGCTGATAGGCACAAATACCCCCTCTCCTTTCCCAACGATAAAGAAGAACAAAAAAAATGACTTGACAATTTCCCATCTGCAGTATTTTTTGTTATAAAAGGAGGAAAAAAAAAACAAAAGCATTCAGTAATTGACCTTCGTATCTCGCTCTTCTCCAGGTGCAGAAATCGGAATCAAAGCATTGTTGTGACCGTGTTACCAGAATAAAACCGGAGACGTGGAAAAGATAAAACATTTAAAGCTGAACTCCGGGATGAGAAAACATTGGATACTACAAGAGGCATGTGTGTTCTTCCTTGAATCTCGGTGAGCTTTGTGTATTTATTCCAGATCTGAACAATAATCCAGTGTGAAACTTGGAGTTTCCTGTAATAAAGACCGGTCACTGGCTCTCTCTCTCCTTGTGCAGGGGGACTGGTCTTGTCTCCGCCGCCTTGTAGTCATTGGCTCTATATCTGTATCTGAAGTTTGTATATTTAATGTGTTTATTGCAGTTATAATTTCTTTCTTTCGATTAAAAAATTGTACACAGAGTCGTATCTACAACAAATCGTGCCCCCCGGGGGCCTGGTTGCTATAAGCTGGGTGGGATGTGTAAGGGCCATTGTCTAGCCGGCATCCCACCTGCATACACATATCCCCACCCGCTCTGGTTGCTTAGAGCTGAGCAAGGAGATGAGTATGGACCTTACACATCTCCCCGCCCAGCTCTAAGAAATCTGGGACTCTCTGGCTGGCATCCTGCCCGGCTCCTGGCAACCAGTGAGGTCACTAGTTGCCAGGAGCTGGGTGGAATGCCACGCAGAGTGTTCCTGGTTGCTAAGAGTCGAAGGGTGGAGGCATGTGTATGGGAGAGGGGTGGTAAGAGCAAAAAAGTCAGCTTTCTCCGTGGGTCAGCAAACATTCACTGACCCGAGGAGCTGAACCCCCTTCAAGTGGCTTCCATGGCAGGTGCCATACCCTGAATACGATACTGAATGTACACTGTGGACAACTTAATTGAATGTTTTATAAACTCAGTTTGAACCAGCTACAGCATGTCGGTGTTCTTTTCCCTTTTTATATAAAAGGTAGGAGAGGCTATTTGGCCCCACCACAGGCCAGGAATCACAGATCTCTAACTGCTTTTCTCCAGTAGATGCTGAGACAGGACATTGCTGTTACAAAGGATCCACTGGCAAGATCAACATGTAATAATTCTATGTCACAGGGGGAACTAGGAAATAGAACAACTGCTATGTTAAAGTGTATACTGTATGTAGCCCATAACATTTTTAGAGTAGAGTAGGGAAGGGATAAATCATCTATCAGGTTATTTCTTGCATCTGTATTCGACCGGGAGATTTCCCTTCACTTCCTGTTCTAAGAAGCAGCAGGATATGAGATGAAATCTCTCTAAAGTGAGAAAAATTCCCATCTAGAACAGTTGTTCTCAGAACATTTGTCCCCATTGCATGGTTTATCCTTACCTCTTACTCAGGGTGACAATTTAAAAACAGTGGATTTCCCTTCACCGTCTGTCTCGGTGATGATGCCCACTAGGACAAATATACACAAATTTGGTAAATCTCATAGATCAAAAGGTACACAATAAAAAGACAGCAATAAAAACATTTAACCCTTTCAGTTAAAACAAAACTGCCCATAGTTCCACTTTAGGTGGGAGGGTCTACCTGCTTTTATCACACCAAGCATCGAAGGCTCTTGACAACAAGGATCTCACCAAGGATAAAAGGCTTTTGACAGCAAGGATCTCAGCTAGGATAGAAGGCTCTTGACAACAAGGATCTCACCAAGGAGGAAAGGCTTTCGACAGCAAGCATCTCAGCAAGGATCTCACCAAGGATGAAATTCTTTTAGCAGAAAAGATCTCACCCAGGATGAAAGGCACCTAGCATGAAAGGCTCTTGACAGAAAGGATCTCACCAAGGATGAAAAGCTCTTGACAGCAAGGATCTCACCAAGAATGAAAGGCTTTTGACAGCAAGGATCTCACCAAGGATGAAAGGCTTTTGACAGCAAGGATGTCACCAAGGATGAAAGGCTCTTGACAGCAAGAAAAACAAAATTGGAAAAAAACGCCACTGGGAACATCACCCCACGGCCTTCCAGTCACAGTACAGGTCGTCCCCCGGCCTTCTCGTCGGCACCACATCACCCTGCAGCTCCGGCCACCAGAATCTTCCATCAGGACCCCGGGAACAACAGCCGCCTAGAGGATCATTCCACCACCACCCTGGCACCACACCGACCATACCATCGTCGCTGACATCCTGCCTTCGTTATCCCAACGGTGAGTTTCAGAAGTCCACCCCTCCTTTGCATACCTATTGACCTCACCCCCTGGTTTTTCTACCCTTGTGTCCCCATCCGCACTACCAAGCAAGAGATGTACCGAACCCAGCAAAGAAGGGGACTGAATCCACCGCTCGACTCCACCGCTTCACCCCACCGAGGGGGTTACATGTGAACGCTCACTCAGCCATAGGTGAGTCCACTACTTTCTTTCCAGCTACACCCAACCAAATTTATTGCGCCAGGTAGTGGCGCTTCCGTTTCTTTCCAATTTTGTTTTTCACAGCACACATGTTGGACACCCCGGTCCGAACTTAACCGAAGCCGCACACCCGCATCTATTTGAAACCCCCCCCGTTTACAAACTCACTTCCCCCCAAAAAAACCACGCCCAAACCGGTGCACTCACCCACCACATCAGGTTACCTTTCCCTTCTTCCCACCCCCGATGAGCGCTACACACGGGTCAAAACTCTCCTAATTTTTCTTGACAGCAAGGATCTCACCAAAGGTGAAAGGCTCTAGGTAGCAAGGATTTCACCAAGGATGAAAGGCTTTTGACAGGAAAGGTTCTCACTAAGTATGAAAGTCTATTGACAACAAGGATCTCTCCCAGGAAGAAAGGCTCTTGCCAGCAAGGATCTCACCAAGGATGAAAGGCTCTTGGCAGCAAGGATCTCACCAAGGATGAAAGGCTCTTGGCAGCAAGGATCTCACCAAGGATGAACGGTTCTTAGCAGCAAGGATGAAAGCCTTTTGACAACAAGGATCTCACCAAGGATGAATGGCTCTTGACAGCCAGGGCCTGGCTGGGGATGCCTGTATGCCTATGCCATGCCGCCGGGCAACAGGTTCACTTAAATGTCAATCCCACCAGCAGCAAACTTACTATTTCATCATTCAATTTGGGCCAACAGGAGTGTGGAGAATGAAGCCTTGTGTAAGATGAAAGTTATTTCAGATCTTACACAGGGTTAAACTCTTTCTCTGCCCCCATGTGATGGTGCCAGTGCTTTAAAAGCCAATCACTAAGCACCAGTGCAATCACAGGGTAGAAAGGGGAGTGAGTCCCATGCTTATCAATACCCAGAAGTTTCAAATATTTGTCTTGACTCCAGAGAAGCGATGGTGCAAAGAAAAGATATGTACAACCTGCTGTGCGGCACCATTAAAGTAGATCTAAACCCAATCTCCAAACTCTCATATAAGCTTGACCATATTATTATCATTTCACGAGTGCAACTTTCATTTAAAGGAAACATAGTGATCCCGCCATTGAGTTCCTTGTTCAGGCACTTCCTGTTATGGGATGACAACCATCTCCCATTTGTGCTTCTTATCACATGCACCTTTGATGGAGACTAGCATTGGCTGTGCTGACATACATTGGCCCATGCATGGCCCACGGTTGTCACCATCAGAAGGTGGGTTCAGAGCAATGATGTACAGTCAAGGCTGGAGCAGATAAATGTAGATAGGAAGCAGCTGAAAAAGGGCTGATTTCCTTATATGGAAATAAAGGGCTGATTTCCTTATAGGAAATCAGGTTGCCTCTATGTTTCCCATCATCCCAGGGCCATCCCTCAGGTCCCGCTGGCTCACTAGTATCACTATAATTAGTGTTTTTCCTGAAAAATATGGCATCCAGGCATTTACTAGGTGGCTATTGTAGTTCAAGGTCTAAAAGCCCAGCTTTCCTCCAGTCAGCAGTGCGGCCATTTAAACAGACCGTCGGCTGGTTAATGACCATAGAACAGTCTTTGTTTTAACATAAACTTCTTAATAAGTCATTGTGAAGGAAGTAAATCAAATGTCTGAAGGACATCAATACTTCATAGTCATTCGTTTTAATACTTGAGATTGCATGATGGCTTGAATAACAATAAAATAGATTAAAGCCAAGGCTTTTGACAGCAAGGATCTCAGCTAGGATAGAAGGCTCTTGACAACAAGGATCTCACCAAGGAGGAAAGGCTTTCGACAGCAAGCATCTCAGCAAGGATCTCACCAAGGATGAAATTCTTTTAGCAGAAAAGATCTCACCCAGGATGAAAGGCACCTAGCATGAAAGGCTCTTGACAGAAAGGATCTCACCAAGGATGAAAAGCTCTTGACAGCAAGGATCTCACCAAGAATGAAAGGCTTTTGACAGCAAGGATCTCACCAAGGATGAAAGGCTTTTGACAGCAAGGATGTCACCAAGGATGAAAGGCTCTTGACAGCAAGAAAAACAAAATTGGAAAAAAACGCCACTGGGAACATCACCCCACGGCCTTCCAGTCACAGTACAGGTCGTCCCCCGGCCTTCTCGTCGGCACCACATCACCCTGCAGCTCCGGCCACCAGAATCTTCCATCAGGACACCGGGAACAACAGCCGCCTAGAGGATCATTCCACCACCACCCTGGCACCACACCGACCATACCATCGTCGCTGACATCCTGCCTTCGTTATCCCAACGGTGAGTTTCAGAAGTCCACCCCTCCTTTGCATACCTATTGACCTCACCCCCTGGTTTTTCTACCCTTGTGTCCCCATCCGCACTACCAAGCAAGAGATGTACCGAACCCAGCAAAGAAGGGGACTGAATCCACCGCTCGACTCCACCGCTTCACCCCACCGAGGGGGTTACATGTGAACGCTCACTCAGCCATAGGTGAGTCCACTACTTTCTTTCCAGCTACACCCAACCAAATTTATTGCGCCAGGTAGTGGCGCTTCCGTTTCTTTCCAATTTTGTTTTTCACAGCACACATGTTGGACACCCCGGTCCGAACTTAACCGAAGCCGCACACCCGCATCTATTTGAAACCCCCCCCGTTTACAAACTCACTTCCCCCCAAAAAAACCACGCCCAAACCGGTGCACTCACCCACCACATCAGGTTACCTTTCCCTTCTTCCCACCCCCGATGAGCGCTACACACGGGTCAAAACTCTCCTAATTTTTCTTGACAGCAAGGATCTCACCAAAGGTGAAAGGCTCTAGGTAGCAAGGATTTCACCAAGGATGAAAGGCTTTTGACAGGAAAGGTTCTCACTAAGTATGAAAGTCTATTGACAACAAGGATCTCTCCCAGGAAGAAAGGCTCTTGCCAGCAAGGATCTCACCAAGGATGAAAGGCTCTTGGCAGCAAGGATCTCACCAAGGATGAAAGGCTCTTGGCAGCAAGGATCTCACCAAGGATGAACGGTTCTTAGCAGCAAGGATGAAAGCCTTTTGACAACAAGGATCTCACCAAGGATGAATGGCTCTTGACAGCCAGGGCCTGGCTGGGGATGCCTGTATGCCTATGCCATGCCGCCGGGCAACAGGTTCACTTAAATGTCAATCCCACCAGCAGCAAACTTACTATTTCATCATTCAATTTGGGCCAACAGGAGTGTGGAGAATGAAGCCTTGTGTAAGATGAAAGTTATTTCAGATCTTACACAGGGTTAAACTCTTTCTCTGCCCCCATGTGATGGTGCCAGTGCTTTAAAAGCCAATCACTAAGCACCAGTGCAATCACAGGGTAGAAAGGGGAGTGAGTCCCATGCTTATCAATACCCAGAAGTTTCAAATATTTGTCTTGACTCCAGAGAAGCGATGGTGCAAAGAAAAGATATGTACAACCTGCTGTGCGGCACCATTAAAGTAGATCTAAACCCAATCTCCAAACTCTCATATAAGCTTGACCATATTATTATCATTTCACGAGTGCAACTTTCATTTAAAGGAAACATAGTGATCCCGCCATTGAGTTCCTTGTTCAGGCACTTCCTGTTATGGGATGACAACCATCTCCCATTTGTGCTTCTTATCACATGCACCTTTGATGGAGACTAGCATTGGCTGTGCTGACATACATTGGCCCATGCATGGCCCACGGTTGTCACCATCAGAAGGTGGGTTCAGAGCAATGATGTACAGTCAAGGCTGGAGCAGATAAATGTAGATAGGAAGCAGCTGAAAAAGGGCTGATTTCCTTATATGGAAATAAAGGGCTGATTTCCTTATAGGAAATCAGGTTGCCTCTATGTTTCCCATCATCCCAGGGCCATCCCTCAGGTCCCGCTGGCTCACTAGTATCACTATAATTAGTGTTTTTCCTGAAAAATATGGCATCCAGGCATTTACTAGGTGGCTATTGTAGTTCAAGGTCTAAAAGCCCAGCTTTCCTCCAGTCAGCAGTGCGGCCATTTAAACAGACCGTCGGCTGGTTAATGACCATAGAACAGTCTTTGTTTTAACATAAACTTCTTAATAAGTCATTGTGAAGGAAGTAAATCAAATGTCTGAAGGACATCAATACTTCATAGTCATTCGTTTTAATACTTGAGATTGCATGATGGCTTGAATAACAATAAAATAGATTAAAGCCATCACTGATAGTCCATTGATCGGTCTGTGTCATTCATCTCCCCTCC
>NW_017306274.1:2443887-2455267 GCF_000935625.1 Nanorana parkeri
GAGCTTTTTATTTATGACAGGACTGTTTTTGCATTACATATCCATCTATGAAGCATCATTGATTGGAAACGTGCAAATAACACATAGGGAACGGTTCAATTGTCCTGCCAAGCAATGGTCTCAGCAGCTTTGACGGTGGCAGCCAAGTCAAGTGTGATCCTGAATCTCTGCGGTCAAAAAAATAAATAAAAAGGACTCGATCTAGATCAATGGTGCTCAGTGAGTCCTGGGCGTCGGAGCGACTTCATTCCGGGACGCCAACTGTCACTTTCCATTTGCTAGGAGACTCAAACATTAAGATGTCCCTGATTACAACAGAATGAACGGGATGTCAGATGAACAGAAGCAATTCTAGAACCCTCGGCCCCTGACATCAAGGCTTTCCATCTGGACCCGGACTTCTGTTATTTGGTTACTGGTTAGAAAGGAGAGTGGATTGCTTTGGAAAGAGGCATTTTCGGTGCTATATTGCTTTTTACAGAAACCAATTTACTAAAGGAAGAGAGAATTTTATTTTACATTGCGGCGTAAATGTTAGTTTAGCGAATTAGATGAAGCTCGGTTCACGTCAAACCTTCACTCATAGCCAAGCAAAAATCCTTTTTCTTCATTTGCTTCGCACCCAGTTGGGTATTTGGTGTGACCATAGCTCAGACTTATTCACTAAGGAAAGCCACCATGTCAAAGATGAATGGAAGACTCCAACGCCTGGGAATATTTCAGAGGTGCTGGGAGGAGTCTCTTGCTGTCCTTTATGATAAACCCAACTTGATTTGTAGGTAGGTCATTAGCTTATGTTAGGCAGCTCAAAGATGCGCAATAGGAGGTACTGAGAGCAACTCAGGGACAGAAAACTTAAATGCAACAAAATGGTCTATCTATCTATCTATCTATCTATCTATCTATCTATCTATCTATCTATCTATCTATCTATCCTTTTTATCCATCTATTTTGGTCTGACGCTCTTCTGTTTTCTGTCCTAAAGTAGAGTGGAAGTACACTCAAGAATGACCAGATTCAGATTCCAGCTGTTATTTTTCCAGTGCTGGACTGAAAATAAAAGTAAGGGCTGGACTGGTTACTGGAAGAAAAATTGATTATTTTTATTAAAGAATTATGAGGTGAGTGATTTTCATTCAATCTCATAGTTCGAGCCGACGTGTGACAAAGAAACTGTCACACGTCGGCTCAATAGATCGGGAAGTGAGTGAACGCATACTGTCGCTCGCTCACCTCTCGGTCATGTCCCTGCAGGGAGCCATGACTGTCACTTACGGCTCCCTGCAGGGATTTCCGCCCGTCCCCGCTCTGATTCTCCATCGCTGACTGGCGGAACGGACGGGGGAGGGGGGCGGGTACAGCTGGCTCTGCCTGAAGATAGGCAGAGCCATCTGTCACTCACGCACCTGGGTGGATCTCGACAGTAATGTCGGGATCCGTCCCAGCTGTGGCACTCTCAGTATACCGCGAAAATTTGGATTTTGTCTGAATCCGAAACCCGAACCATATTGAATTTCGGACCCGAATCCAGAAATAACGAAATATCTGAACCGAATTGAACTGAGTTTTTCTGCAGCTTACATGCCTATAGATTAATATAGTTATATGATCTTACCATTATAAACAGTCTTTAACCACAAGGAAGAAACATTTAGAAATAGACAGACAGATAGATATTGGGTAGAAAGGAAGATAGATAGATAGATAGATAGATAGATAGATAGATAGATAGATAGATAGATAGATAGATAGATAGATAGATAGATATGCTATCTAGCAGATGTAGGCTGTTGATACAGTTTGACCTCATTAAAAACCAGGCACATCTGCAGAGACAGACCTTCGTAGGAATATATGCTGAGACTTGTAGTGCCACACTCGCTGTGAGGTCACAATGTGCTAGTTTTTAACACATTTTAATTTGAGAGATTTGGTATTTTATTTCATTTCTAGAGAATAATGAAAAAACTGTAAGTCATAATAATTATCATTTGTTGCTGATGACAACAGCCGATAAAGGCGACTCGGATTCACCGTATAATAAATCCGCGCAGGATGCTTGCGTTGTTTTTTTTCGCCATGCCCGGTTCTGGCCCCCCCCTTCTTCTATCTCTGTGGGCATTGGGGGCCATTAATGAGGGTGTTCCAGCAGACAGGCGAGGCTCGCCGGCCCAGTGACCCCGATGCAGCTGGTTCTCAGCCTATCTCTTTCCAATTGTTCCATCAAGCGCAGGACCGGCGCCTCACACCTGACAAGTGACAAGATGCTGCCTCCCGCTGACTAGATAATCAAAGTCTTGTCAGAGCTGTCAATATCCTGCAGATAGGAGAGGACTAAAAAAGAAGAGAGAAGCCTGCAAACACGGCTGACGCTCACAAAAAATACCGGAGATTTCTTCCAGGGCCCCGTGTAACATTGTGTCCTTATTAATAAAGATACAACGGCTGAATCTTTGCAGCAGAAGTGCCATGCGGGTATACAGTTATACGCTGAACCCGTGAACTCACCATAGAGTGCAGTCAGTTAATAATATCCCGCGATTGTTGATGGCGCTGCATCGGGTCTTAAGGAACTACTGTCCTTAATGTCTAATATTCTGCCCTTCATCATCAAAAATTGGAGTCTGGGGTCCAGTTCCTACGGGATGGGGGAGGGGCATTTAAAAAAAAGATGAAGCCCTAATTGGCTAAAGGCTTGCACCTGACCAAAGGTCAGGTGCAAAACTTTGCCCAATCAGGGCTCAGTACTCTGCAAGAGCCATGAATGGCAAAGTCATGATGACCCTGGAAAAGCACTCTCCCAGTGCCGAGGCTCAGGCTCGGATTAAGGGTCTGGTATGCATTTTAGGGGGGACCCCACGTCCCCCCCCCCCCTACCTTCCCGATCCTGAGGGGTACCAGACAAGGTTGCCCACTGTCCCCCCTTCTTTTCGCCCTAGCGTTGAAGCCCTTAGCCCAGAAAATTTGCCGATCATTAGACATCACGGGTATTGAACATGAGAAAACCTCACACAAGATGTGCATGTTTGCGGATGACGCACTGCTCTTTGTGACTAACCCCATTGTGTCCCTACACTCTGCGCGCTATAGAAAAGTCAGTTTTGGTGCAGCAGGTTCTATACATCGTACAGGTCCACCACTTCACAAGAATGTTAAGGGAACTCCCCCAGACACGATATATAAAGGAATTTTTAATTTTTATTGTTACCCTTTAAGTGATGTTAAAATCACGGCTCCTTTAACCAGTTGACATCCGCGGTGTTAAACCCATATTTTTTAAAAGGTTTTTTTTTCATTGATTCCTTTCCCCCAGAGCAGTACCCGGATCCCCATACACCTTTAATGGCCAATAACTTGCATATAAGCCCTCTTAAAGGGGACAATTGTTTTTGAAAGTTCTAAGCCCATAGACTTGCATTGAGTTCGAATTCAAACTTTTTGGATGTTCTAAAGTTCGAATTCGGAACCGAACTCGGACCTGTTCGGCTCATCACTACTTTGCATCTCTTTCCCTGCTGCTTGATGTGATGTAATCTCCATTTCTAAAGACTACATCTCCCATCATGCATTGCTTCCAGCAAGCAGTGATAATGTTACTGTCACGTACCTGAGTGGAGACCGACTGTTGAGGAGGCTTCCCTTGCAGCTCGTGTCCCTCGACCCTGAGGATGGGAACAGAGGACAGCTAGCTGCACGAGTGCCAAGGATGTAGCAGGCACTTGTGCCAGGTAGAAAGTCCAGAATCTGGAACGGAGGCAGGTTAGGCAGAGACGAGGTCAAGCCAGGCGGGCAGCAGGGGGTTTGAAGCAGAAGACAGGAGCGAGATCCAAACAGAAGACAAGGGTCAAATCCAGCCGAGCAGCAAAGTACAAAACAGGAGGCAGAAGGAAGTCCAATGAACAGGCCGAGGTCAGGAAGCGGGCAGCAATCAAGAATGGTCAGAGGCAATCCGGGTCAAACACAGCAAGTCAGTAAACAATTCAGGAGCAAGGAACACAGAGATCTAGCTGAAGATCATCCAGCAAATAAGGACATGGCAGCTTGGTTTATACAGGCCAATCCATTAGCAGCAGACCTGTCATTTCCTGTGCACCTTACGTGCGCACGTTTTCGTGCGGAACTTTGTTGTGCGCGCATGCGTACTAGCGCCCGTTTTCCAGTTACTCGGAAAACGGGGCCAGGCGCATGCGCAGGTGCTTGGTGCCTTCCAGTTACATTGTTCAGACAATGAGCTGTAGTTCAGAAGGCAGGCTTAGTTAGAGTGGTGACACAAGGAAGTGCATTGTAAAATGGTGTCAGTGCAATGAGGAAGTCTGTCCTGAGGGCATCTTCATAAGTTTACAAACTTCTAGTCGGATTTGGTTATTAGGAGCGGGATAGAACCGATGGAAATTCAATATAGATTTATTTTTAGTCTTTGACCCTAGATACCCTTTAAGCACCAGGTGGCCTCGTATTTGTTTTAGATACACGAGAGAAGCAAAGACGTGCTTGTGACCGGCACCCAGGTGAGGGCTAATGGAGGATGTGCGCGGTGATCTGCATTGTTAACGTTACCGGGTGACCTGTTGCTGGGGACAGAACATAAGCCTTTTTTCGAAGGCTCGATCTCTCGCAGCGTCCTTTTAATTACCCGATCGGAACCACGTGGGCCGCGGCTATTAATTCATAAAACGTCTTCCGCCTCCACCGATGAATTCTAATTACTCTATTTTATTATGAGCATTCTATTAGATCCGTGCGATTTGTAATTACTATTTAAACTAGATGTAACTAATTATAAAGAAAAAGGCAGAATAGTGCAAGCCCTGTCTGGGGCTGTTTTGCTTTTTTACAAGGGCTGTTTGGGCGTGATTTATGCCGCCTCGCTAAGTATCAAACGTATTTCAGTAATCGGGGAAGAGATTACTGTAGATATAATATAGTTAATTGATATAAGCGGTTTCAATTCTCCTTAATATGACAAATCTCTAGCGAGAAATATCCGCGCTTAACGAGCAACATAAAATAGATAGAGGTCATTTTTTAATGTAATTTTAACTTTTGAATTCATCTGCAGTTATACCATTAAACTTTACTTATTTAGCATTAAAAGAGCCGGAGTCATTCCGGGGAGTAACCTGTATAAAGCCGGGCTCGACGCCCCTTTATAACAAGCTGCCTGCCTGTTCCCAGAGACCTTCATTAATTTCACAGCGAGGACTTCTGCACTACGGAAAACCATTACTTAGAGAGAGGAAAGATACAGAAAATTAAATAAAGCTTAATTATTCCTTTTTTTTTCTCTTTCTACAATTCCGTTCGGACTCTTCTTCCAGCCCTGCGTTGAACTGTACAGCTGCGTTGGTTGGCTGTTAGCAGTAGGGCGGCCATTTTGGCTCAGCTAATGCTAAGGGAATCTATGGGGGTCATTTACAACTGTATCCTATAACCTTCTTTGATTATCAATACCAATTTTTTCTTCTCTTTCTACAGTTCCTTTCGGTATCTTCTGCCAGCCCTGCGTTGAACTGCACAGTTGCGTCGGTTGGATGTTAGCAGTAGGGCGGCCATTTTGGCATGGCTAATGCCAAGGGAATCTACGGGGGTCATTTACAACTGTATCCTATTACCTTCTTTGATTATCAATACCAATTTTTTCTTCTCTTTCTACAGTTCCTTTCGGTATCTTCTAGCCCTGTGTTGAACTGCACAGCTGCATCAGTCGAATGTTAGCAGCAGGGCGGCCATTTTGACTCCAACCACAGCTAACACAGTAAAGGGAGTCTATGGGGTTCATTTGCAAAGCAGCATTTTAAATTAAAATGTATTACAATGTATTGTATGTATACAATAGATATGATACAGTGTATCCTATTATTCCCTTTAATCGCCAATACCATTTTTTTTCTTTTCTTTTGGTCTCCCTCTCCAGTCATGCGTTGAACTGCACAGCTATGTTTGATAAGTTGTTAGCAGCAAGGCGGCCATTTTGATTCCAACCTTGGCTAACACAATAAAGACAATCTATGGGGGTCAATTCCAAAGCAGCATTTTAAATTACAATGTATTGCATGTATATACAATGTGCAATATGCGCCGATCAGCCATAACATTATGACCACCCGCCTAATATTGAGTAGGTCCCCCTTTTGCCTCCAAAACAGCCCCGACCTATCAAGGCATTGACTCCACTCTGAATGCATGCTGTGGTATCTGGCACCAAGCTGTCAGTAGCAGACTCTTTAAGACCTATAAGGATCCTAACGCTTGCCATTTACCATTTTGTCTGCTTTCAACACATCAGCTTCAGGGACAAAATGTTCACTTACTGTCTAATATATCCCCCCCACCCCCCCACACACACACACACTTCCAGGTGCCATTGAAACAAGGAAATCAATGTTATTCACTTCATCTGCCAGTGGTCCTAATGTTATGGCTAATTGGTGTACACTGAGTGGCCAGTTTATTATGACCACCTGACGTTTGTAGGCAAATTAGCTATAATTTTGCGCTGAAGTTGCTAGAGGGCCAGACCATTATAAATAGGGAAGTAGGTTGTTTACCACGACAGTAGAAGTGATTTGTTTCTGAAGATACGGGTAAACAACGCGATTTAACAGTCTTTGAACGTGGGATGATTGTTGGCGCTCGGAGCCATGGAGCGAGTATCAGCAAAACAGCAGAATCTGTTAAATGTTCAAGAGCAGCTGTTGTTAAAGTGTTTAAAGACCGGACTGTCAGCCGAAAATCTGGGTCTGAGCGTGCGAATTGTGGCCGTCAGCGACTAGTCAATGTTAGGGCAGAACGGAGAGTGGCAAGACTGGTACAAGACAACAGAAGGGCAACAGTGTAGTGTCAGATTCCTCGCATCACCTTTCATCATCTCGTGGAGTCACGAGGCGGCCCAACGAAGTACTGATGGGGTGGTCATAATAATCTGGCCACTCAGTGTATATGTTACAGTGTATCCTATTATCTTCTTTGGTTATCATTACCAGTTTTTTCTTCTCTTTCTACAATTCCGTTCGGTCTCTTCTTACTAGCCCTGCACAGCTGCATCGGTTGAATGTTAGCAGAAGGGAGGCCATTTTGACTCCAACCACAGCTAACACAGTACAGGGAGTCTATGGGGGTAATTTGCAAACTAGAATTTCAAAATCACAGTGTGTTCCAATGTATTCCATGTATGTACAATGTACAATATTCTGTATATTATTCCCTTTGATTGTCAATACTGGCGGCTGCAGGGCCATGCTGTCTTTGAGGTGACAGGTCCGTCTATAGAACATTTTTTTTTTGAATGCTGGGCTCCAAAAATCGACTTTTTGACCATAAGGTCTGCTTGAGGCCGGCTTCCCAAAACAAACCCTTCCACCATTTATCATGATTGCATTACAAAGCCAATGGCTTTGTGAGAGTGAGCTGTTACTGTCATTAAGTGCAATCTCCTGTTGTAAAGCCTCTCCCAAGTGCCTTCTATTGATCCATAGCCATTTTAATGCATTTTTTTTTTAACTGACCGGCATGTCGAGCGATAAAGAATATGAGTTATCCGATCGGCTGTTTTGATTAATGGCGGTGACCGTGCATCACAAGGTATGACAGCGTTATTAGGATAGTCCTCCATCCTCCTCCAAACGCTCTGTAAATAATAACACATTATACTATATATTATGAAGTAGTAGGGGGAGGGAAATAAGGTTAAGATATAATATATGATACAAAGGAAAAAACATAATAGGGTTGATTTACTAAAGGATTGGTGCTTGTGGCCCTCACCGGGCACCTAGTGTATTGGTTTGTTCAAGAGTCATGGAACAGCTTCTAGTCCAACCCAGTCCCTGATAACTCCCTTCAGAGTATACCCATGAATGGGGCAAAACTAAGGATGCACTGATACTAAAGGCAGATACCAACCCTTTAAATTTTAAAACAGAAACGGGAGGGACCTCGGCAGCCTGCTGGGGACCTCACGGCTTTTACAGTACCAGTACCAGTCAGGACATACATCGCCACCTCCTCCTTACTATGAAGTCGCTAGAGGGCCAGACCATTATAAATAGGGAAGTAGGTTGTTTACCACGACAGTAGAAGTGATTTGTTTCTGAAGATACGGGTAAACAACGCGATTTAACAGTCTTTGAACGTGGGATGATTGTTGGCGCTCGGAGCCATGGAGCGAGTATCAGCAAAACAGCAGAATCTGTTAAATGTTCAAGAGCAGCTGTTGTTAAAGTGTTTAAAGACCGGACTGTCAGCCGAAAATCTGGGTCTGAGCGTGCGAATTGTGGCCGTCAGCGACTAGTCAATGTTAGGGCAGAACGGAGAGTGGCAAGACTGGTACAAGACAACAGAAGGGCAACAGTGTAGTGTCAGATTCCTCGCATCACCTTTCATCATCTCGTGGAGTCACGAGGCGGCCCAACGAAGTACTGATGGGGTGGTCATAATAATCTGGCCACTCAGTGTATATGTTACAGTGTATCCTATTATCTTCTTTGGTTATCATTACCAGTTTTTTCTTCTCTTTCTACAATTCCGTTCGGTCTCTTCTTACTAGCCCTGCACAGCTGCATCGGTTGAATGTTAGCAGAAGGGAGGCCATTTTGACTCCAACCACAGCTAACACAGTACAGGGAGTCTATGGGGGTAATTTGCAAACTAGAATTTCAAAATCACAGTGTGTTCCAATGTATTCCATGTATGTACAATGTACAATATTCTGTATATTATTCCCTTTGATTGTCAATACTGGCGGCTGCAGGGCCATGCTGTCTTTGAGGTGACAGGTCCGTCTATAGAACATTTTTTTTTTGAATGCTGGGCTCCAAAAATCGACTTTTTGACCATAAGGTCTGCTTGAGGCCGGCTTCCCAAAACAAACCCTTCCACCATTTATCATGATTGCATTACAAAGCCAATGGCTTTGTGAGAGTGAGCTGTTACTGTCATTAAGTGCAATCTCCTGTTGTAAAGCCTCTCCCAAGTGCCTTCTATTGATCCATAGCCATTTTAATGCATTTTTTTTTTAACTGACCGGCATGTCGAGCGATAAAGAATATGAGTTATCCGATCGGCTGTTTTGATTAATGGCGGTGACCGTGCATCACAAGGTATGACAGCGTTATTAGGATAGTCCTCCATCCTCCTCCAAACGCTCTGTAAATAATAACACATTATACTATATATTATGAAGTAGTAGGGGGAGGGAAATAAGGTTAAGATATAATATATGATACAAAGGAAAAAACATAATAGGGTTGATTTACTAAAGGATTGGTGCTTGTGGCCCTCACCGGGCACCTAGTGTATTGGTTTGTTCAAGAGTCATGGAACAGCTTCTAGTCCAACCCAGTCCCTGATAACTCCCTTCAGAGTATACCCATGAATGGGGCAAAACTAAGGATGCACTGATACTAAAGGCAGATACCAACCCTTTAAATTTTAAAACAGAAACGGGAGGGACCTCGGCAGCCTGCTGGGGACCTCACGGCTTTTACAGTACCAGTACCAGTCAGGACATACATCGCCACCTCCTCCTTACTACCATCCAGAGCCCTGGTGAGAACTGGCACAGCCATGATGAGCCCTGAACACATCCCTGGTGAGACCCACATGCAGCCCTGGTGAGACCCATATGCAGCCCAGGTTAGTCCCACATGCAGCCCTGGTTAAACCCGCATGCAGTCCTGGTAAGATTGGCATGCATCCCTGGTGAGACCCACATGCAGTACTGATGAGACCCAATGCAGTCCTAGTGAGACCGCACAGCACTGGTGAGACCCCTACAGCCCTGCTGTAGGGAACACACAGCCCTAGTGAGATCCTGCACAGCTCTAGTGAGACCACACAGCACTGGTGAGTCTGCACAGCATTGGTGAGACCACCCACAGCCCTGTTGAGACCCCGCACAGCCCTGGTGAGACCCCGCACATCCTTCTAAGATCCTGCACAGCCCTGGTGAGACCCCGCACATCCTTCTGAAATCCTGCACAGCCCAGGTGAGACCTCAAACATCCACCTGAGACCCTGCACAGCCCTGGTGAAACATGTGACTTCATTCCAAAACAAAAATTCGGACAGATCCAAAATCCGAACCGAATCAAATTTCGCATCCGAAAAACAAAACAAATAAAAATCTAAATTGATCGGAAACTAAACAAATTTTTTGCGGGCTTACATGTCTATATATGATCAAACCCATATTTTCAATGTAAAATACACTAAAGTTAATTTTAGTGGACACAAACACAATATATTGCCCATTTTTTTTGTAAATTATAAAGTTTGTCACCTAAAATAGTACATAAGCGACACTTTAAACGCCTTCACAGGTCGTCAGTTTAGCGCTAACCATAAATGATGCCCCTAAAATTTTTGCTCTCACTGAGATGTATGCGGAGACAACTAGAATGGTGCAACTGCTGTTTTTGAACATAGTAGGGATGCACCAATACTAGTTTTGGTGCCGATACCGAATATTTGAGTGAGTACTCGTACTCACCCAAATGCTCCGATGCCTAGCCCGATACTCAAACTACCGGTATCATGAAGCCCGGCAGCGAGTCATTACATGCTGTCTGGCTTCCTGATTGACCTGGAAGCTGGCTCCATGCTCCCTCGTCACCAGGGAGCATGGAGCTGGCTTCCCGGCCAATCAGGAAGCTGAGGGGCGGTAATGACTTGCCGCCTAGCTTCCTGATTGGTCGGGAAGTTGGACAATCAAGAAGCCAGACGGCGAATCATTACCCACCCATCCACCCGGCTTCCTGATTGGCCAGAAAGCCGACTTCATGCTCCCACGTCAACTGGTAATGAGGGGGCAGGGAGACAGCTTCCCTGCTAATCGGGAACCCGGGTGGTGAGTCATTACATGCCTCCTTAATGGGACTTCTGGTATCGGTATTCGGTATTGGCGAGTGCCAAAGAAAAAAATATCGGTACTCGTACTCGATACTGAAAAACCGATATCGGTACATTCCTAATACATAGGAGCTTGCGTTCATTTGTGCCTGTACACAGGGGGGGAGCTTTACATTTTAAAAAACATTTTTAACTTTTTTTTTTGGACCCTATTTTGAAATAACGTACATATTCCATTATCGAAATGAGATTTGGATATATAGACATCAGATCTGGAACCTGGCAATGTTTAGGTCTAGGGTCATTATTTATTGAAGTGACAATTTATCTCTTTTTTTTTTTTACTGCCCAAACTTGTCATGTTTCAGGAACGGCGGCGACGGCGACAAGGCTGACTATGTGAACAAATCAATGATTTTTTGGCTCGTGGGGGGACAAGGTAATCAGGATTCAGGATTCTGGCCTTGTCCAGAGAAGAACTTGACTTACAATAAATGGAGATTGTCCAACAAATCACAGGGAGCCTTATAT